>NC_133558.1:312500-612500 GCF_048773025.1 Camelus bactrianus
ATAGACACGTGAATATTCTTAAAAGTTTGATTACCTACGTGTGCGCTGTGGATGTTAAATCCCCAAGCCCCTTTTTTTGAACAGTGAAGGAATCTGGTGCAAAAGTGTGAGCTCAAAATTAGACTTTTCTCATCTTATTTTAAAGGTAATAAAAGAACACCAACTAATAATTTTAATGCCTCTAAAAAGTGTGAAAATAAGTTCAGGTAGAAAATCCACTTAAAATTAAATCAAATACAGACATTATTTAATGCCAAACATTTACTATGAACTATGAAATTACGGACTATAAAACTATAATTTATTATACAGAAATGGATACACAGAGGATTTTAATTTATGCACAGGAAAACTCTACGTTATGAAATTGTAACTTCTGTCCAGAAATTGTTCTGCTGTGAACTTCACTGCATCACAAGATCTGGGGAGTTCGCAACTCCAGTAACTATGTGATTACGCCCGTTAGTGAAGTAAGGGAGAGCAACGCATCAAGCTTGGTGGCAGCGGGTAAGAGCCAGCATTCGCTGCGGGAGCCTGAGTACAGAGGGCCAGGGCCCTCGGGAGCCGAAGAGCCTCCGCCCGCCCCTCCAGGATGCCCGCCCAGTGCGATGCCGAGCAGCCCTGGGCACGTCCACACCTGAAGGCTGTCCCCCCTCTCACAGGGACCGTGACGGTATGGCCTCGGTGACGGCACACTCAGCACCGACAGCAGTGACAGCGGCCCCGGGGCTGGGCCGACAGGGCAATGGCCTTCCCCGCCGTGTCAGCCGGGACAACATGGAGGGTCCTGCGGGCTCCGGGCCACGTGCAAGCAGGAACAGACAGACGTTGCTCATCACCCAGACGCCAGGCCTGGAAGCGCCTCTTGGCAGCAGGTGGGGCCAGGGGTCCGACCTCCAGTGCTGGGTTGCAAAGCTGCTGACGCTGTGACGCTCAGATGCCTCACCACAGAGAAGCGGGGCCGCATGTCGACCACATCTCAATAGAGCTGAGCCAGGCCAGCACCGCATATTCACCAGACTCACACCTGCCACCTGACCTCACGCCCTCACGATGGGAAAAACCACGACTGCCCGGAAGCCAGCGTCTAGAAGGACTAGCCTGTGGTTCTGACGGCGTTGTGTGGCTTCAAGCACGTCCACCGCAGTAAACGCTACGCTCTCTCCTGTCTGTTTCCTGCGCTGCACCTGAGGCAGGACCGCAGGGTGGAGTCCGCTCAATATGAGCCGGGAGGGCTGCGGCAGGGCGCTCCCCCACAGACCCCGACACAACTCACCCCAGGAATACACAAGCCGAATAAGATTTAAGGTGACTGTAGCATGTACGCTTAAACTCACAGCAAAACGAGGGTACCAAGGTCCTGAACAACCTAGTGTGCGTCTCACTTCTCTCAACAGATTCCAGAAAGTGGCCGGGAGGGCAGGTCGTCATCACCAGTCACCAAGCGCCCGCCGCAGAGCCAGGCCTGGCGCTGGGGCTCCACGCCCCACACTGCATGGACACGGCTGGAATCTCGGCTGAGGGCGGGGGACAAGCCGCCCACCCGGCTCCCAGGAGCATCACTCCCAACTCCTTCCAGCTTGTGTTCAGGACCCCCAGCTCTGTGGCCTGAAACCAACCACAGTGGGAGTTTTACACACGGGGACGCTAACATTATAGGTACCTTTCTCTTTCTTTCTCTTTTGGAATGCCAGTCATTAAACATTTACCAGCATAGCCCTGAGCAGGGGTCAGTTCCCTTTTTACAAACAGGACTCTTACTGACACTCCTTAGTGTTCTAGGTCCTTGGCTTTCTTCTTCTTACTTTACATACAGCACTCAGGAAATCATTCAGTCCTGGTGACTCCCAAGGCTCCATCTCAGATGTGCCCGTCAGCTTCAGACTCGTCCTTGCATGTACCTTCACATACACATACGTAAGCAATACTCTTGAATGACTTCGCCCATCACAGAGGAGGTGCTCGTTCTGAGCCAGGCCACAGACGGAGTCCGGTCTTCCTGGGGGGGAGGACTCAATCCCGCGAGAGCATGCCTGTGACACCCCAGCATCACCCCAGGGGACCGACTGCGTCCCTCTGAAGGGGCCCCGAGGGCAGAGCGGGGGCACATGGCGGGGGGTGTGCACAGGAAAGGAACCCTGAGTCCAGGCAGGCGGCGGGGCTGGCTTTAGCCAAGGACAGCGGAGAAATCGACCCTCAGACCCTCGGCCCACCTGCCCCTGCAAAGAGCTGAGGAGGCAAATGGGAAGAGACGCCATGGGGGAGAAAGACGTCTCAGCATCCAGGGCCCTCCCAGCCCCCACGGAGCGTGGGCGCCCCACACAGCCCACCCTGGCCCTTGCTCCACGCTGGGTCTGCTCCAAGAATTTGTATCAAGTCCTCTAAAATCCTCAAGGTTCAAAAGCACATACCACTTCTTCAGGCATTTAAACTTGCTCTTGTCCCCATGAGACAGGCACCACGTTAGCCCCCGTTTACAGTGCAGGCCACTGAAGCACAGAGGTCCCTCAACTTGCTCCCCGCAGCCCAGCAGGAGGCAGGGGACGGCCATGGTCCGAGCCTTGGGAATCTCACACTCAGCGGGCCCAAACCAGCTTACTTCTGTCCTCTCAGCTCCTCGGCCCCAGACCGGCCCCTCTTCCTCTGGGGGATGCCAGTCAGGAGTTCGTCACGACCACCTCCTTCTCCTTTATCCCACATCTGTCCAGTGACGCTGCACCCTCACTCCTCGACGCCGACCCTCCCCCACTGCCTGCACCCGGGGAAGGTCCCCCACAATTCTCCAGTCTCTGTAGAGCTCCCTTCTCACCCATACTCTAGACAGAATGTGACCCCTATTTAAAAGCCGCCCACAGCTCCCCACCGTCTCAGGACGAAGAGAGACTCCAGAAGGCCGGTCACCAGCGGACCCTGCCCACCGCAGCCTCCCTCTGGCTTCCGCACACCCGCCCCTCTAAGCCTCGCCCTGCCTGGGACCCACCTGTGTCCACCCAGTCCCACCCTCCAGCCAGCGTCGGTCTGCCCGGCCGCTGCCTCCTCCTCCCTGAAGGCTCACGGCCCTCGCCTGGTGTCCACTGTGCTTTTCCATCGGGGGCCCTGGCTCCGGGATTTGCGCCAGTAGAGCATCACCACACACAACTTAACCACCTGCCTCTCTGTCCCGACTCCTCACTGGATCATACACTCTCAGAGTAAAGCACAAGCTTCTCCCTCCTGCTTCCGGGACAGAAAGGACAGGAGCTCACAGAGCAAGGACCAGAAACCAGCCTCGGAGTCAGCGCCCCAGACTCTGTTCCGAGGGAGGTGGGACGGTGTGGGCCTGCGTCCCGGACCGCATCAGTGGCTGGGCAGCTAAACCGAGCAAGCCAGACTAACCACTGGAGGGAAAGTCACAGTTGTTCTGCAAATTCTGCAAACTTTTTTTGAAACATGAAAAACTCACTGCTGGTTCTGACTAGGTAAAGTGAAAATCAGTAAAACTAGTTTTTATATAGTATACAATAATTTAAAACATCAGAAACACTGAAAATTCAAGGGTCCAATTTCTTTGTAAAAAAATTATCAAGATGCCTGCCTTCTTTTCTCATCACAAAACCTACACTGAGAGTCTTCTCTATGCTCCGTCTAACGACCGATCACGCCACTTCCTGAGTTTGCTGTAAAACGTCACAGGCCCCTCTCAGTGCTCTGGCCAGCGTCGCCCCTCGGGGACAGCCTGCCCCCCACCACTGTCCTGGTTCCCCCTCAGCCTGTCCCTCGAGTCTCACATCCCAGCAGCCACTACGTCTACGACTCCAGTCCTCTAGACGTGAACCCACTTACACCGCCACCACTTCCATCTGCTGATGCACCTTCAGCCCTGTGGGCCGGCCCCCTCTTCCGAGTCTCCATTTCTGTAAAACGTCCGTGAGCTGCTCTCTGGGAGACGAGGAGGCCACACACAGACACGTGCTGCAGTCTGAGCGGGACCTGGGAAGACGTGTGCAGGAGTCCCCCAGACTCCACTGGAAGAGCAGCCGGGTGTCTGTCGCTGACGGGCACTCAGTGGTCTGCACGGCTGGCAACCCCGTGTGTGCTTCACGCAGCTGTGGCAGGAGCCCTGGTCACTGAAAGCCACACGCTCCAAACCACACCAGCAAAGTCTGTCTCCAGATTAGACATGAGGCCAGAGCCAGATTTCTGGACACAAACCCCAGCCCTGCCGCTTAACACTTAACATTACGTTAGGGAATGCGTTTAATCTTTCTGGACTTCAGAGTTTTTCATCAGTAAGATGGAGACAACAGTGCAGACCTCGCAGGGTTCTGTGGGGCTAAACACCTGCGCACGGTGCAGAGCAGCACCTGACCCCCCAGCAACGCAGATGCTTCCGCCATTACGGCTGCAATATAAGCGCCTGTGCCGCACTGTCTGCACCCGCACCGCCCAGCCGGGCAGCACGGCCCCACGGGGCGCTGCAGCCCAACCCCGAGTTATTAAAATTAAGTAAAAACTAAACATGAAGTTCCTCAGTGACCGGCCCCATGCTGTGTGCTCAGCAGCTCCACTTCTGCCACTGCGGACGTTCTGCTGGGCAGCGCGGGCCTCCTCCTGCACAGGTTGACAGCACAGAGCTGCTCCGCGGATTCAGCAGAGATTAACAGTCATCACTTCGCTGGCTTGAAATCAAGAAGGAATTACTAAACACAAAGGCAAACATAGAAACATACCAGTGAAAACAGAAAAGAACTTCAACGACAGGCTTCAACACAGACAAACTCTGAATAAAGTGGGCTTGGCTCCTCGAAGTCAACGTTACCTTTTGAAACTTAAAGTGAAAAACGTTGCCCTAATTCTAAGCTTTCATTTAAAATCACTCAGCAAAAACACATGTAAGTTGGAACATAACTGCACACGAGACTGAAGCGTTAGTAACAACGACACCCCCTCTGACATAATCTCTGCGTCTGGTCCCGGGCTGCACAGCTCCGGCAGGGTGGCGACCAGGGCGCACAGGCGGGCAGGGGACGTGCCCCTGGGGCTGCAGTCGCGGCCCCTGCCGCTCTCTGGCCTTGTAAATCAGTGGTGGTCAGGTTGACTTGAATTGGCAAAACTCGTCCTAAGGCAGCAAACGCCAGCAACCAGCTGACAAAAAATGCTTCCAGGAGCTGTTTTAAAGAAACCCATTCTAAAGGCAATTCTTACCCTAGAAAGTCCTGAAGGAGAGACTTAAAGAAGTGATGCTCATGTGCAGCCTGGTTTTACCCAAAAGAGAGCAAACTTCAGTAGAAAGTTAGAAGGCACATTTCTAGAAAAAGCTTGTGCTTATAGAGAAGCAGAAGTAAATAATCTCCCTGACGTATTTTATGCCCCAAGTCCCGAGGGAGGGCTACCTAAACTGCCGCTGAAGAGAAGGAAGTGACATTGACGCAACACGCAAGGCCTCACACGAGGCAGTTCTGATTTTCTCTAAACCTTAACAAACATCCATTTTCCTCCGCTGACACGAGATACTGTGTCGGCTTAGTCTCACGGGCCACCCTTTAAAAGCTACTGAAATACCTCCTTTCTTTTCTAAACAGGTATCATGGTTTGATGGAGTTTCTTCAGGGAAAATAACGTCCATGGATAAAAAATATCCTTCCGAGACTTAAGACGTCTGCCGTGCAGACACAGAAACAGCCTCAGTGAACGCTCACGTGGGCTGAATTCAGAACACACTCATTTCAGCGAAGCAGGTGACTTCTCAGACAGGAAAAAGGAACAAGGAGAAATCTCAAGGCCAAATGATGATAGTAATAACGACAAATGACCAAAGGGAAAATACGCCAGGGCTGGTCAACTTGCAACCTTGCTTTCCGGGGAAACCAAACGCCGCACGCGCTTGTGGTTAAGAGGAGGAGAGCCCTGGGCGTCGCTGCACGCTGCCGAGTGCCGCTGCCCGCGTGGAGGGGAGCGCCGCCCCTCCGAGTCACGAGCGCTGGAGCAGGGCTGATTCCCCCGATGAGCGTTTCCCACAGCAGCACGAAAGCGGCTGGGAGCCAGGGCGCCAGAAAAAGCGGAGGTGGACGGGCCCCAGAGTGCGTGTGTCAGCTTTTCTAGGCCGACAGTGCTCACAAAGTACCTCGGAGTCAGAAACACTCTAAAGTACGCAGCTGCCTCAGATCTGTTCTGGAATCAGGCAAGGCGTAAATGGCCGTAAATGACCAGACGGCAGTGAGCATCTGCCGTTCTAGGCGCCAAGGTTCTCCGCGTGGACGCTGGCAGGAAGGCGAAGATGCTCTCTCAGGGTCTGGTCCACGACAGACCTGGCCACTGCCTAGCAGTTTTCCATCTTTGACGGTGCTGTTTACACACTGACCTCCTTCACGGCAGCAAATGTTACTTCACATGTAAACTGGCTCGCTCTCAAATGATGATTTCTCATAAATAAAACGCACACAGGAAGAGAACATCCATTTTCGGCGTCCTATCCCCTTCATGTTCATTAAGTCATTACCACTTGGAAGCAAATACTGCAATCACTTGCTGCCTGTCCTGTGAGCCCAGGTCCCCGCAGGCAGCTCTGGGCCGTGGGCAGAACTTACTGTTCAGAACGTCCTCCAGCCTCTGCGTCATGGACCCCCCTACTCTCTCTGTGCCGTCCGCCTCCAGTTTCTGATGGATGGCTAGAAAACAGTGGAGACACAGGCTGCTTTAATGGGTGGGAAAACAGTACATTAAAATCACGTTTTTAAACAGCTTTAAAAATGGTGCTTTTTCACTGCTGCAAAGAAGCACAAACAGGCAAAAAGTCTGCACAAACCCTGCAAGGTGACCAGCGGCCCGGGTCTACGTCACGGTGGTCTGACACTATGAAAACAGCACATGATACGTGTGCTTAGCTGCCTGACCCTCAAGACAAGTGGCAACGACAGCTGAATGAGGAAAGTGAGGCTTAAGCAACTACTATCTTTGGTCACAGGAAAGTCGTTATTTGTCAGTTTAACCAACTGCAAAATAGAAAATACAGCTATTTTAAGCCTATAAACCTCAAAACACCTAACTCCAGCCCTGGGACATACACGGCGAAAGGCACCCCACTCACGTCCTGCTCGTGCTAGCATTCCTTCCCTGGGCGCCGGGAGACAGCCAGGGACAGCGGACACACCGGTCTGTGGATGGACTGACCACGCCGGCAGTTTCTGCCGTTACTGACACACGTCTGAATGGTTCTGACAGAGTACTAGAAAATCACTAATGATTTATATTTTGAAACCTGTCCTACCTGCTGAAGAGAGAGGAGGTTGTAAGCAGAGCAAGCCAGGCTTGCCCGCGTGAAGCATCAGGAAAGCTTCAAAACAAACGGCAAATGACAAGTTCAAATCCAAAACTGTGACACGGTGAAAACAATAAAAACAGGAAGGGCGGGCGTTAACTGGGGCACGACCGTGAGCAGGACACCGTGTGAGTTCCAACACGTCCCTCACCTTGTCAGAAGCCAGTGATGAGGCCCTCATGTCACTTATGCTTCACAAGGGGGAAGCCATGGCTCAGTGACGTTAAACAAGGTGGCCAAGGCCACAAAGCCACGCCCAGAATCGGAGCCCAAGCAGTCTGATCCCAGGACAAAAGGCTTCACCCTGCCTGCCTGCCCCCACGCACGCACGGGCAGGTGACCCGAACTGCCTTAGCCTCTGTTTCCACTTCTTAAAATGGGGAAGGCAGACTTGTCAGTGGGGAACCGCATTCAGGTGCAAGGAGGAGACCTCTCTGCAGGTCACAGGCGCTGGAGCAGCAGCAGGTCACGCTTCACGACTTGCTCCAGAGACACAGAGAGGCGTCACAGCCAGGACTCCTGTGCGAGAGCTGCCCTCTGACACTCTGACTCCTCGGGAGGGGCTTACAGGTTCCACCTCGACCCGCCAGCCCTGAGCGGCACATTCATGGGGAAAAAAGAAGTCTGGCTAAAGAGAAAAATAGACGTGCGTTTCTTTAATCAACTTTAATTTAGTTGGTTTCCCTTCACTCACTGGCTAAGAAATTCTGGGTCAAATGCGCCATGGACACGTTCTCAGTGCGTGGCAACCTCTACTCCTCTGCTTCTTTTAATTAGGTTCTAATCCTAATGGTGTCCTTTTTTACAGTTTTTGTAAAACAACCTCAAAGTTTGTTTGAAATTCTAAAACAGACTGCTTCTCTGCTGAAGAAACACATTCACAGGGGAAAAAAAAAAAAAAAACACATGGGGGAAAAAAACCCAGCCACTTTCTTTTTAATTGTCTTGGTTGGTTTAGGAATGAAAAGAAAGTTGCTTCTTTAACGTTTCAAATCTGGATTATGTGGTGACATAAAACATTTCCACATAACTAGAACTTCTTAAGTTAAATTGAAAAGAACTCTTCAGTCATTAAGGAAAGGAGATAAAGACGCCTGGGTATTAAAGAGCAAAACCAGACTGCTGGACCCCCATGCAGGGGAGGCCGCCGTGGTGCCGCCAGCCCGGCCACAGGGACAGGCATTCCGAGGTGTCACAGCTGACCGCAGCCCTGCCCGAACGCTGCCTCCTAAGCCCTCGTGCTCGGCACGTCACAGCCCTTTCCTGCCGCAAGTGGCTCCCCGCCCACTGCCGCCCGGCAGACCCGCCAGGCGTCAGCCAGCACGAGGACCAAGAGACACTGGGGTCTGACCAAGGCAATCCTGTTTTCCAGAAAATGAATCCAAATAACCCAATGCCTGGTTCACTGGACCTTTACTCTCTCTGAAACATTTAAAAAAAGTAACTCAATAAGCAGTGCAGTCCACAATCACAGGCTTGTGGTTTCTAACCTATTAAACCTCAAATATGTGAAGTAGTTGAACATCATACACCTAATTTTGGAAAACAAAAAAGTATGTACATAAAAGTTCTACTCAAAGAAAAAGCAGTTACAGAAAGACTGCCTACGATTCACTGAAACTATTTGTTTTATTTAACTGTCTAACAGAATGTGGTCATCAAATTTTCCAGTTTCAATAAAAAATTCATCATTCTGCCTGCGCATTTAGATGTGAGCACTGAGGAGCGGTGTGTGTGCGGCGGGGGTCGGGCACACGGGGCCCGCGGCCTGGCCGCTCGCCCAGGTAGCACTACTGCCGGTGTAGGGCAGGTCAGGTGGCGACTAGCTCTCTGCGCAACAGACAGCAGTACCGTGGGCTTGGGGGCCACCCGGGGCCTCTACCTCACATTCTTCTTCTCCCTCGCTTTTTGAAACAACTTTGAAAAACAGGCATGTTAAGTGCGCAGGGCGCACAAGACAAGCGTGGCCTGACTGGCCCAGGCGCCAAACCCGAGGGTGATGCTGAACCAGGAGCCCAGGCAGAGTCAGGGTGAGGTCCCCGAGGACTCAGATTTATGCAGAGCTTCCCAAACGTTCAGGTTTCTACCACCTACTCTGCCAAACTCTTACCAGCGTGGCCAAATCAGGTACCAACCACATCTAACTCGGTTAGTTAATCTGTGAGCCCTTTCCTTCCTCAGTTGTACTGAAAAAATAGAATGATTCCAACTGCTCCTTACAGACTGGCAGGTATGGAGGGTCCCACTTCGACAAGTGGGTCCCGGAAAACCATCCTGCCCAGACCACATTCATCTCGCTCGCTGCTCACTCTGCCTGGGCCTCCTCCCTCGGCCGCTCCTCACCCAGGCGACCCCGGAGAGGGCAGTTCACACAGGCTGGGCCCACCGCACTCTCGCAGGAGCAGGCGACACCGCTGCGCCCCGCCACTGAGAACAGGCGACCGGACAGCTGAGGCTCAGAGGGCCGGAGGGCCAGAGGCCCTTCCTGGCGAGGAAGCCCCGCAGCCTCAAGAACTGGAAGGGAAGGCGAGCGACAGCCACAGAAGAGTGAAGGGTGGTGCCAGGGCAGTTCCGCAGGACACAGGGAAGAAAAGACCAACAGTAAGCGAAACACACCGAGGTTACGGTCGGCAGGTCCGTTACGCCAGACACGCTTCTTGTCAAGTTCTAGCTAAGACACTCACAGGAACACAGGAACAGAGAAAACAGCATGGAAGCCTGAAGATCAGTAAAAGCCACACGAGAGGGTAAGAGCTGCCAACTGTGCAGCCAACTGGGACGGACTGAAAAAGTCTCTGGACTGCGCGTGAAGGAGCCACTCAGTCGAGAGCGGAGCACAGACGACACCAGAAGGCAGAGGAAGGCGTCCGTGCAGCCGACTGCCCACACAGGGTGGCCCGGACCAGACACCCCTTCAGACTTGCTCCCGGCTCCCTTCAGGACCGCGGCCCCGCTCCCGCAGCCAACAGTGTCTACGTGCGGAGCCCCAGTAAACACTCTGGACTCCGAGCGCGAGTGGACACTCCACGCGGCTGGCTCACTTGGCTACCAGCCAGATCAGTGTGGCCGCGACTCCCTCGGGAGGACACCTGGACCCTCGCGTGGAACTGCCTGGCCTGCCCCTAGCATCCTTCCCCGGCTGAGCTGTAATAAACCGTCACTGTGTGAACAGAGCTCCCAGCGAGCTCTGCCTGAGCCTCCTCCCCCAGCCACCAGTCCTGCCACAGTCCTGGGAATCGCCCCAATTTTACAGTTACTATCATCATTATTACATCGTAATATAGTATTAATGTCAAGAGAACTCAAGCATCAAAGTTACAAAGTAAATATGTTTTATATACAAAGAAAAACTGACAGAATCAAAATTAAAGAGGGAGATTTGCCTGGCATGTTTATTGAAAATAACCTAGATTTTAAATAATGTAATGAATCAGGCACTGATAATAACGTATCAATCAGTGTGCCCTGAGGAGAACACGCAGTCACAGAAAACGGAGGCGCCTCAAGACACACATTTTCTTTCCATTATACTGTCGGACAAGAAACTAACTTTAAAAAACAAAAATCTACTGCAAACTACTAGATCAAAGAGAAAAATTAAAATTTCAAATTTTAAAAACACAAAAAAAGGCATAACTTAAGAATCATTATAAATAAAGGAAGTAGGACACACAAGTGAACAAAGCTGATCAGAACAAAGCTGGGCCTCCCACGTGAACTTCAAAGGATTTAAAAGATAAAAATCAGGGCCCAGAGACTCTGCCACAGGTCACCTAATCCCAGCTCCCATCTGGGCACTCACACTCACTCCTGCTGAGACCTCCCTTCTCCTGCAAAGGCAGAGCTGTACCAGATGCCCCGCCGACAAGGCAGAAGTCAGCCAGGCATATCTGGCCCAGGAGAAGAAGGGTTTTAAAAACAGAAGCGTGTCTGAACTTTAACAATACAAATTAATTTAAAGAATGAAGTCTTTCGGAACTGAAGGTGTGGTCCCTCAGTCTACGGTTAGGGCCACAGGTTCTGAGCTACACAGGCACCTGGCTACAGGTATGTTCGTCTCTAAGAAGAACAGCGCTAACTTTTCCTAACGTACTTCACTTTCTACTAGATGAGCTGCCCTGCTTCTGCCTCACACAGCTTCCCTGCAGGCGGGGAAAGGTGGCTGTCGCGTGCGGCTGGTGGGGGGAGGGCCACAGGAAGGGACACGTCACCACCACCAGTCTTCTCCAGACCAAACGCCAGCGGATCACACCTGCAAGGAGCCCCATGTGCAAGACATTCATGGTTATAAAAGGACTTTGAGAACTCCGGAATTTTATCCATTAGTGTTTAATTCCTCATCGGCCCTGGACGCTGGACAGGGCGGGGAAGCAAAGTGGCCTCCTATGTCACACATGTCTGCCAGCCAACAAAGCCTCAGGGACAAATGCTGAAAGCACCAAGCAGCCAGCCTGCAGCAGAGACGGACGGCCACGGTGGATGTCTGCCCTACGGACCCGCCCCATGAGCGAGCAGGTGCTGGCTCAGCTGGGGACGCCCCACAGATGCTTTGGGGCCACCTTACCTGAGAGGGCGTCCTGGGCCTCGAAGAAGGTACTGAGCCCCCCTTTCACGTATGCCAGGCTGCCCTCGCTCTTCTTGTTGGCCTGTCTCTTCAGGTGGGCGACCGCTCCCTTGAGCTGCTCAAAACTGAAATGAGACGAGGAAGCCGGAAGGCGGCGTCAGGTGTAAAGTGATGACATCACTTAAGAAAGAAGCAGACCGAGACCGCACGGAGCCACACGGAGCCGAGCTTTCAGGTTCTTCCCCGCACCTAACCCCTTGCTCACCGTGGAGGCCAAGGCTACAGCAGCTGCACGAGGTTCGCAGCCTCAGATGTCAGGCCCCCAGGAAGTGAATACACGGACGGGCGTTCCCACAGTCCGTGCCCAGCGTACACGTGTTGTGCCAGGTGAGGGGTCCTGGGCACCACCTCCCGCCGGGGAGGCCTGGACCATGCGCTGCTGGAGCTGTCTGAGGCAGGGCTCCCGGGACGCCCACTGCTGGGCCCTGGACCCAAGCTGCTCTCTCCACATCAGTCCCACCACTAACAGTGCAACTACAGAAAACCTGGGGGTCGACTCACAATTCAAATAACTAAAAAGATCGCAACATTTCATCCTTACATCTCAAGCAGAGGAAAAATAGGCCTCTGTATTTCAGAAGTTTTATTTCCATCTGAGCTAAGAAAATCTGGCTATAACAGACAGAATACAGTCCTGAGAGGCTCGGTGGCCCTACACAGAAAGCAGATCAACTCTGACAGCAACAGACAAGCACATTCATAATATAAAATCAGAACCATCTTACATAATGAAAGAGTTCAGACATTGGCTCTAAAAAGTCTCAGGTCAAACGTACTCCAGGTATATACCAGCTGTTCCTCGTGTTTTCTATAACAGTTTTCACCCTAATAGGTCAAGGAAGAATTTCTCCTATGGTTTACTTTAACAAACTGACATCAAGGATGCGTATTTTAAGCAGTAAGCTGTTCATTTACTCAAACATTTTTACTAAATGCAAGTGTTTTAGGCCAGTTCTGCTCTTGCAGAGATGGTACAGCTACAAAGGAGCCCTTTAATATAAACTTGTCTATTTTTTGGCTAATTTAAGCCACGTCTTTGCAAAATGATAAACCAGCTCATCTTCCTTTGCCCTCTGGACAGGGAAGGAGGTGTGCTCCTTGTTGTGACGCAGGACTCAAGAATTCTGTTGGGGGGGGGCATTGCATAGAACCCAGCCGAGATTCCACACAGGTTCCACGGGCGGCGTAAATAATGAAACAGAGAGCAACAACATGCTAGTAGGAAACAGGAGCCTCTAACTGATGGTCCCATCTGGTAAATAAGGAAACAGAGACCCAGACAGATGCTCACAAGCTCACCCAAGGTCAAAGGGCTGCTGAGTGGCAACGCCAGAGGAAACCCCGTTACCACGTATCTGCTCAGCTGCACCCGTGAGACCCTGAGGCACAGCTCAGTGTCCACTAACCCGGTGTGGGAGTGAGACCCTGCGACACTCCAGCGCCCACTCACCTGGTGCTGGAGTGGTTCTCTATCAGATACCAGGCAGCCGAAAAGTTCTCACTTGTAAAATCAGCACTCATTCCAGGGAACAGCGCTTCCAAGTCCTTCTGGGGAAATTTACCTCTGAGGGAGAAAAAAAGGTTTAAAATATATTTCAAGTGAGCTCGCTACAAAGATGGAACAGTAATAAACATGAACACCAACCGCTACAATTATACACACTTAGGTGTTTCCAGATCTCGGTCACAGGGAATCCTGCTGCAGTGAACATGGGGTGCAGATCACCCCGAGATCCCGATTCCATCTCCTTAGAATAAGCACTCAGACGCAGGACTGCTGGATCGTGTGGTAGTTCTAGTTTTAATTTCTTGAGGATCCCACGTGCACCGTTAGCTGGTGACCTGACATTCATTCCCCACCGGATCAGACACAGCCACCCGCACAGCCTGGCACTCGTCCCGCCCGAGTGTGAACACCGATCACACGAAGCAAGCGTGCCCTCTGTGCCCCTCACTGCTGGGGTTGTGTTCTGACCAACAGCATCCAAAGAGCGAGCTGTGGAAGCATTTCCGGGAAATGTTCCCACACTTTAAAGGAAAATCAAGAAGAGACCACGTCTTTCTGCCCTAGACTTCACTGTATTTTATTACCTATTGTGTATTACTATTGTTTCAATAGTATTTTTATTGTAACATTATTATTTACTACGTATTTCTACAGCTTCATCACTAGAAATCGCTAACGTCATCCTGCAGTCAGGAAGGAAGTCAGCGTCATGCCAAGGGCAGCAGACCCGCCAGCCGGGCTCCTCACGTCTCGGTGACGTTTCCGAGCCACTGGCTCAGCCAGTCGTTGAGACCAACATCTCTGGACTTCGTATGATATGAAAAAATAAGTATCTTTTTTGTTTAAACCAAGATGAACTTTTGTTTTCTGTTACTTACAGCTGAAGGCACCTAAAAGTAAACGTGGAACAGGAGACCGGGAGAAAGCAGACAGCCCGCCAGCGCCAGGAGGCTGTGCCACTCCGTGGGCGCGCCCGCAGGGGCGGGGAGTGCCCGGCAGGGCTTGCAGGGTTGCTAAGCTTTCTGGGTAGCCTCCAGGACGCTGCTTCGCCTCCCTAAGGTGCCGTCTGCTCACGGGGACGGCAGGGCCGCAGTGTCTTCCTCTTAGGAATACGCTGAGGGTGAAAGCAACGCACGCGGAAGGCTCCGTGGTTCTCGACACCAATAAACGTTCAGAAGGGTTACCTGCTGTTATTTCTATTCTTTACACTTAGTTCTTTGTATTTAACAGACTCTTTTCATAAGCACTGTTCTATTCGATTCTCGTAACACAGTGAGTTACAGATTCCCATTTTGTGGTGAGGAAACGGCCTCAGAGACAGGGCAAGTAAACATTCAGGAACAGAAGCCGGTACTTCCGCCGTCAAATCAAGAACCTGAGAATCCTAGGCGTGGCGTAAAGTGACAGCTACAAACCTAGAAAGACAGGAATTGAGCGGAGGGTGGGCGGCAGTGATTTGGGTGCGGGAAACTGCTAACGGTCTTGACAGCAGCCTCAGCCGAGGCAGACACACTAGGTCACGGGGTGCGAAGCCTGGAGAGGTGAGACAGGATCGTAGGCTCTGACCCACCGAGTGAAGCCAACAGTCGGTGACAGCAAAGTATGCCGAGTAACACAAACCAAAGCCACGTTCTCACCAGCTGAGGGGACAGCAGCACACAGCCCACGCTGTAACCCGTGTAGTGTTGTCGCTAAGGAATCAACCGTTTCGGAAGCTGGAGACCCATCAGAGGGCCGTGTGAGCCGAGACGGGACCTCCTGGAAGGTCCGGTCTCGGGGGACCCAGTACACGGACCACGTGGACAGAGGCAGGACGGCACACCTGCACTCACGTTCGAGTACGAGCACACCCTGCTGACGGCCCGTGAGCCACAGGGCAGCAGAAATCCTCCTGAGAAAGCGTCCCACCAGGCACGGCGTCATCGCTGTGTCACTGTGGGTGCAAGGGCAGCGGAAAGCGGCTCCCACACCCTGAGCGCGTCACTCAGACCCGCGGCTCTCACTCCAGCGCCTGCTTCCCGCTGCATTAATTGGCCTGCTCGCTGCAGGGCGTGGGCTTCCCCTCTGTTTTGGTCTCACGCAGTTTCGGGGCCGAAGGCCTGCACCACAGCCCACAGACACGCTCCTGTAAATCCCCAAAGGCGGCCTCCCTCCCACACTCACACCAGGAGTGACTGCGCCTCTCCTCGCTTTCTAGACGCAGCAGGAAGACGCCGCCTCTTCCTTCCGCTGGCTATCCAGCCTGACGAGAAGCAAGACCTGTGCTGCTCACACGCCCACGTGGCGCGGGACCGAGACCAGCTGGCCGCTCGGGACTGTGCCCCAGTGACAGCTGCACAGAGCAGCCACGGGCCGCACGGAGCAGGAGGGCCGTGCGCCGCCTCAGCACCCGCACTCCCACAGAGCTGCTGTCTGCAAAAACATCACTTGTAAACATGCTCATGTTAGGCAAAGAGTGCTTTTAAGAAATAAAACCCAGTGAAGGCTTTTCCTTAATATGAACCAGTTTTTACCTTCTTTTACAATTTTAATGTCTCTCATAATCTAAGCAGTGCAAAGAACACATATTTGTGACGATCAGTATAATAAATCGTAAATACTGACTTTTTACAAGCAAACCTTAGTCTCAATCCAAAGCGAAGTTTTTTTCCTGAGGAATTAGTAGCACTTTTATAGGTGTCAAGGCACCATGTGTACGCAGCATCAGGGCTGAGCGGCCGAGGGAGGCCCATAACTGCCAGCTGACCAGCCCGTGGTGGAAGGCGGCAGCCCACGGCGCGGGCGCCAACAGCGCCGTCCTCCAGCCCTGGACCGGCCCGGGTCACCCCCACCCGCTTCGCCTGCTCATAGAACCGGATGCCACGGCAGGACCCTCAGGGACCCACCCAGTACACGCGACTGCGCTCCCACAAACACCCACACTGCCACCACCGGGGGTGGTTCCTCTTCCAAAGGCAACCTCACCACTTCAGTGTGGGAACTCACCGGGACCACGGCACTTTCTAACAGGCACTCACAATTCTTCAACAAGCGAGTAGTTAAATCCTGTTACCCCTTCTCTGACGACAGTTTTAAAAAAATGAAAATAGGTCCTCCCCAGCCTTTTAATTGTAAAAGAAACCCGAAGTGACATTAATAGACAGAAACAAAACAGAAGGTAGACAGATAGTAAGGAAATGCTCTTAGGCATCCTCACCTGCATCGTAACCCATTCTCTACGGACACGGAAGACTTGGACTGAAAAATACGAAGTGAGTCAGGGAAATAAGACCCACACCGACATTTTCACATCTGCTTGTCCTTTCCTATTCTCTTTTTCTAAAATAAGACTTCTCCAGCTGAGGTCAAAGAATAAAACAAATGCAGGATTCCTGACAGAACCTTTAAAAAGACGTTTTCACATCTGCTTGTCCTTTCCTATTCTCTTTTTCTAAAATAAGACTTCTCCAGCTGAGGTCAAAGAATAAAACAAATGCAGGATTCCTGACAGAACCTTTAAAAAGTGAAAAGGAGCGTGGAGAAGCATTTTTCCGGCCCAAACCGCCCTCTCCTCCTGGTTTCCAGCCCTTCCCACTCTCACCTTCGTCTTCCTGCTTCCTGGGATCTGTCCTCTTCTTCTTTTGACCAAAAACTTGTGCAAGACCTTACACAGGCAAAAAGGATCCTGGACGTCCTAACTGTCTGGAGGGCCTGCCCAGGGCCGCCGTCCCCTCCCCAGGTCTCCTCTGTTCCTCGCGGAGGCTCTGCTGCAGGACACAGGTGAGGAATGACAGGGACCAGGGCGCCCAGCGGGTGAGGACGCAACTGACGGCTACGCAGTGGACGTGCTGGTGCACCTCGGCCCTCACTGCCCAGACGCCTGGCCCTGAATTCCCTCGGAACTGGTTTCCCATTAACCACTGAATTAAATAATGCTCTGACACGCATGTATTTTGCATCTGCATGAGAGTCAAGATTTTACCTTTCCAAAAGCTATCCTTTCATTATCCAGGGCTGAGCAAATTATTCCTGAAACTTCCAAGTAACAGCTTGAAAGAAATATTACTGTTAATTCTATCCCATTTAAGCACTTCTTGAACTAATGTACATATGCTATTTTAGATTTTAATACAATTTATTACTCTGAAATCTTAATAGTTATTAAAAAGATTCTCTCCCAGAGCAATGAGCAGTGAGCATGCAGGAACAAGGATCACAGTGACAATGAGGAACGTGTGCTCTCGCTGGAGCTCACAGCCACCCTGCGACGCAGGCAGCCGCTTCTGCAAGTGGGGAGGCAGGGGCTGACTCCACCGCGAGGAAGTGGCAGAGCTGATTCAAGCTGAGAGAGGGCTCCGGGCTCAACCAGACCACCTCTCAGAGAAGAAGGAAAACTCTCTGAAGAGCTGAGCACTTGTGGTGACGTTACTTCTGGCCCATCACCCACGTCACCTACGGGTTATTCCAAACTGTGTGAAGGAAAGGGCTACGGGGCCCCCAGCCGAACCCCTTCATGGGCAGCAGCAGTAACAGGAGGGATGAAGACCATGGAAAGGTGAGAGGGCGCGCACAGGTAAAGAGATCAAGGAGCCAAGCTGAAGACGGAGAAGTCCACTTCACGATGCAAGCGTCCAACTGAGTCCAACTTCTGTCTACGGCTCAGACAAAATTCACACGCCATTCCTATGCCCCGTGCCTGCGTACAGAACCCATCTTCCTCAGGGCCCCTGCTCCACACGTCCTCAGTGGCGGGCCCAGGAAGGAGGCTGGCACTGCAGCACACGGAAGCAGGCATGAAGAGGTTCAGTGTCAACCACAGGGCCCACTCAAGCAGGAGACCGTGCTCAGGAAAACACTGAGCGGTTCCTGTTCTTTCCTGGGCCCTCCTGACCCTCAAACCCTTAATTTATTGGGCACCGAAGTCCTTCAAACAGCTCCTGAACGACCCACGCGGCCGACGATTTCAGAGCGGCGACCCAGGGCAGCCCACGCTCACCAGGCCTTTTCCAACACAGGACGGCTTCCCGAGACAAACACTTGTCCCCTCCCTGCCAGCCAGCGGCAACCCCCCCCCAGGGGGAAAGGCAGCTTGCTTTCGATTTACTCGTTTTCTTCAGAGTAGGCTTAGAGGTTAAAAACATAAAGATTAGTGGAAAGTTTTCTCCACTCCTAGAAAAACCTAAAATAACGCTATGGTTAAAGTGTCAACAGAACTAACTTGTCGCCTCCAGGAAGCGTTTACGGAGCGACGCTCAGCACATCACTTCATCACAGAATCTCTAGGCCGGGAAATAAACCAGACACAACTAATGCGTTTGATGTACTGACCAAGGAAGACCCAAGGATAAAGGCGCTGATTACAAAAGCTACAGAAACACCGTGTAGAGATACCTTGATTGTGGTGGTGGTTTCATGCGTGTGTACATCTACCAAAACTCATCAAATTGTACATCCGAAATACGTGTAGGTTATCGTTCAGGAACCATAACAAAATAAAGGTGTTAAAAAAAAAAAAGAAAAGGCAATTCTAGATTTGGTTCAAGACAGCCTGAAAGAAAGTTAAGTCTGAGTTAACTACAAATCATATTTGAAGCAGTAAACAAAATGACAGACTACACTGGGTCTAATTATTGTAAAATATTTCCCTAAAAATGAAGCATATGAAAATTCTATTTTGATTTCACGTACCATCTAAGTATTTAAATTTACCAACTTCTAATAACACATTAATTCTCATATCATGAAAAGTATTAGTTATTACAAATTTCAAGCTGCTTTTCCTCTTCACTAAAGGTAAAGTCAAAAACTTAAAAGGTTAAGTAGTTTCTACCAAAAGCTTTAATCGGAACTCACTGCAGCAGAGCCGACCCGGCTCCAGAGAGAACACAGACGCGTCCTCAGCTGAGCTCCCGGGGCCCTGGGGCCCGACGCGCTCCCTCTGGGTGAGGAACCTTCCCGCAGCTGGACGCAAAGACAACGGAAGGAAAGCGGTACTCACGTCTGGATCTCGATGCCAAGGGGGTTGGCGGGGCGCAGGGACAAGGGCGGGGCGCCTTTACTCCTGTCGGTGCGAACGTCGTAGTAGCTCATCTCCTCCACCCACACGGCCGACTGGTCCAGGATCCCTACCGAGACAGGCCTCGAGTGAGAGCACGCTCCTGGGGCCTTTCTCAGCCTTCCCACGCGGCTCCATGTTCTAAAGACCTCGTTCAAAATGCACGCTACGGTAATTTTTAAAAGATTCCTGGGAACAAATGCTCCAGATTGCTTTTTTAAATGGCTGGTGGCTTAATTAAAACCACTGAGAATCTATTAAAAAGGCAAAAAAAACCACCTTGATTGCACTGTACATTATTCAACAGAGAAGAAAAATTAAGCCTCCGAGCAAGTTCTGCTAAAGCAAATGAATTTTACAAATAAAAAAAGTACAATTAATTAAATTCGGTATATCAACAAAGCATCCAGCAATTCCTTACGCAAAGAAGTCAGTCAAACACCTTCATTGAAATGAGCAGGATATTTAGGGAGAGTGAACAAAGCACAATGTATGGAAACAGGGCCTCTCTCCCGTGACAGCCCGGCGCCACCCTCCTCCGCACAGCTCCTCAGGGCGTGGTGCCACGGGCCGGGCTGCAGCAGAAGGTGGGCGGGGCTGGGGCAGAGCGGAGGGTCAGGCAGGGCCGCTGGTGACCCTCTGGCTCCACCAGCACCCCAGCTCTGCCAGGACCCAAGGAGGCTCCCCCAGCGGCCACAGCTCAGGTCCAGGTGCTCCCGAGTTCAGATCCACAAGCCTTTACTGAGCCTGCACTGTGGTACGTCTGGGCGCAGTGTCTCAGAATAAAACCAATACTTTCATGTAAGTTCTCTTTATCTGCTGTATAAACATGATTCAAGATGACACTGGAGTCTGTCAAAATGTCTTTTAAGCTCCTCCAAAAACCTGAAAACAAGTTCCTGCTTTAATTTCACAGTTCAGTTTTCAAAGACATTAAATAAAAACCAGTAAACAAAAACAAGAATATTGTGTGTATATGTACATGTCTGCATACACAGGTGTACATATACGTAAGTTCCATTCTGAATCTTCCCTTAAATTCCGCAATTTTTTATGTATTAAAAAAATCCAGGAATTTAAGGAAACAGTGCTGAAGAAAGGCTCTCCACTCTAAGACAGAAAACAAAAACAAGTGCCCAATTCCCTGCTTTTCCAACTGAGAGCAGCATGGTCGGGGCTGCAGTGTGCCTGGGACGTCCGTCCAGCACACAGGGAGTCATCGAGGGCTGACCACGCACAAGTCACTGCAGGCCCACACACGACTCTGACGTGACGCCTCCTCCAGCAGGGGCGGTCACACACACGAAGAAGCATGCAAAATACCGAAGTACTGACACCCACTGTGCGGGGGCTGCGCCAAGCACGGCCATGTGTGCTCGCAGTCACTCAGCACCGGTCCCTGCACGCACCCAGAGCAGCAGTGCCAGCACACAGAGCGGGCTGGAGCCAGCTCTCCTCCCAGCGCGGGGGGCGTGTTAGGTGCGTGAAGGGAACGGGACATGATGGGGCACCTGAGTGTCTCTCCTGGTTGGAGCTCAGAGGCACAGTGAGGCGGGCACCTTTCTGTCCGGGCCTCAAAGGACGTGGAAAGTGAGGGAAAGGAGATTATTTAGAGAGTGTTACTGCTAATTTGGCCAAATCAGGAAGATATTTCACCTCAAATCTTGACTGTACCGTGGAAAGAAGGGCAATTATTGTATTCGAGACCAGGGAACTAAAATGGGCATCTCGCTGCGTCAAAGCGGCAGGTTTTATACGGAGCTCGGGATGACAGCTCTCGTAATCGCGACCCTCGGGTTCTGCTGGCTCACTGACTGCTCGCTCAGCAAGCCGCCTTTTCAAAAGCAATGCACATTTTAACCAACATCCCAAGTTCCTGAAAAAGTAAACACAAACTGAACCCAAGTTCCTGACATATGAGAATAAGTAAGCGTTACACTAATTTACCAGTATTCGATTTTGCAAGACAAAGCCTGCTTTTATCTTCTTTAGAGTAAAGTCATGGAGGTGATACCTATTTTCTCAGGTTTGAGCAGCTTGAAAGAGACCGTGGAGGTCCCTCTGCCTCCGGACTTGGTCGTGACGATGATGTCGCCCCTGTCGTTCTCAGCCCGCCCCACGCGACACACGATCTTACTCGCAGATATCCACTCCGCCGTCAGGAGGCAGTTGTGCCCACAGATGGTCAGACCTGCAAGCAGAAACGCGTGTAAACGAGCCTGAACAGCAGCCCTTCCATGAAACACAGCAATCCTCCGCGCGGGATCAGCACCGAAAATAAATCCAGAAGCAGCACTCTCCGGCTCGTCAGTCACTTATTTCTGTTCTTCAATATGCCCAATATTATCTGCAAATAAACTATAGTCTCTGTTGATCTTCTGTCTGTTTTTCTCTGATATTTTAAGACTTCTTTTAGGTTATCTTCACGTTTCTTCAAACATCGCTAGAATTTGAAAACAATGACCATAATAACAAGTAGGCACTCCGGGTGACTAGACTTCGAGAAACTTTCATTGCTTTCACATGTATCAGAAGTTACTGCTATGCTAGAAGTTACTGCTACAAAGCTCTAAAGCTATTAATACACGCATACATCACTCCCTGAAAAAAAATGTATCCATCTTCCCAAAAATAACCTGAACGCACCTGCACTGGTGTTCAGTTACAGAAGATGCTACAGAAGGGACTACAGCGGGCACCTTATTTTAAGCCTATTAAATGCAGTGAGTGTTCTCGGGCGCTACCGTCTACGCCTTCAGTCTTCACGTCCGCCCAGCACCCCTGTGCGGGCAGTCCACGCTGCCTCCGTGCTCCCCACTAGGCACTGTCGCCGGACTGCACTCCGCTCCCAGAAAGTTCAGCCCACGCCTGGCATCTCCGCCCCGAGTCCAGGACACCGCGATGTAGGCAGCGACCACACAGGGAAGCCCTGAGGGCGATCGCGGGAGACGGGGCCCCGCCGACCCCAGCATCCCGGCAGCGCATTCCCGCAAGGCAGAGGTCACCGTGGGAAATGCCTGCAGGCGAGATGAGTCCACGTGTGCGCTGCAAACGCCGAGACACTCCCCACCTCCTCTTCTCTCCCTCAACTTCTGATACCACTCAGAGTCAAGCAGGGCAGCAGAACCTCGACCAATGCAGGTCTGGCTGGAAAAATGCAGGGAGGGGTTCAGGTCTCTTCTGCGAGAACTGACAGCACTGCTTAGTTAAGAGTGTCATATTAACCATAAAGGAATAAAAGCAACTCCATTCTAAAGACATTTATTGAAATAATGAACTTCAGAGAGTTCCCTAAAATACCTATTACTATTTATTCATGTAAGGAATTTAGTTTTTCTAATGATAGCACTTAAAGGTTCCTTTAGGACTAAGTTTTCTGTTGGTTTTTTAAATGTGTAACGACATTAACACATTTTTAGATGCATTCATAATTCAAAATTATTTTTCCAAATGAGAATGTCTTGCTAGCTTTCCTGATAACCAATTTTTATTATGAAAAATTTAAGCAATTTAAGAGATTAAAAGCATCCCTGGAGCGCTCCATCTCCAAGGTGAGCGCCGGGGACACTTACTCGAATCATTCTTATGCACACGTAAATTAGACTCTGTTTTTTCCAGTGAATGGGAAACACCTTAATTTATGAACTGCTTAATTAGAGATGCTGGATATTCTGGTGTCACTCCAGGTCAATATATAACTTCTGTGAGACCCACGACGGCACACGCGGAAAAAGGACTTGTGACAACAGTTTATTCGAGTTGGAACTGCTGTCAAGAGTCCTCTGATTTAGTATCTGTTCTGCATTTTAACTTAAAAAAATTTATAATCACCATTTAATTTTAAACAGATTTAAGCAGATCATTTTAAATGTCATGGAAATGAAAGAAGATTGTAAGACCTATTTCTTAAGCGTGTTTTTGTTAAGTACTGAAAGCCATGAAATATGACATCTTGTTTTTAAAGTAACTTGTAGAATTCCAAATAAAGTGTTTTTATAGCGTTTTACTGGGCTAGTGTAGATGTCATCTGAGTTAAAAACACTTCAATTATTTAGTAGGTTAAGTTTGCTTTCTAAAAAAATGGTTTCTTGGCAATACAAGCAAGGCGAGAGCTGAACTAGCAGATTTACAAAAGTCACACACACTCAGCCAAACGAGAACAGCCCTGCCTGAGCCAAAGCCAGAGTGACGTCCACCCAGCGGCCAGCAGCCGTGTGCGGGGCTCCCTGTGGGGCAGAGCCTTCCTCCTAAGGGTTTTTCCCACTCTGGATAAAGAAAAATCTGGAATGAACTTTGTCAAAAAGCTGAGACATGAGATTAGTCACCAGGCATTAATCTTAGGAAGGCGGTCTTTCTCGTCTAACACGTCTGAGTTTTACTCACTGACACTAGGGTTGTTGCCACCCCTTGGCTCCTGCGAACACTACGGAAGTGCACACGGAGCTTTGAGGTAGTGACTTCATTTCCTTTGGATAGATACTCAGAAATAGGACTGCTGGATCATATGGGAATTCTATTTAAAGTTTTTTTAATGTTTTAATGGCTTTCAAAATTCTGTGGCAGATTTTTGGTTACTGCCATTAAGAAGTACTGATTTTAAAAACTAGTAACTTAAAACTGCCACCCTCACCCCTGCCACACACACAGTGGCCCAAAGAACAGTCTCCTTTATCACTGGCTTTTACCATAAAACTTGAATGGCCAGTAGAGGCAGACAGCTCTGAGGCCGCCCTGCACCACCAAGGAAGAGGCGGCACCAGGGACGGTGTCGTGTAGCCGTGTGGACTTCGGGGCGGGCTGGGGCCCTCGTCCACTGCTGTGGTGCCAGCACAGCAGCTGTCCGTCTCACGCCGGGTGAGGGTCAGCAGGGCAGCTCTGCAAACCCTGGGCTCTGCCGGGGGCCGTCTCAACAACGGCCGCGCCGCAGGTTTCAGCAGACCCTCCAGCTTCTTCCTGTCCAGCTCAGCGGACTCGCTCTGACCACCCGTCCTTCTCACGGGGTCTCTGGATGGCCAGACAGCCCCTGCCGACCAGGAGCAACGACACAAGAAAAACCTCCACCATGTACCAGTGGGTCGTGAGAACGTCTGAATGGGGATAAGTTAACGTGCGAAGTGAGCACAGACCCTCAGCAGCCACACAAGTGGCCCCCTTGCTGCGAGCCCACCTGCACGTCCTCACACGCAGCCGACCACACACTCCGCACAGTCTGCTCCCTGCGCTGAACCTGCCGGTACCTGAGCTGTTAAAAATCAAGGACAGGCTCCACGTTTGTCAGCTGGGCCAGAGCCTGCTCTAAGTCCTGGAGGAGGTGGAGCCAGGCCAGGTGAGAGCCACTGACAGACCAGGACCCTGAGATGGGGTTGGGAGAGTCTTTGTGCTTTTGTTGGGGGGGGGGGGTGCAAACCCACATCTAAAGCTCGCATGTGGTGCTGACTGGATGCACAGGATCCTACCGCTCACATCCTTGAGCTTAAAACGATGGAAAGCATAAACCGATCCTAAAACTACAATGCTGCTTGTTTACCATTGAGGGGGGAGGCTCACAAGAACCACGGGCGGCGTCAGTGCGCAGAGTCTGCACCCAGAGTCTGGAGCCCAGATTGGGTGGTGCCCCGGCACATGGGCGCCACGTGGACCAGCGGACAGTCTCCTCCAGGGGGAGAGAGTGCAGAGAGGAGCGCAGGACAGGCTCCGACAGAAACAGGACTAGCGGGGCGGGAAGAGCTGGGAGGCTGTTCCCATCCAGGCAGGGGAGGCCGGCACTGAGGGGTCCAGGCCAGTCTCAGCTGTGGGGAACTGTCTCAAGGTCCTGGTGAGACAGCACAGACAAGACTTGATAAAACAATGGTTTTAACACAACAATCAGAAAGCCAAACCATCCCTCCACTCCTGTTCAGATCACCCTGTAGAGACCACAGCAGTGTTTTCCCTGGTTCACTGGTTCAGAGCGGTGTCCCCGGCCTCGGCCGCCCACCACAGACGTGAATCCATGGGCCACAGCCCGCCCTTACCCAGGAGGTCAGTGGGGCCAGTCCCCAGGTTTTCTCCTCTAATCGTGACCTTCGTCCAAGGTATTCCCTCGTTGGGAGAGATGCCCGTCACCAGGGGGGGCTGCCGCAAGCGAGACATCGTGCCTTCGGGGAAACAAGGCCCAGCGCCACAAGCCACCTGTCAGAAGAGAAGGACAAGAGGATCAGCGCCACCTGCGAGAAGCGGACTGGAGACGCCAGGCCAGGCATCCGGCACCAAGACACAGGCGCGCTTGTCAGCACCCAGGCCGGGCTCTGGAGCTGCCGGGTAGCTCATCTGCCGATACCCCCGATCGTGAAGGTGACCAAGTACGCAGGTGAGCACCATGGTGGGACGTCTGGGATGGGCACCTTCGACGCGAGAACAGAGGGAGCCCGAGGTCACCCTGAGCCCCAGGCCACCACGGCCACACCCTAGGAACATGCTGGAAGCTGCCGCAGGGGGACACTCTCATCAGACTCATAAAGCTCACAGCACCCCCACGTTCCCACAGGCATACTAACTTCACCTTATTTGTGTACCTGACTTAGTACAGCAACTCTTAAGTGCTGAGGGTTAACCTCATTAGGATGTTACCAGCCCTGTCCACAGTGTTAGACCACGAACTGGATGAGCACGTGGCTTCCACTGAGTACCTTCAGAATCAAATTTTTAAGTAGAAATATTCTGGAAGACTTGTCTCCAGAAAAACAGCATGAAAATTTAGTAAGAAATTACCACTGACATTAATGTTACTGAAAGGATGATTAATAAAAACACCAGATGGCCAGCTACCCTTGACATGGTGGTTCTGATCATGACGAGGGTAGGACAGTTCTTCACAGGTTCAAAGACAAGAGACCCCATCCAGTTAATGTCTAGACCCCTCACCTGAAGAAACTGTAACCCAAAGACGGTAAGAGACTTTTTTCAAGGTCACACACTGATTAGATGTAAAAGAGGCCCTTGGCTTCCTGACTCCCGGGGCGAGCGCCGCTCTCCTCTCTAGGGTGCCCTGCATCTCATCAGCTCATCTGTGCATCTGACAGTCACATTCTGAGAACCTTAGCTGCTTCTTACACGACCGGGGCACTGGCTCATCCTGCTGTGAAACAGAACTGAAGTGAGAATACCTCTGGTCTCAAAAAAGGCAAAGCAAACAAAACAGAAACCAGGACAAGGCATTGTCAATTTACTCCCTATTTTCCAAATCCACTTTGAAGGCATTTACAGAAGATCATAATCTTACCTACGTTATCCTCAAAGTCTGTCCAAGTAAAACAGTAAAACGAAGTCGTGTCTGGTAATAGCAGGTAAATGTCTGGACCAACACCCACAGTCATGAATCAGGAAGTATGATCTACTTTCTTGTTGGTGACCGAAAAGCACACCTCTGCTCCAGACACACAGATCAGAAGCAGGTGAAAATCCAGCATTCGTCATGTTGGTCCACGTGCAAACGCAAGCGGCAAGTCCTCCCGGGGCAGCAGCCACTGCAGCCCCTGGGCGGCTCCCCAGGCATCTCAGGAAGACCAGGAAACCGCTTAGTTTGCAAACATAAGAACATCTACTTTTTACACAACAGCGTCCACAACACATATGGACGCACTCAGTAATTATTTCCGGAGTGAATTCTGGGAGGGACGTCTCTTTCTGACCCACCTCCAAGCAGGAACATCCTGCATTATAGATAATGTTTTTACATTTAAAATCACAAATAAAGGAAGTACTGTCTTATCACTCCCAGTGAAGAGCCTAAGGCTTACGAAAACAGAATTTAGTTTCTCAACATTTGCAGTTTCACAAACTCATGCCAAATTAGCAAGGATATTTTTAAAGGAAAACTTTCATCTATAGTTGTCATTAAGTGCCTACAGATTTCCCTCACAAAGATTTTCCAAATGCAATAAAGCAACAGTCTTTGAAATTCTGTCATAAGATCTTTCTTATATAAATACACTGAACAGAGGTTAACAAAAGTCTGACTTTTCTGCCATAAACCTGATTTATTTAATTAAAACAATATCCAGTCTTTACATTATACAACCATGTAAGATAATGAAGGAGGTAAGGAGTAAGAAGTGAATAAATCCACCCTAAAGTTACACACCACAAGCTAATTCTATCTTTTGAAAGCAGAAAGCCAGGGACAGGAGGTAAAGTAGCTGTTCTTACTCACGTAAGGAAATTACTACAGATACAGAATAAGCCACTTTCTAAAGGCAATACCCTCACCCAAGTACACTAATAAACCGGTTAAATGACACAAATGGACAAATGCTGAAGGCTGACAGCACTGGAGCACTGTATCGGGATTTTCACGTGTAAACACAGGGACACACAGGTAAACTGCAAACTACATACTGGCTCTCAGCCTAAGAACCATACTTCACACTTAAAACTCATTAGGCACCAAACAGGGTTATAGGTTTGTTCAAAAAGGAATCATACAGAAACCTGTTGTGATGCTACACACTAATACTGAACTATCAGAAAGAGAAAGAAAGAAACTAATCCTGTTTTAAAAAATCGCATCAAAAAGAATAAAATACCTAGGAACAAACTTAACCAAGGAGGTGAAGACCTATCCTCTGAAAACTATAAAGTACTGATGAAGGAAACTGAAGATACAAAGAAATGGAAAGCTATCCTGTGCTCTTGGACTGGAAAAATTAACACCGTTAAAATGTCTATACGACCCACAGCAATCCACAGATTTAATGTCATTCCTATCAAAATATCCATGACATTTTTCAGAACTAGAACAAACAATCCTAAAGTCTGTATGGAGCCACAAAGACCCCAAACAGCCAAAGCAATCTTGAGAAAGAAGAACAGAGCTGGAGGAATCATGCTCCCTGACTTCAGACTCTGCTCCAGGGCTACAGTCATCAAAACAGTGTGGTACTGGCACAAAAACCAGACACACAGACCAATGGAACAGAACACGGTTATCTAGAACCTCCCGCAAGACTACGTAATGGGGGAAAACACAGCCTCTTCGATAAATAGTTTCGGGAAAACTGGACAGTTACATGCAAAACAATGAAACTACACCATTTTCTCACATCATATGTAAAAGTAAACTCAAAATGGATTCAAGACCTAAAGGTAAGAAAACATAATACACTCTTTCACATCAGTCTTAGCAGTATTTTTTTGGATCTGTCTCCTCAGGCAAGGGAAACAAAAGCAAAAATAAATAAATGGGACTACATCAAACTGGAAAGCTTTTGCACAGCAAAGGAAACTATCATCAAGACAAAAAGGCAACCTACTGAATAGAAGATATTTGCAAATAATGTGTCAAATAAGGGGTTAATATCCAAAATATATTCACACAACTCAATATCAAAAACAAAGAAAAAACCCGATTGAAAAAACGGGCAGAGGACCTGAACAGGCATTTCCCCAAAGATGACATTCAGGTGGTCAACAGGTCCATGAAAAGATGCTTGGCATCACTAATCACTGGGTAAACACAAATTGAAACCACAACAAGACTTCACCTCACGCTGTCAGAATGACTATCATCAAAAAGACAAGAAGTAAGGGTTGGCAAGGATGTGGGAAAGAGGGAACCCTCGTGCACTGTTGCTGGCAATGTAAATTTGTGCAGCTGCTGTGAAAAACAGTATGGAGGTTCCTCAAAACAGGAAAACTAGAACTACCATATGATCCAACAGTTTCACTTCTCAACATACATCAAGAGATGAAGAGACAAAGAATGTGTAGTACACATATACAATGGAGTGCTACTCAGCCATCAAAAAGAATGCAATTTTACCATTTGCAATAACATGGATGACCTGAAGGGTATTATGCTTAGTGAAAAAGTCAGCCAAAGAAAGACAAATGCTGTGTGTTTTCACCGGTAAGTGGAATCTAAAAAAATAAAACAAATGAACAAATGTAACAAAACAAAAACAGACTCACAGAGAACTAGTGGTTACCAGTGGGGAGGGGCTGAGGGGACGGGTCAGATGGGGGAAGGGGATTAAGAGGTACAAACTGCTAGGTATAAACTAAATTAATTAGGATGTAGTATACAGTGCAGGAAATACATGCAATATTTTATAGTAATTTTACATGGAGAACAATCTATCAAAATATCAGATCACTATGGTGTACACCTGGAACCAATATAATATTGTATTAAAAAGGAATCATAACTCTGGCATGTCTCCAGACTCGTGACAATTTACCAAGAAATTTTCAGCTTCCTGGACCTGCATGCAGATAATGAGGACTAGGAAGACGCACAGGAATTCAGCAGGTAACAGAAGCTCGGCTGGTTTCTTTCGATATTGGTATGGCGTTGATATGTTTACACTGAATAAACATCTCCTTAACAGTGATCTTGTTTTTTCAGTAATGAAATTTTAAATATAGTACCATGTCATATAAACAACCAGTGCAGTTTTTAGCAAATTGTATTTAGTGGGAAAATAAAAGCTACACCGGAACACCGGGATCTGGGTGTAAGGGAGCACTTTAACTCTACGTTTGGTCAGCGATTTATTTCCTACAGATGCAGTGAGAACAGAGGCATAAGTGTTTGCCTGCTCTCAGCAGGGTTTCTCTAAAAGACAGCAACAGAAGCTGAAATAACTTCTAATCTTGACGCTTTGACTTTTTTAATGTAAGAATTACCATTCTGTGGCAAACAAATTCTCTCCTATCTACAAGAGCACAGGGCATTTTCACACAAGGACAATATGGCAATGACCTTCAAAAAGGTTTGGACTTTTCTTCATATAAATGTTATCTTTTTAGGGGGTGGAAGGCGGGAAGGGATAGACGGGATTTCAAAATTGTAGAATAGATAAACAAGATTATACTGTATAGCACAGGGAAATACGCAAGATCTTATGGTAGCTCACAGAGAAAAAAACGTGACAATGAATATATATATGTTCATGTATAACTGAAAAATTGTGCTCTACACTGGAATTTGACACAACACTGTAAAGTGATTATAAATCAATAAAAAATGTTAAAAAAAATAAAATAAATGTTATCTTTTTAGACAAGTAATAGATTCACATGGTAATCCAGATTTATTTCCATAAACCAAGTACATCCAAACTGTCAGTCTCTGAATTAAGCCTCTACAGGACAAGGTTAAAAACTTAACAGCTATAAAGAGTTTGGAGGCCCGGGCGCTAGGCTGGGCTCTGGCATTAACAACTAAAAGCCCTGGGCTAGTTTCACGCTCTCGGAAACAGGTTTCTCGTCTGTCAGTGAGGTGGCCGGATGACACTCCCTAAGGCTGTTTACAGTCCTTGACTCTGAGTCTGTCGGAGCAGACTTTCAACTTCAATTACTAATGCAAGACTACAGAAACTGCCCTCCCGAGCTTTTTACAGTTACACTAAACTATGATAAGAGTGTGTTGTTATTCATTTAGAAATTCTTGTATTTATTATAAAATACTTCTTAGTGCATCATTAGAAGAAGCTGAGTTTTTAAGACCTTGTATTTAGATGTTAGTGTATTAGATGGCCTACTTACTTTTGAAAATTATACATCAGGGACTAGAATACAAAGCTTTCATAGATATTTTAATGAATGGTTAAAAGTAAACCATTATAACAGTCGCCATAGATTAACATGCACAATTATTTATTTTCAAAGACAAACCATAGGTTTTTTTCATTTCCCCATTTTATTAAATATAGAGAAAAGGAGAAACGGAGGTGAACAGACAGACTGAGGGAAGGAAGGCGAGGAAAGGAGATGCAACCTTCAGGTTAAAAAGAGAGACTTTTACTACAGCTTAGAAATTCTCATTTAATTAATAAACCAAAGAAAAATGTGAAAAAGATATTAGAAACAAGCATAGTCAGTCACTGTTGTGGAATGGTACAGTAAAAAACAAATCTGCAGATTTTGTAATTTTCTGTGTTAAAGATTTGTCTGCATTTTTATCTTGCATCTATCTAAAGTCTACAAAATGCTACAAAAAAGGTCAGAAGATTTCAAAACGTTAAAAAGCAGCTTAAAAAATAAATCTGCACAGCTTTGAAAATATTCACCAAGCAACCGGGTATAACTCAGAAGTCAGAGAGTAAGTGGTTTCACAAAGCTTAAACTGTAACTCTGAGGTGGGTTAACATGTGTAACTTCAGGACGCTGCTTCTGAAAACAACCGTCCGCCCTCCTGTGCTGCAGCCCCCGGAGCGCTGACTCAGCACCTACTCAGGACAGAAAGAGGCGGGAGCCAGAGCCCACGTGGCCTGTGTCACTGTCCTGCGTTCCTTCCACAGCACCATGAATGGAATTCAGAAACCAGCAAAGCAAGATAAATGGGCAAAGTTAAGTATTTTATCACCAAATCTAGCAGCAAATTACTCATTACTGATGGAAATGTAGTCGTGGGAATTTACTGAGTCTGCAGAAACAAAGGCTGCCGAGTTATGGTTTGTCTTACTGCGCGAGCCGTTAAGGAAATAAAGCTCCATGAGAAGAGATGAACCTTCCCTCACAAGAGCTTCACTCACTGCACCAGTGCTCGACAAGCCCTCCCTCCTCGCTCAGCATGAGGAAGCAGCAAGAATTGTTTCGTAAATGGATAATGGAATACTGGGGGGACAGAAACTGGCATTACACAAAAGTCACTCATAAGAAGCATCTAGGTCCACACCGACCCATTTCCTCCAATTGTTGTGTGAAGAAGAAGCATTATCAGCGAACCTCACAAATAACCAATTCAAACTTTGCAGACAACAAACCTAAACCCATGAACACACACTAACGTATATTTTGACAAAACACACATCTTACTTAACAAAGACTGTGTAACGCACACAAATGAGAAACACCTTATACTTTCGGGTATCACACTGAGCTCTCTAAATTAAGAAAAATGCTTCAGAAAATGTTTATACTTCTTTAAAAAAAAAAGTGCTGCTCCCATTTTACACAGTAGCATTTTATAGTAAAATACTGATCCACTGTTCCAGGATTCAGAGTGGTATCTGATTTTGTTGCAATCTTTTTTCCTAAAAAAAGAGTTGAGGTAGAAAATCTTTTTCTTGCTGGCACCTTAAAAAGCAAGAAAAAACTGACAATTAAAAATAAACTATCCAATTCTTTTCACCAATGATTTTTAAGAAAAGCTTTGCAAGGGACAGGGCTCCATGAAAGGTACACCCGTGTCAGCTGGTGAGGGGGAGACTGTTCCAGTTCTGAAAAGACCACACGCTCATACAGAAGGTAAACCGAGGCCAAGGTGGCGGAGCAGGAAGGCCCTGCGCTCACCTCCTCCAGCGGGCACAGCTGCAGTGCAGCCACTCGCAGAGAAACCACTCACAGGAGAACCGGAAGATGAGCAGGACAGATCTGCTGCGACTGAAGACACAGAAACAGGCAACAGGAGTGCAGGTGTGCGGTCAGCCCCTCCCCACCAGGCGGGCGGCCCACAGACACCAGCGCGACCACGGCTGTAGAGGCGCTCCCCAAGGAGAAAGCGGTCTGAGCCCACACCGCTCCCCCGCCCAGGGGTCCTGCGCCGGAGGGCGAGCCGCAGGGAGGGCTGGGAGAGCCAGAGGGCCGTGGGAACAGACCGCGAGTGACCCTGTGCCCCGCATGCACACACGCTGCCGGACGACCCCCCAGCTGTCACCAGTCTCCTCGCGCTGCCTGCTGCTCCCGGCCCCCAGGAGACCTCACTTTTAACGTCAGACCTACTGACCTCCCCTGTGCTACTCCAGAGCCATGCATGCAAAGTCGTGTTTCTGGTACTTCAGTGCTGCTTTGTTTCTATAATTGCTTTACCAGTTTGGACTCTGCTTTGGAGTGCTGAGACAGGCAGCTGTCCACGGTACCGTCTCACTGAATAACCCGCTGTGCTCTCCACTCATCTGAAATGCCACTTTTCTCGTTTTGAGCCTGTTTCTGAACTCTCCATATTTCAGCCCCCTGATTATTTTGCACCTACAGCACAGTAACTAATTTCACATCACAGTTAAATATCTGATAGAATAATTAATTGTTAACAGTTCCCTTCGTCATCTTGCACAGACACTGGCCCAGGTGGACTCTGATATGTTTTATTTGACTCTAAACCGCATCCTACTAGAATCCTGATGGGAATCACCACAACCCTGACTTCCTCTATTCACACTTCTTTGTCTATCTCAACTGACTACAATGCAGGCTCCAGCAGAGAAGGGGTTTCTGTCTGCTCCGTACACTGCTGCACCCCAGAATTCAGAACAGTATCTGCATACAACTGATGCCGAATACACACTTGTTAAGAACAGACGTATCAGTTACACTGAATCTCTGGATAATTTCAGGATGTTTAAAATATCTGTAACATTGACTCTCCCCACTTACTCATTTTTTATGACTGTCAAGGACCTACTCAGCTCTATTCACAGGGGAAGTTCAAATAATTTATCTGAAACCAATCAACTTACTGAGTCTGTCTCGATTGAAATCACTTCCCAAAAGATCCTTTGTTTTCTCAGCAGAAAGTTTCACTTCCTTCAAACACTGTCATAAATTTGGCTCTTGCTCTGCAGTGCTGGGGTCACTTACTGTGACGGCCTTATTGCGTTTGCTGTGCCGGGGGACTCGCAGCCTCTGCCGGCGCGACGTGACTGTAACAGGCGACCCTCCAGGGCCGCGCTCCTCCACCCATTCTGCAGTACTGACCCACGAGGAGTGTTTTTATTCAGGTCTTTTTCCTGATCGCCCCAAAGAAACTGTAATGTCATAAACATGCTGTATGCTGTATTATGTACTACATGTTTACCTGTGCTTTATACATAAAGATTTTTGTCCCACAAGAGCTAATTTTCACTCATCATTTCTTCATTGCTCTAGCATTTCACCACTCAGATGCTTGCTACTGATGTTAGGTAGTTACGTTACAGAAATATCTTTGCTCTTAGTTTATTGAAACTCTGTTTTTCTTTTAATGAAGGTACTGAGGATTGAACCCAGGACCTTGTGCATGCTAAGTATGTGCTCTACCACTGAGCTATTATCCCTCCCCCGAAAGTCTATTTTTAAAATTAGAAATGAATTTCGAATTTTATCAAATACTTTTTCAACATCTTTCAAGATAAGTACTTTTTACATATTAATACAGTGAACTGAGATAATTTTCCTATTAATGAATAAGCCTATATTGCAGGAATAAACATTATTTGGTTCCATTTTAATAGTTCTCGAGGCGTTCCTAGACAGACCCAAACTTGCTAATATTTTATTTAGAAGCTCTGTATCTTTAATCTTATTTACAAATAGTCGGAAACTATCTTCTCTTTTACGTCTTTGCCTGTCTGTTGTAGTATCGAGCATATTATTGAGTATTTACTGCGTCCAGAGTGCTGTGCTGCCTTATAGAAAACATTTGAAGTTTCCCATACTTGTCTTCTTGTAACTGTTTCAACTGTATCGGAATATTCTCTTCCTCACAGGCCCCCTGTTACTGGCCTATAAAACCATCTCATTCTAGTCCCACATTGGGTATGATTATTTGGGGACTTCCTTAATGATTACGGGTCCATATTTTATAAATCTTCGTAAGACAAGTTTAGTACATTTTTCAGAACATCAGATATTTCATTCTGATTTTTAAATTTAATTTCATACCACTTTCCCCCATAGCTATGGCTTTATCATTTTCATTGTCTTGAGTATCTGTACGTGTCTTTTCCACGGCTAGACTTGTGGACACTTTGTTTTCAATGATCTTTCGTAGTAGCAGTCCTTGATGTAAGCCGCGAATCCTCCCTTCCTTTTTCAGGAGTGGCGTTAGCTCATCATTACTGACAGCTCCTACACGTCTGAATTGCTCTTCCCTGCATTTCATTTTGCCTCCCTCCTTCTGTCTGGATCCAGCACTTAGTTCGTTTGTTCCAATCATCCACGTTCAACAACAACATTTAAAGCCACTACTCTCCCCACCTAGAGCTCTGGTCGTTTACCATGGATTCTGATACACAGCGGACTGTTCATTTACAATGACCTGTAGCTGCACTTTTGATTGCTTGTCTGACCCAAGCAAGATTAACTCCAGAGCTTTAAAGAACTCCACAGCTAACAGTCGGTTGTTGAACTTTTCCTTAATTCTGGTTTTTACTTACTTCACTCTTACGCCTGTTTACCTGTTTTGGTCAGAGAATGTGGTCTGTAAATGTCCTACTTTGGAGAACTTACTGAGGTTTCTTTTGCAGAAGTCCTTCATTTTACTTAGAGAGCTTCCCTGGTGCATATTTTAGATCGGGAGTTGGCAAATTACAGCAATGGAGAAATACTGTCTGCCACCTGCTTTTGTAAATTAAGTTTTATTGGAACAGCCACATGAATTCATTTCTGTGTCGTGGTGGCTGCTTTCTTGCCACAGTAGCAGAGTTGAGTAGTTGCAACAGAGACCTTAGGGCCAAATAAGCCTGAATTATTCAACCCCTGTTAGTGCGGCAGGTCAGCATGCTCTCCCAGCACCATCCTAACCTAAACACTGGCAGCCAGAATTCCTGGATTCCCAGATACATGGCAAGGCTCCTCTTGTTTCTAGCGCTGGTCTTCTCCTCACAGTGACTGGAACGTATCAGAAACTACGAGAGAAAGTCAAACCACTGCAGAGACGACAGCACCTTCACCCTGGGAGTCAGCCTCCAGTCGCGGCTTACACTCACAACGAGAACGTCAAAGCCACTTCAGGACCCCTTTCAGAAATCAGGTCTATTAAATCAGTGTCACTGCACAGAACTGAGAGACTGGTGCTTTGCCTTTTTTTTTTTTTTTAAGCACTTTACAAATTTTTTTTTTCTTTATGGACTTTTTCTGAATAGTTTTAGGTTTACAAAAAAATTGATTGGTACAGAATTCCCATATACCCCTCAGCCCCGCCACAACAGTTTCTTACTAACATCTTGCATTACTGATACGTTTGTTACGACTGATAAGCCAATACTGGAACATTAACTAAATCCCACAGTTTACATTAGGATTCACTCTGTGTTGTACAGTCTATGAGTTCTGACAAGTGTACAGTTACGTGTATTCACCATTTCGTATCAAACAGAATGGCTTCACTGCCTTAAAGATCCCATTTCCCCTTCTCTCTCAGCATAACAATTACACTTCCCAAACTTTTCCAGTGGTTGCCCAGTTTGCACTGCACACGCACTAACCCAAGCTGACTTTCTAGTAACACTGTGCAGCTTCACAGGTAGTGGGGGTGCCTTGGAGAATTCCCAGTGCCACTTCCCACCTTTGCAACAAGCTGCCATTCATTTCAATTACTTATGAGATGTAATCGCCAAATACTTTGCTACTATTACTATTCTGAACAAACCGCTGTCTGTTAGAGCAATTAAGAAAATTAAGAAGACTTGTATTTTATCTCCATTTATCCCTTTCTAATGCTCCTTTCATTATGTAAATCAGAGTTTCTGACCTGTCTCACCTTTCTTGCTGAAGAATTTTTTATTATTTCTTGCAAGGCAAATTTATTGGAGACAAATGCCTCCAATTTTTGTCTGAAAAAGTATTTCTTATTCACTTATGAAGAATAATTTAGTTTGTACACAGAATTCTATGTTGATTATTTTCCTTTCAATACTTCAAATATTTTACTTTCTCTTGCTTGTGTGGTTACTGAAAAGAAACCCAGTTTAACTCTTACCCTTGGTCCCCTACAGGTTAGGGTAACCTTCAGCTACCATGGCAGGAATCTTCTACACTGTGCTTGCCTGTAATAGTACATGGAAAGCAACCTAACTTAAAAACCACGGCTCCCAGGCAGCGTCAGGTATGACCAGGAATCACTGCTCTGCGCTCACTCCTGGCTGCTGCTTCACAGCCTTCCTGCTGACGTCGCTCAGCGGACGCCAGACTCTCGCTGGTTATTAAACTCGCCTGCCAGTCTCGGGCATGTGCCCCAACTCTCCTCCTCCTGCAGTCTGTCCCTCCGACTGTCATGCTGCCTCTGCACACACGTGGCTCTCCGCACCCCCTCCCGTCCCCATTTTGCCTGATGGCTCCTGAGCACTCCTCCGCGACAGGAGCCAGGCACTCTGCGTGCCCAGGCCACCCTGCACACCCTACTTCAGCAGGGAACCCACAGTTTCCTGGGACCCACAAGGCAGGACTCCTCAGCTGCGGCACAGAGTCTGGACAGGGTTGTTCTCTGCCCCGAGGGATGTCCTGTGTGTTTCCTGAACAGCATATCTGGCCTCTACCCACAGGATGCAGGAGCACAGCCCCACCTGAGATGCTCGTGAAAATGTCGGGGGCGAGGGGAGGATTAGAACAGAGACCAGAGATCTGGCTGCTTGTGATAGGACCACCTCCCCAGGGAGACCGAGAGTGGAGCGGCGCAGATCCCGGCAGGACGCCCGCTCCTCTTGCACCTCACACCTCAGCCTCCCACCTCCATCCTTCTTGACACTATGTCTGATTTCGAAACCAGCGGCCACAGGAAGAAGCCTGACTACTGTTCGTCCCACAGTCCTTCATTTGCACGCCTCCCCCGCCCCCGTCCTGATCTCCACCTCAGACAAGAGCAAGCTGACTCTGAGGGTGCGCTTTTAATTCCGACAGGTTTTCACTCTGGCTTCTGAAGTCGCCCTCTAGGTCCAGACAGGTTAGGTGTCAAGTAACGACCAAAAGGAAAACATACACAAGCTCCAGAGAGCAGTTCCCGGCTGCCCCTTGAATCCAGAACGGGGGACAGGGCATTGTCATCACTCCTCACACTGCTCTGCGGGGCTCAGAGAGCAACGGAGCCATCAGGCCCCAGACGGCACGTTAAGCAGAGGCGTCACACTGGTCATGACCCACGTGTGAGCAGCCACGCTTGAATCACTGTGTCTGAACAGCCACCTCTAGGGCCAAATGAGTTTTTACTGCCAGGACAATTCCACAACAGGTGGTTCTAAATGAGTGATTAAGACTGCTGGTATGATTACTTCCTTTTCTTTCCATCATTCCATAAAAAAACAAAGCAAAACAAAACAAACAAAACACAAAAAGGACATTTGTTTGACCTTAGGAGTGAGTGAGTGATTGATTCTTTCAGCTGGCTAGCATCTGGGCCATGTTCCCTCTGAAGAACTCGCGTACCCTGAAAAAAGAAATGACCTTGTACAAAACGTGAACCGCGAAGTGCGTCTAGCGCCCGGTGCAGGGAAAAAGGAACGTCTCCAAAACACAGCAGCAGCTTGAAAAGCAAGCGGGAGCAGGGGCTGGGGACACGGAGGCGCTCTCTCACACTCTCCAGGTCAAGCTTCTGCCGCACTTATCACCGCCCCACTGATCTCCTCACTCTGCTGCTAACCACCGAAGCCACGATGCAGAGTCCGGTCCTCGTGTTAACCACGCTTTCATAGTCTGTATTTTGTGATGCTTTGACATTTGGGGGCCTAGCAGATCAGGAAAAGAACTGCCTTTCTGAGAATTAGCTAGTTTCCAGAGACGGCAAACAACCTGCCTGAGAGCAAACCAGATATCCTGAGTCCAAACCCACCGTTATCAGGCTCCTCGGCCCTGGACACCGTGCCCCTGCCCTGCACACCCCAAGAGCAGATACCAGATGCCCCCCGACACTGTCCTGCACCCCACAGCCAACAGCTGGAAGGGTAAGATTCACACTAAGGCAGTCTGGCATGCAGGCACACACACGCACACACACTGCTGTCCCTCATATATGAAAAACGGCACCCAAAAAAGGCTGGTTTTCAGAAGTGCTGACGAGCTAGGCTCTCAGCCTAGCTCTGCAGCGTGGCCACGGACCTGCCCCGAGAGATGCTGGCTGGCATTACGACACCACCGATGGTCTCCATCCACACAAAGCAAACCCACTCACTTCAGTCAGCAACCAACTTGCTCAGCTAGAAAGATACAAATTGCTGAAAAGCCAGTGAACTAGGAGTCAGAAGACATTCCGATCCTGACTACACGATTTATTCCGGTCCTATCGATCTCTCAAGTTTTCTCCCGTCAAGTGGGAACAAAGCCAGCTTCACGGGCACACTGAACTGAGGGCATTAAAGGAAACCACGTACGCCAAAGGTCGTGCACACCTCACAGCCCCACATGAGAAACACGGCCCTGCTCCCGAGTATGTCAAAGCAAGTGCAAGTGAGCGTGGGGGCCGACAAGAACCCTCCCCGGAGGATGGCTTTGACCTGTCCTTGGGACAGAGGAGACGTCAGCAAGGGAGAAAAGAGAAAACTACAGAACCTCTGCTGCATAATCTGGGTAAGAAAGACCCAAGAAGCAGGGAGAGGGCTGGACACAGTCCTGCAACCTTAAGCCACCGTGGTCTCTCAGGAACAAGGGTGGGCCAGCTCCACGGCGAGTGGGGAGCAACTCCTTTCAAAGCCACAGCGCCGACCCTCACAGGGTGACAGGAAACCAAGTGCTCACTATGATATACACTCTGGGCAGCTGACCATTAAGTTAGCATCCTTCTAAACGAACTACTGCTTTATATTCCTGCCTCTTAATTTTTAACATATTAACTCCAATTCCCAAAATGCTTCAGTTACAGTCCAAAGCATAATTTTCTTGCTTACATTACTTCTAACATCTATACTGTTGAAGAATTCTTGGTTATTTAGAAAGATGAATATAATTTTAATTAAACCAAAAAAACCCAAAAGAACATAAAAGTATGTATGTCACAGCTGTGGAGGCAGGAGGAGCACGCACACTCGGAGCTGGAGAAACAATCCCAGCGTGAACACACAGTAAGGAAAGGTACGCCTTCTACAGGTTAATAAATGAGAGGCCACAAATCTAAAAGCCACGCAGGAAATGCAGCTGGAGAAAACACTCAGAATGATAAAACATAAATAACTTTATTATATAAACAACACGTAAAAATCAGTAAGAAAAAACTCAGCCCCCAAAAAAGAGAAAGGCAAGTGGACAATTCACAATGGAGGAAATGCAGCCAATAAATAAATAGGTGCAAAAAATTCAACCTCACAGAAATGCAGATTAGAGAGCTGACCCATTAACTACGAAGAGACACATCCACAAGCAGAAGGCTCCCCGGTGTCCACCGAATGTGAGTGCAGTGCAGGCAGGGGTGCAGACCATTCCAACTCTCCAGAAAACAGCAACCTGGCAACACATGTCACAGCCTCACACATGCCTGTATCTTCGGACTCGAAGCACATTCTCAAAAGGTGAACAACGAATACGATGATCCAAACCCCGGGGACTGCTGTCAGGCATGAAAAGTTCCACAACTGCAGTGATTTATTACAGCAAAAGGGAAAAACACAGGCATCTCAGACAACTAGAAAATGACTTAAGTAAAATGTGAAAGTCCAGGCAAGGAAATGCTACGAAAAGTATGTAAGACCAGAGAACACTTCAAAAAGTCGGTAGGGGAAAAAAAAAGACATGTGTGTGTGCGCATATACACACACATATATTAAGCTACCCATTTAGCATTTTAGAATACTTAACTCCAGGAATTTCTATAAATGTACAATTATCTTATACGTATATTATGTATACTTATATCTAAACACACACACACATATAAACACGTGACACAACATTCTATGGACAGCATCCCCAGGACACCCTCCTGACCACGTCGGGCTAAAGCTGCAGCCCACACATCAAGTGGACAGGAGTCTCCCTCAAAGAGAAAAGCCTGCCCAGAGCACAGAACACCTCCCGAGCACAGAAAGTTTCTAGTGTGCAGGTGAGCGTGGTCCTGCACGCGAAGGCCTGTGGTCTGGGCTGCACTGGGTAGCCACCATCCTCCAGCAGCGATGCCAGGTGAGCACCGATGTCACTCCTGCCTCCAGGGCCAAGCACAGCCTAAGGTCCAGCTGCGGGAGACCAGGCCAAGCACCTCTGCCAGCTGTGTCTGAAGGGAGGCAGCTTCCTTCCATCCAAAGCCTAGAAAGGCCCCCAAACCTGGCAAGAAATGACAGGCTCCGGTCTCATGCGACGGATCCGGTGGAAATTCAAGCTGTGGGCTGGTAATTTACATAAGCATTTTCAGCTTTTGCAAATAAAAAAAGTAATTCCCCTCTTAAAAAATTATATAATTTATAAATGCATTATTATATAATTTTATATTTTGAGTATAGAAAAGTAAGCATTCTAAAGCCCTCGCTAAGTGGTCTCACTAATAATGGTAGGACGATCAGAGATTAAACAGCCTGTCCAAGGTCACAGTCAAGCAGGTGGCAGAGTTACAGTTCAAAACCAGGCCTCAGATCCATGCTACTCTGATTCTCCATGTATTTTTTTTTTCATTATGGACATTTTAAACATACAAAGAAGGAGAGAGACTAGCATCACGAACCTCCATGTTCCCATTTTGTCTCTCTTGCAACTACATCTCCTCAACACACTTTTTTACACACGTTTTTGAGGGAGTACTTTACAGTAAACTGGAGACAACACACCATTTCATCTGAAATATTTCAGTCTGTATCTCTACAAAGGACTCTGTACCCAGACTGTCTCAAAAGTTATTTGCACAGTTGGTGTGTCAGAATCAGGATCCAATCAAAGCTCCCAAAGAAGGAAGGGAAGGAGAAGAGAAAAACACCTGATGTATTTGCATGATGAACAGGGAGAAAGGCTGAGGACAGGGACCGGAGGTTATCATCCTGGGAGAACAGCCCTGGAGAGGGGACAGGGACAGGGAGGTCGTGTTCTGCATACACACACACAGGGCGCATGCATGTAAGTCTCTGAGATGCAGTCAGGCCTCGGGCTGCACAGAACAGCCAGGCCCAGAGCAAGGCACGGGCAGCCCCGTGTCCTCAGGAGCAATGACCACGTGACATTTCCTCCTGGCGTCTCTGGACATGCCCACCTCCCCTGCAAGTCAACTGTCGCAGGAAAAGGGTTACAACAAGTCACATCCTCTCCATTAAGGGAAAGAAGGAGCAGGAGAAAAGAGCTGACCAAGGTACGCTGGTCAGGCCTGAATCACACTGTCCTCCATCCTCCAGCACCCAGCCCAGCGGCAGAGCAAAGGGGTCCTGGGCAGAGTGGTGCTGGGACGGACAGACCCCGGAACACGTGGCTCCCGCGGTCTCTTCCTCTGGCTCTTCCAGGACAGCAGCAAACCTCAGGCCACGTGCAACTCCAGCCATGAGACACTGCTGAGAGGTGGCCTCTGAGCGGGGTGTCAGCTCGATGTGTCCTACCACAGGACAGAAGCCATTCCTTGACCCTATACACAACCCATGCCTGTTTTTTAAACAATAAATCTGTGCCACAAAGGAAACGGCTGAAAACGACCACAGAAACAGCCCTCTAACCAGACCCTAGAGGCCTGCTAGACCCTGGGACTGCCCTTCTGCACACTGAGCACACGGGTCACCGCTCTCAGCACAGAACAGGATCAGAGGCGCATCCACGTCATCAACCAAGGCCTGCGCAGAAAAACTCCTCAGTGTGGGCTGCCTCTGGGAGACAGCAGGTCAGGTTCAAATGTGGCCTCCAACTGTAAGGCCCGAGGGGTGAAAAGTCTGCTGCTCTATTACCACTTCCATACAGAATTACCTGAAAGTCAGAAATCCAGTGTGTAGGGTCAGATCTTTAATATTGTGTCCCCCTTCCCCCAAAACTATTTTAAATGTTAGACCAAATGAATTTTACCCCTCACAAACATTTGCATTAAAAAACACTTATTTTCCAACCATCTTTTGTTTCTATAAAAATCAGGCCAAAACTGATGTAGGTTTGATTTTTCAATTTAAAAAATCCACACATAAAAAAGGGAGGAGCAGAACTGAGAATCCACAAAACACTTCCACCTCTTCAGTTCTAAACAATGTGAAGTCCAAACAAAGACACTGATTTTCCCCTTAGCCTTGAAGATGAAGCTGTCCTCGACAGAAGAGCCAGGAGAGGCTACTTTCAAGGACGCAGCAAGGGCACTGTGGCCCTTGCATCTGAGGCAGTCCCCACTCCCGTCCCGGCCTCCCTGCCCACGGCTCCGTCTTGGAGGCCTCAGCCCCGTACAGGGATGGAGGGACTGGGTTCCTCAGGGCTGATCCACTGCAAGTCAAACAACGGGTGAGCAGCGACCCTGACGACACTGTGCTGGGGGCAGACCGAGGTGCACACGTGGCTCTCGTATCAAAGATGAGCCTAGAGCCTCTCACAGCCTGTGAAATATTTCCGAGTTTCCAAAACATGAGCTCAATATTATTCACAATGATCACTTGACTATAACCACTGTTCATCAATGTTTTATCTCTACATATACACAATTTTCATGCCAGGAAATGACAAGGAGTACACACTTCGTCCTAATCAACATACGAGGTTACGTGTTGTGTGATCTGCCCATGCAGAAGTCATGACAGGTAAACCCACAGAGACAGTGAGCCGCTGAGCGGGAGGGGCGGGAGAGGGCTGACGGCGGTGGGCGACGAACACGCTGCAGGATCAGACAGCGGCGGTGGGCGCGCAACCCCTGAGCAGACTACCGGCGCTTCGCAATTCCCGGGGGCACTAGGCCGTCACTGTCACCACAAACACAGGAGCCCCAAAAATGGACACCAGAGGACACACAAGATGACATTTTTTTAAAAGGCATTTGGCACTACTAGGCCCCAAGTCTTCTGATGCGAGATCGAATGAAAGGAAGGAAAGCCAGGGCCAGGCCTGGAAGAGCAGGTTTCACATTCCCAGGGTGGGAACCGAGCTCGTTTACTGAAACTCAGGGTTAGAGTGAGCAGGAAAAGCAGAAGTGCAGTCAGCCACCTACATCAGCCCCTCTGGAAACAGAGCCTTTCCCGTCCTGAGGAGGCACCAGCCACACAGCCTCCATCCCAGCAGGACTGCGGGAGGACAGGGGGAGGAGGTGCAAACAGCACGCTCACTTATTTCAGTCTTCAACCATCTCAACAGGAATGTTCCTGAATGAGAGAGGAACAAAATCAAGAAGCTACTGCTAAGCTATTTATAATGAAAGAACTAGAAAAAGAGATTGTCCTCAATTTATACTATTGCATAAAAACAAAGCTTCATTTGCCATGTTAAAAAAAAAATCAACTGAGTAAATTTAAAGATCTGATTGGCTTTATTCAGTGACTCCTGAATGTCAAATCTATTAAGGAGAAAGGAGCTCTAAGGAGTGAACTTCTGCAGAAGGGGCTGCGTGAAGCTGCTGCCAGCACAGAGCTGCTCCAGGCAAGGTGACCTTCATCCGCGGTGGGGACAGCAGCGACTGCCTCACCATCCTGACCAGGTTAAGTCCAGACTGCCAGGTTAGGACCCCACTCCTGGGAAAGCCTGAGGCCGCAGCTCCATGAGGTACTGGAGTCTCAGCTGGAGACACAGGCCTGCGCGGGGCTGCTGTGTCTTTTTTTGAGTCTCAACTTGTCAGATCCTTATGATGGGACAAATGCAGCGACTACAGTGAACAGGCGAGCCTAAATCAACGGTGATTTTCAAAACTGTCAGCTTAAAGTGGTTAATTTTATTTAAATTGTTAAACAAGACAGGATGTCGCTTAACTCCCAGATTCTTTGACACGAGCAGAGCTGGACTGATTTGTCCCAATTTTTGTATAGCGGCTTTCCCAATCGCTAAAAATGCATCAACTCGGTCACTTGCCTTAGAATTTCTGCTTTACTTCTGCAGCTCTACCTCAAAGAAACTTCAAGGCCCAGTATCTCCACAGCAGTGCCACCAGCATTTCTCAGCCGCCGCCGGCGGGGGGTGGGGGGAGGGGGGGCAGGCGCAGCGCTGAGGCTGAGCCCAGCTGGGAGGGGTTGAAGCTGCTCCCAGGAGTCAGGAGCAGGAGGAACTCTGGGCGCAGTCCCGGCATCCGAACTAAATTAAGTAAACAGTCGAGGTCTCTCCCTCCGCCCTGCTAGCCGCCTCTGGCTCAGGGAGACCACACACTCAGACCACACAGAGCCAGCCCGACTCGCACGCAACACCGGCCAGCTGTCACTGGGGGGGACGGGGGTGGGGGGCCCGGAAAGGGCGAGCAGGGCAGACAGTGACCTGCGCCCTCCCCAGGGAACTTGTTGGTCCTGGACTTGTGTGGCCTTGACCTGCACTCCCCCAACCAACTTAGAGCTGATGAAGGATTAACAACGCACCCATTTAACATCAATTAACCTCCGATCCATCACAGGTCAAAAGAGAAAATCACCATTATAAGAGCATTTCATTAAAATAAAGACAGACACATTTTCCTATAATTCATAAAATATACTTACATAAATGCATTTTCTTTTAGATTTATATATGTTGGTTTTAACCAACCTGCCTCTTTTTCTTTAATGAAACACACGGCATGAAAGTAAAGTGTTTCTGTAACAGAGGTCAAAAAAAATTTAATTTTATAATTTTCCCGTATTTCACTGTGGCACAATCTTTAACACCCGAAAGATTTACCAGTAGAATGAAAGACAGTAAATTTTTCTTAACATAACTTCAGACTGAAAATACACAGGGAAAAATAACTAGTAGCAGTATTGGGGGAAAACACTGTTTTAGAAGGATTAAACCACAATCTTTTACTATTTAGTAAGCAAGAGTTTTGCTGATTTGAATAGCAGACAAGAAATCTGAACAAAACCAGTGATCAGTTGGTCCTCCTTTGTCAGGTACCCAGAGGCTCAGCTCAGCTAAAGGCATAAGGCAAGGAGGTGGAAAATCAGAAGCCCCGACTCACTGGAGACTTGGAGAACCTTCTGCAAACAAGCCGAGGAAGCCTCCTGACGCTGAAGCACTACTTCCCTCGATCAGAAGAGTGAGCATTTCCCCCAAAGAACACCAAATAATAGTGATGACAAATTCCTCAGCCCCACCCCACCCCCAGCTACTCAAAGGGGCATCTCCAGGGAGCAAGTCAGAGAGGCGGCATCGGCAGGGCCCAGCTCGACCCCACGACCGAGACCCTACACACAGCTCAGCACCCCCGAGAATCCAAGCCGCCCCGGAAAAACCTGGCGGCGGCGCTGCCTAGTGAGTCTCAAAAATAAAATTACACACTCTCAGGCCACCCAGCAACAGAACAGAACCGCAGAATTCACCACACCTTCCCTGAGACCCTTTAACCCAACCTAGGCCACACCTGCCCCTAGGGCCGGGGGTGGGGCTGGGCCGGCCCCACAGGGAGCCACAGACTCGGGGGAGTCTCAGAGAAGGGTGATTCACCTACTTCCATTCTCTGCAAACCCTACTTTTCCTGAGCAGGGTGGAGGTCGAGTTCTGTCAGCACCACACACACAGGGCCATAAACTCTTCTGTCCAGTTTCCTAAATTAATCATCCTACTCCTGCTCCATCTCAAAATCATGGTTAACAGAAATGTTGCCCTCCTCGGCTCTGAGAGAAGCCATGGGGTACCCGCTGCACTACGGGGACTCCCTGGGTCCCGGGAGGGCTGTGTGCAGAGAGGAGGGCTGCGCGGACAAGAGGCGCTCCCTCAGACCTCGTCCCACCCACAAACAAGGTATGACTGAAACACACTCTCTTTTCAAATGAAAGCACAAGTATGTACGTTTTAATTCACTTGGGAAAAAATTCCAATGACTTTAAAAATATAACTGATAAATGGCACTTAAAATTTGTTTTTTTGCTTTGCTTTGTTTTTTTGATGAGAGAAAAAACCTTCACTCCTGCTCCAATGTCTGGAGGTACAGGATCAAAGGGCAGCCGGCAGAGAAGACTCGGAGGGAGGGGACAGCACGAGGGGGAGCTGAACACCCGGCCTGCGGAGCTCCCGCAGCTGCGCTGTCCCTCACGTCCTCATTACCCAGCTGACTCTTAAAACGAGCACTGGGTTCACCTTAACTAGAACAGCTCATTAAGACTCTCCTCCTTTACTTCCCAGGAATCACGAAATCTTCTGCCTCTCAGGCTAAGTCTCTTCCTAAAGGACAATGACTTCATCACATTTCAAGACAAAAGCTGAGGGTCCAGAGCTGGCCAGGGTCTAACCTGTGCCACTCGACACTGATGACGTATCACAAGTGAAACCGAGCAGTGTGAATCCGTCCCCGCCACGACCTCTGGAAAAGAAGCGTAAAGACAAAAGCCTCAAGGAAGACGCCCGCCCCACAGCAGGGAGCGTCCTCCCGTGAAAGAGCAGCCTCATCGTCCATCCGCCCACGGCCAGTTGTCCCTGGTCCCTACCGACTCCTCTTCACCGGATCCACACTGGGCGGGCAGACAAAGCACAACTTCTCGATATGGTAGGAAACGTAATTTTTCAGGGGGAAAGAATGTCTGGGGTTTTCTTTTTCCAGAAAGACAGATCCCCTGGGCAATACTGAAAAAGTCATTATCAAGTAAAACCAATTTCTACTTTTGTTTAGTCAGCCCAGAAGACTTGGGATATATACACAGAGATTGGTCACTCGTCACCTCAAAAGATGGCAGTGTCAGATTCCTACCCCTCAGAAAACATAAAGATGCAGACAAACCAGGATCTGGAACAAGGAAGCACCCTCAGACTATTCGGTCAAAACAAACATCCATGAAGCACTTGCTGTGTCCCGGGCACCACACTGCAGAAATGACAGGAACGAGACCTGTGGCAAGGAGGTCCCAAGTGACCTTGGCCTTCCGCAGAGGGATGCGCATGGAACCAGACAGCCGTGGGGTGAGTGATGACCTGAGTATAAACAACTATCTGAGAAGTGTGGCTAGGAAGGGAAGAAGAGGGAGAAATGTTAACAGGTGACTGTGAAAACAAGGAAGGGGGCTACCTTTCATCGTTTTTCTGCTTTGCTTTACTGTTGTCTGTGTCTAAGCACATTTAAAGGCCGACAGGAAAGAGCCTTTGGCAAGAGATGAACGTGAGTCAAGTGCTCCCAAAGGCAGCAGACGAGGCGTAAAGGGCCTGGGCACAGGGGTCCATCTTGGGGTAAACGCAACCCCTTTCAGTGCAACTGGGGAGGAGGAAAGAGCCCGGGGTTCTCCTCCGATCGCTGTAACAGTTCTCAGGTAGGTGGCAAGATTATCCGCTAAGAGTATAGAGACATTATGTGAAAGGATGAGAGGTTTGAGAAGAGTGGAAAATGCTTAAAGAACATTCTGCAGAGGAGCAAGCACTTACGAGGAAAACTCTAGAAAATTCTCTGATGGCCGGTTGAGATTGGTGACCGCTGGTTTACAGGGATCCAAATCTAGATGCTAGGACTTTGGCCTGCTGGTCTCAGGACTCATGTCAAGTCTGAAAGAAGGGAAAGAACTGAGATGGTCCAGGGCTGAGAACCTGCTAAGCAGATGCCACAGAAGGATGAGGACACAACTGAGCATCCTGCCATGAGAGTGCTGGAAGATCAGGCAAAGGCAGATGCAGTGTGACTGAGTGGGCTCGGAAAGAGAAGAGACAGTCAGCAGAGCGGGCAGCCTGAGCTCCGACTGCAGGCGTGAACCGGTCTCAGGCTGGGCCCCCAGCCCCGACCCCTCGTCTGGAAGCAGCCTCACCCAGCCGTGGCTCCAGCCCCTGGCAGCCCCGCTTCCTCTTCTGTCCCCTCTAGCTGTTTGGTTTCCCTGTAGGCTCACCATCCCGTTTGCTCCCTAGCCCTGCCTGGACCTCTGCAAGTAGTTCCTTTAGGAAAAGCCCCTTATTTGAACCATCTGGCATGAATTCTGCATCCTGCTGACACCCTGACTTATCCAGATACACAGTACGTCAATCACATGGAGCTTTCATTTAAAGAAGAACCAAATACTCCTTGCTTTTTGTCTTGTTTTGTCTTTCAGTAAAATTATAATACAACAAAAGCTAAAATCACACACACTCCAAAATCACAGGACTTTGTAAGTGGGTAAGGCCTTAAAAAATTCAGTGAAGCTTAACGGCCAACCCTGCCACAAGCAGCACAGCCAGCAAGCGGCACAGGGAGGGCTGCTTCAGGGCTGCACAGGGAGGCCAATGCTAACTTGCCAGGCACCGTCCTACGTCCCAGCTTCACTGTTCTTTTCACACTGGCACCAGGATTTACTATAACTGGGAAAGAGCAAGTAAAGGAATTACTAAAACCAAAACCAAAAACTAAGTGAACTGTAGAGCCCACCCACCCAGGCTCAATGCTAGCAACAGCATTAAAGGATATTAACCAAGCTTCTGAGCAAACCCAACACGATTTCCAGGAAAACCATCTACTAAGTCCGCTCCAGTCTCCTCTGCCTGGCCCTCAAGGCACTCCACAATCCAGACTGCACTCACTTCCAGCCTGTGGGCGTCTGATCCCAGGGAGCCACCCAGGCGTTCCTGGGCTTCTCTCTGAAGGACCACATCGTCCCCATCAAGCTCTGATCTCCAGGACGCCTTCCCAATTGCTCTAACCCCAAAGGATCCCTGCCTTCTCTGAATTCCCGCTGTACTTCACCAAATACTGCAACTTAGTTCTCGACTATTCTTTGACAGAGATGGCAAAACGCTTCCTTCTGAATCCAAGCTAACGTTACTTGACTTCTAACGTGTCAGGCGTGCGCCAAAACCAGGCGACACAAAAATGACAAAGACTAACCCTTGTCTGGCAAGAGCTTAGTCTTCCGACAGACGTGTAAGCACCAGTGACAGCAACAGCCCCTGGGGCGACACAGATGAAACAGGCGCTGAGCAGCTGCAGGACTCACTGAGTGGGGAAACCTCAAAGCAGGAAGAACTCCTGGAGATAATCTAGTTTTACACATTCTCTGACAAAAGGTAAAAGGAAACTGAGACCCAAAGAGGCTAAGAGCTCGGGCCAGGCTACAAAGCAGATGGTGGCAGCACCCGGACCAGTAAACAGTGCTCCGACTCCGTAATTTTCAAACTGAGGCCTGAGGGTGACTTTGGGTGTGTCCACAGCTCCAAGATGCACAATTTCTCCACAAGTACTCTAAGTCTGTGTGTCTGGATCGGTAATAATTCTTTTAAGTCCACATAAACACGCACTGAATCATGTAACCGAACACTTCTACCCTGTGGTGTCACCAAGCACTCCGGGGCTCCAGGAGCGCCCAAGGGTCTGAGGACAAGCAACAGGCTAGCACACTGCTCAGCAGAGTGACCAACGTTATTTCCCACTCCAGACGGTTTCAGAGTCCTCTCTACTCACACTGGCCTAATAATACTCATCCATTCAACAAACATTTGAGCTCTACTCTGAGGAAGGGGCTGTACTAGGAATCCTGGCTGGATGAGACAGGTAGACTGGAGATGGGGTGAAAAGTCAGAGAGACTAACGTGTAAGCAGCATCTCCTATATGGCCCAAGGCTGCCACTGCCTGACACTAGAAATGGTCCAAAGTCCTTTATTAAAAGACTGCCTTTGCAAAAATTTTCAAGCATTTATTTCATTTCTCATAAGATTCACATGTAATAGACTCAAATATTTGTGGAATGAATGAAAACTTAGCACATTAATAATCTTCTTTTAGAGAGGGAACTGTTCAAAATGGCATTAATTCAGGAAATTAAATACTTCACAAAAGGGAAAAAATCATTTTCTAAAAACTTTCAAGAGTTGTTCCAAGTTACACTGGGGGATCTTCTGTTTAAAATTACTAAATTTTTACTTAACCAAACAGAAGAGAGCTTTGAGGTATCAAGCACTCCTGTTACCTCCCTTTAGACCAACAACTTTTAACATAGACGTTCCCTCGGAAGCTTTCTGCTCTCAGTTCCCGGGTTGTCAGTTACACAGAGCCTGGCCAGAGTACAACCAAAGCATGCTTATGCATTAGGAGAGGGATCCACGTAACCTCAGCTAGAAATAGCTTTTCAGCATATCACCCAAATGACTTAAGGTGTGATTTTTAAATTTTTAAAAACTTTTCCTTGTAAATTTACTCAAACTCATAAAAAAAGACACACATTTACTCATACTTATTAGTATGAACAACCTTTACAATTAAGAAAAGCTTATTTCCATTCAAAGACAAGCTTTTTCGTCGACGGTTTCTTGCCCACCTCAGCACGCCCAGACGTGAAGGAGAGAGAACAGAGGCTGGGGTGCTCTCTCAGCCTCACTGCACGGTTTCTACGGCAGCTAAACCCTGAGCGACCACACGACCTCGGCTCGCTCCTCCGGGCTTCCGTCTCCCCGTCGGAAAATGGGGCTAACACAAGCAGCCGGAGACCCTGGCGGCACCTTCAGTACAGCTTTCCAAGGCAAAACATACCTCCTACTCGCTCTTCACCAGTAAGTTCTCAAACCCTACGCAGTGACAGGTACGCAGGTGCGCAAGGGGACAGCTGAGGCCCACTGCACCCACTGGGGCGGGTCAGCACTCCCGAGGTCCCCTCCAGGCGCAGGGGCGGGGGCTCGGGGACCCCGCAGGTGCCCCTCCGCAGTCAGGGCTGCAGAGCGGCCCGGGGTAGACGGCGGTTGCTGGTAGGGCCCCCTTCCGCCCGCCGCCCCGCCGGCCGCTCACCCCAGGCCGGCCCTCAGCCAGGACCTCGGCCCCAACACCTACCTGCAGGCCAGCACGGACAGGGCCCCGCGCTCCCACTCAGTGCTCCGAGGCCGCAGCCGCCCTCCGCCAGCGCCCTCACTTCCGCCGCCGGAGCGCCGAGGACGTCGATCCGCCGCGCAGTCGAGCGCCGAGCACCCGATGGCGGAGCCGCGCGGGCGGGGCCGGAACGGGGGCGGGGGCGGGCCCGGGGCGGGGGCGGGCCCGGGGCGGGGGCGGGGCGGGGCGGGGGCGGGGCGGCGGCGGGTAGGCGGGTGGTTGCCGAGGATCAGGCCGTGACGCCGGTTCCTCAGGAACCGCAGGCTGGCCCTCCGCGTTGGGCGGCCGTGTGGTCGCGGCCGGGAGCCCCGTGCGTGGACAGTGTTAGGGTTCAGCGGCAGCGCTGCAGGGCGCGGGTTCGGATACTGAAAGGCTGTGGGTCCGGGCGCGGCCTCAGGGAACAGAGCAGGCGCCCTGGGAGAGGCCGCCGCGCCTCGGCCGGAAGTGACGTGCTGCCCGGCGCCGCGGGGCCTGCAGGGAACGCGCTCTTCCTGCCGCTGCGCGCAGCGGGAAGGCGGCGCGCGACGAGTGTTCCTGGCCGGGAGGTGGCGGCGCTGGGCCGCGGCGGCGCCTGTGATGGCCCCGGCGTCTCCTCGGGTGCGCGTTACTCCCGCAGGCACCCCCTGCAGACGGCCGCGGTGTCCGGGGCGCCGTGACCAGCCTCTGCCCCCCTGCGGTTGGCGCGGGGCCTGGGCTCGGAGAAGCCGCGGCGGCTGGGCTACGCGCTGCGTCCGGCCCTCCAGACGCGACGGTGCCGCCGGTGGACGACGGGGCCTTCCCCCCCCGGAGCCAGGCGGCCGCTGGGTTCGCGCTACTGTCCCTGCCTGCAGGGCTTTGGCAGGAATCGCCGCAGCTGCTCACACTGTCTGATTTATTGTCATAGGATTCCCCGCAATACTGCCCGGGACAGGGACCCCCTTAAAGAGCGAAGAGGCGTGACAAAGAGGGCAGTGCCGCGAGCTGCGCTGGTGTCGCCCCACCGCGCACGCCCAGAGCCGGTGGAATATGAGAACGATCTCAGAGACACAGCGAGGGCTCGGGCTGTGGGTGACATTTTGCAGGAACGCCGTGCTGTCGGATGCAAGATGTATTCTGAGCCTCGTTCCAGCTTGTGCTGCGTCCGATACGGAGGCCCGGCTCGTGCGGCAGGGAAGGATGCGCGGCCCGGGGGAAGAGGTTCCGCTAAACCTAGAGACTCCTCTTGTGGGCTCCTCACACAGGCAGCGGAAAAGGGATCATTATTGTCAGGAGAAAACGGGCAGGGGGTTATTTCTGAACTCAGGGCACTCACCGGGCATCCTTTCTGTGCAAACGGGCAGCGCAGCGACGCTGGCCTGACAGGGTCAAGGCAACCAGGGGCTCAGACCCCGCAGGCTCGAAGGTCTGGTGACATCAGGCAGGCCGCAGGTTTCGGTGAAGTGCTGGTGGATGGTGAGGGGAACCCAGCCAATACGGTCATTCGTAGAAGACAGGCAACCTGTACTTATTACAGTTTAAATCTCTTACTATGCTGAATTACACATCTGTTAAAGAAATACATCCCAAGAGAAAGAAGGTGATATTTTGGATAGATGCTCCGAGTCGTGGGACTTGGCATGACTTCGTCTTTCTCTCCTTAACCTTGGAGGGAGTGCTCCTGAACTCAGTGGTGCCGGAACGTTCACTGTAAACACATAGGAAACTCGAGTCAGCGGCCTGCAGCCCAGGTGGGTCACAGGGAAGCTGCACCCATTTCCTGTCTCTCCTTTGGTCCTGGCAATGCATCCTTTCTCAAGTCACACAGCCCTGCCTTTAATACAAGTAGCCCGGAGGGCTCACAGATTGTTCCTGGACCAAAAAATGACAGTACTGTATCCCTGAGACAGAAACACTCAGAAGAAGAAAGCGCCTTTTGCTAGTGTAAGAATTACTGGTAGTGTTTCCTTTTTCTAAGAGCTGGTCCGTGTTTGAAGCCCGCTGGCAAACGTCAGTGCGGTCCACACAGAAGCTGGCAGCGAGTTAAATCGCCAAACACAGAATTGCTGTAGCAGTTGTGGAGGCAGTTAAATTGTGTGCAGCTTTATATTTTCAATTTTGCATCAGATGCCGCTTAACCTGGAGAGAAAAAAATAACTTTGAAGCATGAAACTCCTTTGGCTTCTGTCTTAGGAAGCTATGACAGACACAGTTCCTGGTTCTTTAGGTTTTTTATGGTAAATGAACACCTGAAGCACCTCACACTGCAGGGCATGTCAGTTTGTAATGGGCCATAATTAGTATAGCGCCTGATCCTCAGAACAACCGTAGTTTGCCGTATCTTAGTGGTCCTTTTTACCAGAGAATGACCGTTGTCTAGTCTTCTGTTAGCGCACAGTCTGAGCCCCTTGCTGGCAAAGGCTTGTCTGCACTGCTGTGGACACGGAGCCTTCCACAGCAGGTGTCCCGCCCATCAGGCCGGCTGCCCTGCGCAGCACCAGCCACAACCTGGAGGTACATTAGTATCTATTTGTTTACTCTTTTCTCTCCTTCCACTAGGGTACAAGCTCCTTGATGGAGGGGACTTGTGTCATTCACTCGTGCGTCAACGTGTAGTAGGTGCTTAATAATAAGTGTGGAATGGACAGCCAAAGATAATAGTACTGACAGTGTGTTACGATAGAGGCGGAGTTGGGAAAGATGACTGTTCCCAACAGTCCCAATTTCAAAACGTGATCACTTAGAGGCACAAAAAGATGAGCCAAATTTAGTACGTGAATCTTGACAGTTTGTGAAGTGTTGAGATGTTTCAAGTACCACTCAGCTTTGTCACTTTGCTGGAATCTGTCATGGTTTGAGGTCACAAGGACAGTTAGGAAGCCTCCAAGGCTGTCACAGTGGTGAGGCTGATGCAGGAGTCCTCAGGCTGGGCCTGCTGGTGAAGGGATCTTACTAGTGCCTTTACGTGGACTTCAGTGTGTGCGGTTCTTGTCAGCTGCCAAGCTCTGCATCTGCAAAGGCCTCAAAATAGTCAAATGTCTCCAACTTTACAGCAAAGCAGAGCCCTTGTGTTTTTCTGTTTACCTTCTATTTGCATATTTTGTTAAGAAAACTAAATAAAGCTGGGTCTACGTAAGGACATGGAGTTTCACAGTGTGACCCGATCGCATGGCCACCACTGCCACCCGCACATAGGCGCAGCTGTGTTTATTCCGAGGTGCCCCTGGGGTGTCTGGATGTGGCCTGGAGGAGAACAGAGACACTGAGGAAAGTCACCCTGGGCCAGGCCAGTGGGACGTGAAAGCGGGGGCTGGGTGGGAAGAGACCCACCTCGGCCTCCCTGCCCCAGCGGCCCTCCTGCCGCTGTGGTTCTCCCTGACTAGGAATTTAGACCCCCTTTGTGTTCTAAGTGAAGGACTTACACTGACTGTAAGGTGGCGTTTTAATTTATTTAAATTGCTAAGCAGTAGGAGGTGGCTGGGGCTTTGTTTATTCTAGGTTGTGTGTGTGTGTTTTGTCTTTACAGACTTTCCCCTCGCTGGAAGGTCCGGTATACTTCAGGGGGCACAGCACTATTTGCATTTATCGGTAGCCACGGAAACTGGCACCATGTGCCCAGTTTACTCCCTCTAACAGACTGGGGCCATGAGCCCCACTGATGGCCTCTCTACTTTATGCTCTGCCACGAAGGAACGTGACCAGGGACAGTTCCACTGGGGCAGGGAGACGCTACTGGCCTAGACTTTTGTCCAGGACCTAAGTCCTAGTGACGCCCCTGCATGAAGATGCCCCACTTCCCGGGAGCTTCAGACATGCCTTGCATACGCGTGGTTGCCTGGCTTATGTCCCACTTCCCTTTGTTCTAATACGACACGATTTTTCTCTGAGTTCGTGCAAAACTCAGCTAACACCTTCGTTTCCCATAAAGCTGATAAAAGATTTCAAACTCCCTAAAGGCCGCTTTCTCACTCTCTGCTTTCAGTGGGTTTCCCCTGCATCGTGAACTGGGCCCCCCCCCACACCCAGCAGGACTGAAGGCAGGCGTCCATGTGCAGGACATGCCCCGGGGGCTGCATCCCGCTCTCAGGACTGTTCCATGAGCACCTCTGTGACAGCAGCTGTGCTCTGCCATCTGGGCCCTGGGCAGGCCCCCAGCAGGCGGAGCTCTCTACACATCCCTGTGGTACAGATGCATGAGGGGCACGTGAAAAGTGAGTGCGCGCTTACATGACAGCCTGGGCCTTTGCTCCTTCTGCCTGAAACCTTTAAAGTGATGACGTACAGCATAGCCTGTCAATTTGAGCAAGAACTAATTGTTATGCTCCTGGGGGAGTTTGAGCAGTGACATACTGAAAGTAAAGGAACAGAAATATTCCCAGCCCTGAAAAAGCAGAGTGGCTCCAGTGCTGTTGGCTTAGAGACCGAGACAGCAAAGGTACAGACTCATCACAATGGATCCAGAAGCCCACGCTCGGGGCCAGGCCTGATGTGGGCCCCGGCCAGTTGCTTTGTTGGCCCCTTGGGAGTCCCAGTCATCTCGTTTTGCAAACAAGGTGGTGGGTGGGAGATACTAAAGTCCCTGTGAGCTCCAAAATCCCGTGACCCCACTTTTCAACAAACGCCGATTCTGCAGTGAATTTTGGCTGAGCTACAGGGCCTTCTCGGGCAACGCCCTCTGGCCGTCTGTGCAGGACAGTGTGCATGGGTGGTGGGCGCCGAGTTTCCCCAAATACCTCTACATGCCAGTGGTGTCAATTAAAGGGATTTTGTTGTTGTTCTTCGAATTTGTTACGTATAAGGCAACCCGTTTTAAAACTGAGAACTTCTTGGTTGCCTTCTCTGAACTTAAAGCAGATTGTCGGTCCTTCTGTTCCCATAATTTCTGCCCCGCTGTCCTGAGTCGCTTCGGCACCTCCTCAGCCGCTGCCCGGACCTAACTGCTCTGCTTCTGGCTGGGGCGCCACAGTGGGAAGTCAGGCCACAGGCGGGGGTGTGAAGCAGGTAGTAAAGAGGAAAACAATACAATGTTAAATGTGTGGGTTGATTTTCAGCTTTGTGTTTTTATTGAATTCCTACTTTTCCTTAAAGTAATTCTTTCTAAGGTTGGCCACAGCTTTTCAGATCACAGACGTGTGGGTCTGTGTTGATTTGCATCATTATTTTGTTTTACACATATTTGCACTCTGTGTGTTCATCGCTCTGACATAGACCCTCGATGAATGATCTCGCCCCTGCATATGTTTTCTTTCCGAGAAACCATAGCTTTTCAAACTGCAGGCCAGTGAGGCTTCCCAACCAAGTTTTATTTGAGAACTAATGGAGACTGTCTCTCTAATTCTGTAATTGTCATTCTATCCTAGAAATTTATCTGCACTGTTTGCTGACATCAAATTGTGAAAGAGAAGTTCAGCGACCGCTGTTGGTCATTTCTTGTCATTTGTGTTTCGGATACATTTCAGTATCAGTGTCACTCTGCTAAGTGGCCTTCTGTATGAGTGTGTTTGTCAGACACATTTAAGAAAGTTTTCATTCTTTGGGGAAATTGGTTTTGAACAAGAATTTCTAGACCACGTTTTCCTTGGTTATAGTGCTGGCTTGCTCTGAAGTACCTATTCTCTCCCACTGTCTAAAGGAAGGATGACCAGCCATGGCGTGACAAGACGAACGTGGGTTAATAGCCAGGAAAAAAAAGTAAACACCACGCAGTTTTCTAATGCTTTGCACGGACATGCTGCTAAATACTCTAAATTTGGTAGCGATTTTTCCAGTAGATATAATTTCAGGCCAGAAACTATCATGCGAAGTAGAACCTCACCCAAAGGAAAAGAGACTCAGTCCGTTGCCACACAGCCCGCCCTGCCCTGACCCACAGGCTCTGGCACGCTTTAGGAGAACTAAGAGAGAAATTGCTTCTCAGAGAATTTGGACTGTCCTTCCTGCACGAGGTGAGGCAGCTTCTTGTGTTTTCAGCTGATCCCCTACATTTGCAGGATTTTCACATTCTTTCCTTTCTTGGTTTACACACTGGAGTTCTTTCCTTTAAAGATGTCTGAGTTCCAAACTCACCAAGTTGTTTACATTAAATGTGTACAAATTTTGTATTCAGTTATACCTCAGTAGAGCTGGCAATATTTTTTTCAAATGTCTAAGCTATCTGTGCTTAACTGGTCATAGAGGCAGTGCTAGAAAGCATTTTCAGGAGAGGTTTTCTGCACAAAACTGATTGGCCACTCACTCAGAGAAACCCTCTGTGCAAGAATATTGCAGCAATCCAAGCTTATTTTTCAAATCGTTAAGTGTGGACACAATGCCTCATGCTCCAGGCGTTGACTTTTTCTATATGTCCTCTCTTGGTTTCTATAAATTAAGCTTCTTGACCATTAAAGTAAAAATACTATAATTATTGTTTTTGCAATATTTATTCTCCAAAAGTAAATTAAGAAAAACATATTTTGGACGGTGAGAGGCGATGAGAATAAACGAAAAATCATGTTTTGTCTTCTTTTTATTTTTTGTGCCCAGGTCTCGTTTGAGAAATATTTACAATTAGGGCTAAAACATTAATTGCCTAAGAGGATCTGTTGGGGGAAAATCTTTAACAAGTAAGAAAATGGCAGCGAAAGCTCTGAAGAATGTATCTTTCCTGCTTCTTTTTCAAGCATACTCAGACATATTTACATCAGCAAATTTTGAGTGAAACCAAATAAAAGACTGTCAAATTGGTTAGGTTTGAGTTAACACAGTACGTGAGCAGTATTTGGGGTGGAAGCAGTCCCAGGCACAAGGCTATTGACACTAATCTTTTCACAGTGCTGGCATGGATATACTCACTGTTTTCAAATGTAAGTGACCCAAACATTATTCTTTGATTTTTTTAATGTGAACTGACTCATATAGGAAGAAGTATAGATAATTCCTATTATATGGACTCACATTCATATTATTGTGATGTCTGTTGGAAATATAGAAACATAGGCATCTGCAAAATTCATGTAAGAATAAGAAGTTTGCAGTTAAATACACATCGTTTCCATTGCTTTTGAAGAAGGACGAGAACAAATCATTCAAATGTGTTTTAAAACTGTATGCCTATCCTGATTAGGAAACAAACAACTGCATGTTAAACGGTTTTAAGTTACCATAAATGTTACATATTTCATGACATTTAATGAACCTAAATAATTAATTTAGAATACTGACCTTCCTTATAAAGTTTAATTTTAGAATGCAGGCAGTTTTTTATGGAATCAAAGCTTTCTCCTTTATCCAGTGAGATTTCTTGTTGTCTTAGCACATAAACTAACAGCAACAGCGAATTAACTTTTACCAACTTGAGGGGCCTTACATTTTTAAAGTGGAAGTTAGCCTTGTTCTCACTGTGGAAGCATTTTAATGAATGGTAATTCTCAGACAGCTAAGCAAGCAGCTTATTTAATGATGAAAAATTAAATACAAAAAATTTTAGCAACTCTGGTGTATGAATTTATTCTGACATCTTTTCAGCGTATCTGTAGTATTATGAATAAAGTTATTATTGCTAATAACATTTATAGTCAACAATAGGCCCCGACTGCTAAGAAAAACTTAGAGACAAAAATTTTCTTTCATGAACAAGATCTGTGGGAGTCTGAATTATAAGAATCTCCATCTGGTTTTGGAGTTCTTTTCAGGCCATTGTCAGCATAGTCACACAGCAATCCTAAGGGCCAGTCCAGGAGTGCCGCGCCCCAGTGGAACATTCTAGAAGCCTGAAGAAAGCCTTGGGTCTGCCGGTGATGGTGGCCACAGACCTCAACTTCTTACCCCTTCTGCATAAATAATTCATCTTAGATTCATGGGGATTGATTATATCCCATGGATTTTTTATTTCCTTAAATTCACCCCTTCACAGTGAAGAGAAAACACTGTTTGGACGCTAGAAGGGCTTGCAGCAGGCAGGTGAGAACTCTGGGGGACAAGCCCAAGTTAAGGAAGAGAACTGAGCAGAACTGACCGGGGAGGAAGCTAAGTCCAGAGACCGTGGGCTCTCCCCTCCTGCGGGGCTACCTTCCTTCCTTCCATTTCAGTTTCCGAACAGGACAAATAGTTTGGAGAAAATTAGAAGCTCCGTTATTTTGAAGAGTACAACTAACTTCAGTGACTTACTTTAGCTTTCACCTTGTTTAGGCTACAGGCAGTGACAGATTAAGCTGCCCCCCCACCCCTCTAGCAGCCAAAGGGCAGAAAAGTGCCCTCGGGGCGCCCACGCTGTCCTCAGGCCAGCAGTGGACACCGTAGGTCCCCCACGCACCCACACAGTGCACACACACATGCACACATACACACACCCGCACACGTACACACACCCACTCACATGCACACACCCCGTACTGCACACATGCACACACCCACACACATCCACACACACGTGCACACACCCACACACACACACACTCTTATGAAAAGTTGAAGACAAACTGGGTTTGGAGGTGGCCTCTGCTGAGACAAGCTGAAGGCAGAGGGCAGCCCCACGGGCGGTCGCTCCTGGGGCCGCGGCTCTAGGGCTCTGGGTGTTTACATTCCATCTTGTCTCAGCCCTGCGTTAACCCACCTGCCTCATTCTGTCTCATCAATCACAGTTTAAATATTTATTTTCTTCGCTTCTCTTTCATCTTTTCTGTAAATTGAGGTCTTCAGCAGAGTTCTATGGGGAAAGAACGCCGACAGCAGCATTCTAATTTTTAAAAAATTCTCCAATTGACACAGTTCTCTCTTGCGGTTGACCTTGTCGTCTTAGGAAGACTGTAAACTGTGCTTTTCTTTCAGTGGCTCTCGAGATCATCGGAGGACGTGTAACTGGAGAATCGTGCTGGGGAGGGTCTGGGCTTCCTCTCCTAGTCTTGAAGTGAGTAGACGGTCTACACCGGCAGGTCCTTGGCCTGGAGATCTGTTAGGTGCCTTGTGTTCTTACTTATTCACCGCTTTCTGCCTCTATTACCAGAAAGTGTTCAGAAGAACCAGCTTATTTTCTCAAGAAAAAGAAATCAAGACCTGGTTTATTTTGCCTTATGCTTTGGATAAACTAATCCAAATCAGGGGAGTTGTCAGTTGTATACAGTCCGATGGCAGATGTAGAAAACTGATATGTAGATCCAGTGATTCTGTTCTCCAGCATTGCACATGTTCCCGCATTTTCTGTCCGAGTCGTTAAGTTTCATGAGAATGCACAGATGAGAAGATGTCGCACGCTCACACTTTCTACCTTTGTTTTCTGAAGACCTCTTGGCAGCCTGACACCGGCATCCTCCCTGCAGGCAACGGCCCAGCTGCTGTCACGAAAATCCTCCAGCCCGACCTTGTGTTTTTATTAGGAATAGTTTTGAAATATTAGAAATTAATTTCTTTCGGGCAGTTCCTAAATTCAGCTGCGAATCATGTCTGTGCACAAGCTGTAAAACATATTCTGGAGTCACACGTCTCTCCTCAAAGGAAGTGGCAGCTCTCTGCAAGACACAGGGAAGGTCGTCCCAAGGAGTGGTTTTGTTCCTGTTTATTCTGTGAAGCACATTTCTTTTTAAAAAAATGCATGCTCTTTCACACAATGTTGTGCTGGGGAAGAAATCCTCAGCCAAGCTAAAACTTGTTACCTCAAGCAAAGTGGAAATGAAAGTAGGAAATATTAGAAATATGTCATTTTTATTTTTGAGACTTTGTACAAACAGTAAAAGGTGTCTTTCCTCCTGTCTGCTCTGACTTAACTACAAAAGGCGAGTCTCCTAGCCAACTGCATCCCAGATGGCATTCATTTTCTTAAGGTGTAATTTACATAACAAGACAGACACAGCGAGAGGCCCACGGCCAGGAAAAAATGATATGGGTATGATGATGTGATATCCCTTTAACATTTACTAAAATAGGTCAAATGAAAAGAAAAGATACTAAATAAAATATATTTCACTTTCCAAGTTAATGAGGTTCTGTAGCTTGTTTTCTAAGCTGTGAGAAGGTCAGGAGCGCGGCGGTGCTCCAGGTCTGCACCGGATTAACCCTCCAGCACACACAGCTGTCCAAGGTCAAGTGTCTTCTCTGTCTAAACTGTAATATTTCCCTGGTTTTCACTCTTGACTCTATTACTATGTCTATATTTTTAATAAACATAAACTTACTTTCCTTTAATATCTTTTCTTAAAGCACAAAGTTTAATGTGCTTTTGAAACAAGTGAGCCTCAGAAAATTACTATGAACCTCGATTATATATGTTGAAAATACTTGTACAGTCCATGCAGAGTTATGTAAACTGTTACCACCACTATGTGCACAGCATTTCTTACGGAGTGAGTTTCAGATACATAATCAGTGTCACATGAAAAACCATGCTTATGTTACTCAGCTCATATTTGCATATTCAGAATAAGTACTTTAGCCTTGTTTGCATAGTTCAAGCAGAATTTTTCCTCTTCAACACCCTTAATTTTAAGACAAAATGTGTATTGAAGAGAAATCCTATTAATGAATTACAGTGAAGCTTTAAGAAGCTTGTTCACCTGCGAAGTCAGACACCTTTAAGTGCTCACTTTTACATGAAGAGATGAGTATCATTGTCACTGATTTTTTGACAGTAGCTTTATTTCCAGTTTATAAACTGTAACTCAGAATAGGGGTTTAATATTAATTGTTTGATTAAAATGAACAGATGAAAATGTTTTATTTCCCAAATCTGTTGCCCCAAATAAATAGGACAAATATTTTTTCAAGATTTTACTTTCAGATCACAACCATGGCAACTGTGCTGCACAAAAAGTTCTTATCAATTTCCCATTTTGAGGGAAACTGATGTACAATTAGTGTCCCCATCCATTACACCCACGGCAGAAATGCATACACACCAAGGAAGGCAGCTCTCAGATTAAGAGCATGACCTTGGCTCAGTCCCAGTCAAGACATGAAAGTGCAGGTGTGTCTGCCCTCAACTGGCACTCGCTCAGGGGGTTCAGGTGAGTACTTGTCTTTGGTAACTAACTTTACTTAGCATGTGCGTATATTTTCAACCATTCTAAATTTTCCTTTTAAAATATTTCATGCAGAATGTATCAGATGTAGAAAATTCATTCTCTCTCTAGTCTTAGTTCAGAAATGAAAGATGCCCACATCCAGGGTGAAATAAAAAGTCAGTTTTAAGGTGTAAATTCTCTCAGCCATGTATATAAATTCAATTTTTGCCAAAACTGTGTTTTTACACAATTTCATTGAAGTAGATTCCCCTCTGAATGTTCGGCAACACAAACTTTACAGCAGTGGTGCATTATTAGAACAACATGGTATAACATCTTGATAAAATTAAAAATTTCACTGTTAGCTTCATATCCCTGCAGAAGAACGCCCACGCGGAGCAGGCTGGGTTTGTGGAAGCTCTGGAGCGCCGTGAAGCTCTTTCTTATGCGCGGATCCCACAGAAAGTTCAAGCCTGTGCACATTATGAAGATTAGACGGGGACAGTCGATTGCCGAATTTTACCAAACAGTTTTGAATGTTACCTCCTGTTTATCTTTCATTTCTTGTGGTAACTGAGCCCACTGCCGAGTTTCCTTCTTTTTAAGGAGAAAGTAAACTTGTCTTTTCAGTTTCCTGAAAAAGCAAGCATTTCTGATGGAATACGTTTCGTCACAATTTATAAACTCCATCCTGCAAATCCAAATGGGGGACAGTTGTCTTTTGCTGATGGGACTGGCTTTTCTTCTCAACGTCCTAGTTTGAAATTGAAACGCCGACTGCTGAGAAAATGCCATGAAAATATAAGCCACTGCATTCCAGGAAAATAAATAAGCAAGGCCACCCAAATGTTCAATTAGTGCTTGTGCAGGAAATGGCAGGAGATCCATCCCAGGTCCCGGGCAGGGTCGTGGACACGAAGCGGGACAGGAGGCAGGAAGCCGGGGGGGGGGGCGGGGCGGGGGGGCTTGCAGGCACAGTTGGGGGTGGCCCGTCTCCAAGGAAAACTGCAGACGCCCGAGGCGATCTGGCGGGCATCACGTCCTGCCCACGCTGCTGCTGCTGCTGCTGCCGCCGCCGAGCTCCAGTCGGGGTTTGTGGTGAAGAGGCACCTGAGCATCCCAGAGGCACTGCACGTTTACACACAAGCTTCCCGAGCACTCTCACCATCCCCCACGTTAGAGACTCAGCCCCTGCGAACAGCCGTGCTCCGGACAGTCAGTCGGTGAAATTGTAAAATGCTTTTGATTTAAAGCGCTTGCCTCCTACGTGATGGCACTGCGGGCAGCCTTTGGGGTGTGTCATGAGGTCGAAAGGTAGGGGGACCTCTTCCCTCCCCAAAGCGAGCGCCCCCGTGTCCTGAGCACAGATTTCTGAGGGAGTAGAAGGTTATGCTTGAAAAGCCTCTTTCCTTAAATATGTTTTTCTGAAATGCTCAAACGACTAGTTTGAAGGTGATACACGAAAGCCACAAGCAGAAATCTGGAAAATGCAGAATCTTTGGGGTCCGCGTGTTCGTGCTGACTCCGGCCTCATCCCTTCACCGCTCTCTGTTTCACTTCTCAGATTTCATGGCCGCAAGCGGAGTTTTACAGCTCATCACATTGAAGTTAGTTAAGGAAAAAGGGTTAGTTTTCCAGCCGCACGATGTCGGCTGAGCTTACAAAACAGCCCCTATTATTTTGATGGATTTTATCTGTGCTGTGGGTCTAACTGTATTTGATTTCAAACAACACTAAATTCTTTGATCACCTTCTCACTGCATTGATAGAAATGAAATCTGCACATGCAATTTATTCTTACAAGTGAGGAGTGAAACAGCTGAGGACTTTAGCGTGGACGAGAATTGCTAAACGGGGGCAAACTCACAGGCGATCTGCCTGGCTGCGGCTGTGGCGCGGGAAGGCACCCGGTAAGCAGGAGGCAGGGCCCGTCGCGCCAGCTGGAGATAAACCTGAAATCCACACTACTTGCAGTCGCTTCGGTGATGACACTGTGTTGTTACTGTCACAAACGCAGGAGGGCTCTCAGAAAAAGATTGCTCATCACCCCACAAAAACCGAGTCTGTGGGACCCAAGCTCTGACTGTGTTTCTCTCCCTGGTGGAGTCCTTCTGGTTGAGAGCATTTTCTTGACAAATCAGCTATTTTGTTACGTTCGAAAGGCTATCATTTCCTTTTCACAGTAGAACCAGGAATTTCGTCTTCACACAGCACTGTAGCATTTCCTCTCATTGAATTCTAACGGTCTGTGGGTGTGCTCTGTACCGTTTTCCTACCCAAAATAAGGAATGGGGGGGGGAGAAAAACCCTCTTTCCATTTGCAATGGTTTCAAAATACCAATGCCTTCACGCTTAGTGAGTTGAGCAATCTTCAGCTGTGGGGAAGCCCAGGACGTGTCCTGGGTGACGGGGGCCCCAGCGCACGGAGCTGCCCCTGGGGCCTCTCCCAGGGCTGGGGGTCCGACCTGCGTGCTGTGGCTGCCCTCCCCTCTACCACGAGCTGTGTTTCTGTTTCTTCTCTCTTCTCTCCTTCACCGCCATGGCTGAGGCCATCAAAGCTGCTTCCGGGAAAGTATCTGATGAATTCCCACTGAAACGTAAGCTAGCCGTGAGGGTTAACTTACTTATTTAACCACTGCTCTCAAGCACCATTCTTGGTGGGGTCTGGGACTCACAGAGATGGTGTGGCCCCCGTCCTTGGACAAGACACCAAACCCAAACCCTCGAGGGAAGGCTTTGGGCTCAACGGCAGAGCTGGAGGAGCCCCGGATACACTGACGACCCCACCTGACCTCACAGATGGACAGTGAAGGCCTGGAACTCTGCGTGGCTGTGTTGCTGCTAAAACTCAACAGGGACCCCCTGGTCTGCGGCTCCCTATGGGCTGCTTCGGTGTCCACATCTTCTCACAGCTTGTGGTGGATGAAATGATGGTTAAAACTGCTCCTGCCTCCTCCTGGCTCCTGGTCCTGTCTGGTCATTCTCTGCTGGGGACTTGTTCTGACAGTGGAGCAGCAGAGGAGGAAGCGAGAGGAGCCACCAGGAGGTCACCTCCTTGACCCTCCCAGGGCGTTGGCATGGTTCCAGGCAAAGGCCGCTTCCTCGCCCAGGTCCAGGGAAGAACGGACGGGGCAGAGCTGCGGCCAGGACAGCAGCACGGGAGTGACGGAGGAGTCAGCCGTCACAGACCCCGCAGCTCAGGGCCGCTCATTACGGAAGTGAAGCCCAGTCTCGGCGAGGTGGTGTTGCTGCCAAAGCGGAGGCGGCTCCCTCTCCATGCACAGCTTTGCTGTCACTGGGCCCTAGTTTTTTGTATTAAGTTTGAAAAGTGAGCTCATGGGGGGCAGGTGGCCACGCATCCAGCTGCAGGGCCCACGGAAAGGGGCGGCAGGGACACCCAGGAAGAGCAGGTCCCGCAGCGATGGGGCCAAGCGCCCCGTGAGGGCTTTCATTTGATTGAATCCAGACACAGCCGCTGGGCTGCCTCTAGAGGAGGGGGCCTCCAGAATAAGGGGACGAGGCGCCTTCTCTCTTGGGTAACTTCTGGTAGCCTCCACCGTGGCCGTGTGTTCCTGAAGGTGAGAGTCAGAAAAAGCCACCGCGACAAGTTAGAAAGTTGTCTATCTGCGAGACAGTAGGAAAGCCGGCACAGAGCATACTCAGGGGATCAAGGACGTCTTCTTGGAGGAGGCAGCTTTTCTGCTGAGCTTGCAGGATGAGCAGGAGCTCCGTGCTCAGAGAGCAGGGATGGCCGTGGGCCCTGCTGATTCACGGTCATCAGACACACCGTGGTCGACAGGCTGAGGGTGTTTCATAAAGTGTGTTGCCTTTTCCAGGACAAACTTTTAATTCCAAGCATTAGTATTTACTGCATCAGGGCAAAAGCCTGTTTGTTTTGTTTTCTGTTAATGGGAGAGGAGGTCCTGGCATTGGCTCACCTCCGGCATTTTGCTCACACTTGGGCTGGAATCCCTGCTCGCCCGGCTCCTCTGCTCTCACGTCCTCATCTCCACCCTGATGCCAGGCCCTCAAGCAGGTCAGCGTCTGGCCCAGCTGTGATCCCGAGACCCTGAGCACAGCTCTGGATGCAAACCCGAGTGAGAAGCAAGTCAGCAGGTGTGGCTGGCCTGCCCCGCTTTGCAGACTGTAGGAAATACGCGTGCTTACGGAGTGAAAGGCCCCAGGCCTGCCTGGATCGTGCAGGGAAAATCAGAATCAGCAGGGAGCTCTGCGCAACGTTTGCGATGGTGCTTCCCGGGCAGCAAGTCAAGTGTCCCCATCCCCTGAGGGTCATATTTCCCAGCTGAGCCACGTGTCTTCGCACTTTCCGTGCAACCGTGCGTGCCTGTACAAGTCCATCGGCGACTAAAAGCTTTAAAAGCTTGAAAAAGCCATGTCTGATGTTGACTTACAAGCCTTCCTTTTGGTTGGGTCCTGCCTCAGCTCCTGCAGGGCTCTGTCCGTCCCCAGGGCACAGAGCCGGGTCCTCTGTGACCAGGGAAAGCCAGGGAAAGCGCATCTCAGAGGGACCTGCTCTCCTGAGAGTGTCTGTCTGCCGTTGTGCCCCAGGGCTGCAGCCCTGTGGGAAGAGCCTCCGGTTCTCGTCCGTGACCGTCCGGTCCAATGTGGATTTTCAAGCGGCAACAAACCCACTAGCATAGAAAAGGCCTGAACAACGTGTGTAAACGAAATACACAGACCCGGCATGGATCAGGTCTCGCTGCTCTCAGCACTGGGGGCAGCGCCGATGAACATAAATAGATGGCAGTGGGCTTTGGAGCCCAAGCACCTGTGCCGAAAGCCGGCTTCTGCCCGGGGTTGCTTTGGATGAGCGGAGCCCTCCGCGCTCCAGCTTCCCGACGCGCTGAATGGAGGTGAGATCTCCTGTCTCCCAGCACCGTGGGGTCTGGCACAAAGCAGACTCTCCTCAGAGATCTGTCTCCTCTTCTTCCCATCGTAGGCGTTTCTCGTGGACCCGTGCGAGGCAGCGGGCCCAGGGCACTGTGCCTGCTGCCTCCTCTTCTCCTGCCCTTAAGCCCCTCAACCTCACCTCCTTCTGCTGAAACGAAAACCAGACCAGCGCCGGCTCGGAGGCAGTGGCTCAGGGCTACGTCCAGAGCAGCCCACTCTGAATTTGAGTTGTCACCCTCTTCCTCAAAGGGAATGAGGGAGAAAATGAATTTAATTTAGTATAAAAAATAAACATTTCTGGGCTCTGGAAACATCTGTGGTGTTTTAAGGGCCGTTATCGTTAAGCAGTCAAGCATGTTTGCCTGGAGGCGTGACGGCCTCCGACAGGCACGACCCCGCACAGAGGTGCACCCGTGTCCCGGCCGCCACCAGGTACCCGCCGGGCCCAAAGAACGGCTCTGTCACGGGGCTTCCCGGCTCAGAGCTGGAAGCACGGCCGGGATCACTGGGAAGCCCTGCTGCTGCGTTGCTACCTGGCAGCTCTTGGCTCGGGGCCAGAGCGCTTCCTTGTGGTTAAGCCTGAGAGGCAGCGTCTTCCGTGGACTCTCTGTCCCAGGGCTCCGTTGGCCTGGCGAGTATGACCACTGGTTCATCCTGCCACGGGGGGGCATGGTGTTGTCAGGGGGGACAGAGGAGCTCGGGTGTCAGACCCACAGCGCCGCAGGCAGCAGGGGCGGGTGAGGTCTGCGGCGGGAGGGGGCTCGTCAGCTGCCCCCTTCCGCGTGCAAGAGCAACTGAGGCAAGAGGGAGTCCGACCGGCAAATGTGAACCTGAAGCACGACCAAGCTTCCTGCCGAGAACAGGGCGTGGCCTCCAGTAAACATACACGTGTCGGCAGTGGCACCATTTCTGTCCGTGCAGTGAGCGAATCAGTGGATTTGCTGCCATTTACTGCGAGGGAGCAGGCTGGAGGGAAACCACCAGGAATCCCACTTTGGGAGCGTTTCGTGGGAGACGTTCGTTGGATTTCTAAGCAGAGGTGTCCAGCTGGACAAACGAGTCCGGAGTTGGGGGGCAAAAGTCAGAGCCAGAGACACAGATCTGGTCTGTCCAGCCAGGGTCCTGGAGGATGTCGTGGGCACCGGGAGACTCAGGGAGGAGGGAGCTGGGAGGAGGGAGCCGGGAGGAGGGGCAGGAAGACGGCGGGCAGGGGGCGGGGGGGGGGCGGCGGAGATGACGCTCCTTCTAAGGGAAATGGTGCTTCAAGCCAGAGGTGGTGTCTGCTGCGTCATCGCCCTGGGGAGTCCAGTCAAGTGGGTCCCCACTTGCCCGTGGAAGGTGGTACCTGGAGGTCCTGGCGACTGGGACAGGTGTGCTTCTGTGTGGGTGTGGTCAGAAGCCACAGGGAGAGCGCGGTGGGGAGCAGGGAGGGGAGAGAGGTTTCCGGGCTTAAGCATTCCGTTACCTCAGCCTGGGCAGGTGAAGACCCTCCCACTCCACTGACCGGGACGCTGTGGTCTTTCTGAGCTGGCTCCCTCTTCAGCACGCCCGCTGCAGGGCCCTAGCTCTGGCCCCCCATCTCCCTCCTGGACTGAAAATCGTCTTCATGTTGGTCCCACATGCATCAGTGCAGCCGAGTCTCCCTGAGACCCGACACCCCATGGCGTGTGAAGGGGCGAGGATGTGGGACGTTTTGCCAGAGGAGGGAGAGGGAACTGTGGGTAGGTGGCCGGAGGGGACATGGAGCAGGGCGTTCGGGATGAGCAGGAGTGGGCTTGTTTGGGTGCTGCTGGGATGGTGTGGTCGGGGGACAGGCTATGGGAAGGGGCTAAGCTCCTGAGCAGGCTGGGAGAAGGGGCGAGGAGCACAAATCACAGGGCTGGGAGAGTCCAAGTTGGAGAGTTAAAGTTTTCTTCTGATTTGAAATGTTTTAAAACTGCCAAGATTTAAAGTTTGTCTGTAGACAATTCATTAATCTTTGTAGAATAATTCGTAATTAAAGAATGAGTTCTGTCCTTCTGTGCCGCGAATACTGAACACCGTCTCTGAATGCCTTATATAAATGACCTGTAAGTATTAACGTGAAATTTATAACTTTAAGGAATAACTTAAAGAATTTAATGACTATCCAAACATTGGACCAGAGATCTGCCACAGAGTAAAACTCTCTCCCTGTGCCTCGAGAGGATGAAGGAGAAGGTGCTCTTTCTGGAGGGCAGACAATAGTCACGGAGAGTTTTTGGATTTGCAAGTTCACACTAAGTCCTGTCGCACAGACTCCTGAAACGCCCTTCCAGCGCCGGAGTAGCTGCCACCAGAGGGAGTGTCAGGGCTCCTCAGGAGGAAGCGTCGCACAAAATCTGAACAAACCTTCGTCCTAACTGACCGCTTCCGCTTGCTGACTGTCTCCTGGGGGCAGAGATGAGAGTCATGGTCAAAATGCTGAAGCTGGAGAATGAAGTGTTCTCCTTGTCTGAGTATTTCTCTTGCAAAAGCAGGTCTGTTAGAAAAGTTTCAATATTTTAAAACATTTGCAGAGATGTGTAAGTTCCTAACGTCTGTCGAGATTTAAAAATGGAACCAAAATAGAAAATGAAACAGTAACATATTCTGAAGTCACCCCTCAGTTGTCTTATGTTCTTAACCAGCCTTAATGGAAATAAAAATACAGGTTTTAACTGCCATTTCTCTGTGAAATTGAACCCAAGGAGCCCCCTTCCCCTTCTCACCAGTGCATTCCCTGACTTTAAACATCCAGTATGTCCCCAGCCGGCGAATGCATTTTTCCCCTTTGGATATTTCTCTGGGACTCCTTGTCCCCATTTGCAGAATGCACCGTGGTTCTGTTTACCTCTGCCTGCCGTTTCCAGACCTCTGCGGTTTCCTCTGCAGCTGTGGACATTTCTCCTGTGAAACCACAGGTCAGTACAGAACCGCAGAACTGATCCTGACAATTAGAATTTTAGCCACTGTCCTCTGGGGTTTTCAGAGCCATGACTGGCTCAGTATTTAAATCCAGACCTTAAATTACTTCCATCTGATCCATGAAAGGATCACGGTTTCTCCAGGGGTCCTTGGTCACCTTTCTCAATTTTGGTGAAAGCTGGTGGGTGCCCTCTCCAGACGGGCGGCCCCTGGGACAAGGATTTGACCTTCCCCATGTTCCCGCTCCTGCCCCGTTGCCCGAGCGCCGTCTTTGCAGCAGGAGTGTGCTCCTCAGTGTCTCATTTTGAGCAGTGGGTCCAAATCTAAGGAATCATCCAAACCCATTGAGGGCTTGATAAGCCACAGATGAGGGGCCCCACACTCAGAGTTTCTGATTCAGTAGGTCTGAGAGGGGCATTAAAGTGGAAAATGATTCTGATGCTTGTTACAGAAGGTATGGGAGACTGTATCCAAGGGGCTGCTTCCACGGGGTCTGGCAGCGGAGGGGAGCGACCAGGCTCAGCTCTACACACGAGGAAAGCAGGCGTTACAGCCAAGGAGCAGCTGGGGCCAGTGCTGGAGAATCCCTAGGGAGAATCATCATGGTTCTGGCTGAGCCGACCCCACAGGAGTCCTGCTGAGGACCAGCAGGGAGGCGGGACATCGGGGCGCTGGGGGTGAGGATATCAGATACCGGCCAAGAACAGGTGTGGAGGGTAGGCTTCCAGTTAGAAGTGGACCTTGTGGAAAAGGCTCAAGTTGGGGGGAGAACTTGTTCCAAGAGACGCCGGTGCCCTTGCTCTGGGACCTGGCTTCGGGACCCACGTCCCGAAGTCTGGCACATCCGAGTGCCATGAGAACAAGAAGCACCGTGCTGCAGGCTCCATTCTGATGGAAAGACCCAGGAGCCTGCTACTTCCCTTAGTTCGTGCTGTTTTCATTGGCGTCAGAATTGAAATAGACTGGAAGGCCTAAAAGCTCAGACCTGACCCTGGGACACGCGTACTTCAGCATCCGAAGTTCAGAGCGTCGACTGGCGTGATTCGCCGCTTGAGCCACGTCCGCTTGACGTCTGGTGAATTTCATGGGCGCTAACTGTGCTGTGAGAGATTATGGTGAAGGGGCTTCATCAAGAGGGAAATGATGGAAAAACTCTGACACTCAAGACATAAGATTTGGATGTCATAACAAAACTATAATATGGCTCTTCTGAAATTTATCTGATATTGTAAGTAAGTGCATCTTCACTGGGCTATTTTATGTGAGAAGATTGAAAGTACGTTTCAGCACAACACGCCAAGCAGGCTGTCGTTTCCGGGCCAGAAACGGTCAGAGTTGATGAGGCATCAAAACACCGGTGTTTTAGAGAGCAGAGGGAAGAACCCAACCTGGAGCTGAAAAGAGCTCGCCCCGTGACCCCAGAAGAGCAGACTGAACCCGCATTTAGACCGAGAGGTTGTTGCGTTATCGGAACACGTATCTCCTCCAAGGATCTGCTTTAGTCATCATTTGAATTTTTGTTCGAAGAAACGGCGGAGGTCCTGTCTTCTCCAGCAACAGCTGACCTGTCGCAGGAAGGGCGGTTTTTGCTGCTCGGAGACACGTTCGCCTGCCGGTCGTCCTGCACGCGTTTGCTCCTCCCGTGCCCCCCTCTTCTTCACGCCTCGCAGCTCAGATCTGTGTATCGCTTCACTGTGTGGTCCCTCTGCACAAGCATCGTGCTTTTCTCTTAGCTCACGGCCGGGTTCCTTGGCCCAGCGCTTTATGGCAGTGAAGTGCAGGGACTACGGACGTCACATGAAGTGGAACGAGCTGTGAAAACGGGGCCGCGCCCGTCTCGCCGAAGACGGGCAGAGCTGTGAATGACCTCTCCGGGAGGAGAGAGCCAGGGGCACGTTCCCATTTTATAGCACGAGGCTCAGGATATTGAATGGGACACGGTCACAACATGATTGAAAGCGAAATGCGTTTCAGAAAGTCTTTAAATGTCCAACGGCGCTAAGATAAATTTTACTGTATTCATGATTCTTGACTCTGCTTTTTCTCTTTCCACGTAAACCCTGTGGCGGAATGAACCAAGGCACGGTTCCTGCTTTCAGAAGCATCCAGTTAATACGTTCAGAGCGATTGTCACTTTCCTCGTCAAAGGCGGCATTGTTGGAATGAGAATGTATAAACTTTCCTTCCCGCTGAGCAGACCACGTGGAAAAACGCTTATTTTATTTTTTCTTATAAGAATAAAATCGCAATCTCTCAACAGAACATGTTGGTTTTGCCATCTGGCACGTACTTTCTGTGCTTAAATGAAGCTGAGAAATCAATTCAGTGTTGAAAGATATTATCCGTTTAACATTTTTTCACCTCCGAGCAATTCGAGAAAGGAGAGCAAAAAATAACTTGTTTTCATTTCTAAGTAAGGGAATTATATAGGTCTTGAATGTTCTCTTCCACAGAGAGGAAAATTATAATTTACAAGTGGAGTGCTGTGGTCTGCTGGGATCTCTCGACCTGCGGTTACTCCAGGCCCTCTGTGTCCCCGGGGCCCCGGCTGCAGGCTCCGGGGACTGTCGGTGGAGGTCCTGGAGCTCCAGGTAGCGGGTGTGTGACCAGCCCACAGTGAGGACCTGTCCTGGGAGCTGCTCACGTCTTGTCAGGCTTTTCTTAGTTAAGCAGCTTGTGGGTTCAGGTTGCTGCCGCCAGGGTGGTGGGCAGAGAATAAGCAACGCACAAGTGAGGCCACATCAGGGCTGCTCATGGGCTAAGCACCTGATGAGCGATGCAGTGCAAGGGCCGCTTTCTGCGCGGGGGGAGTGTCCTCCCCAGGACCCTGTCCGGTCCTCCTCCCTCTCCTCCTGGACTCAGCGTCCAGTCGCCGGAGGACTTCCCAGCGAACAGCTTCCACCCTGAGGAGCCTGTGCCGCCCAGAGCCGCGGCGACTTGGAGGACTGGAGCCGGGAGCGGGGAACCGGGACAGCCGGAGGTTCGCCACGGTCAGCAGGAAGGAGCTCTGAGATGCAGGTGTAGATTCGCGTGGGAGAGTTGTTACTGGTTAGAACTGCTGCTCTCACGTCTGAGTGATTTAAAAAGTCATCTTTAAAACGATGGTTAAACTTGAGTTTAAGTGAAGAGTAATTTTTTTTAATTAAGAAAGAGGTAACAGGAAGTTCGCACTCGTGGGGGAGGAGGAGCCACACAGCTTTCACCATCTGGGGTCGCCGTGTCCTGAGTCTTTGACTGCCACCTGCCTGGTGAGGTCATGGCACACCTGTCCGTCCCCCGGGGCACCAGGAGCAAAGGAACCTTAAGTGTTTTCACACCAAAGGGAGCTTGTGAAGGACGTGAAGGAACTGCCGACAGGCAGATGGAGCTTTTAGGGGAGTTTAGATTCTGGCTCAGCGGTAGATGCGCAATGTATTTGGAAAAGAGATGCTGAAACGTTTGCAGCAAGGGCTCGGCATAGTAACAGCAACAGAAAGGACAAAGGAGCAACGCTTCCCAGGCCCGTGGCAGCTTCACAGCGCATCCCTGTGAACCACGCGCTGGCTTCTCACCGACCACCCGGAGCTCGCGCGGCAGAGGGACGCAGAGCGGGGAGGGCAGGCTCGGAGCCCGGGGACTCGAAGCCCTGGGTCCGCGTCCACTGGGCGCACGTGCTCAGCTCTCTCACGGCCTCACTTCGGTGCTGACTTACAATCGTGGTGAGTTTCTCGAACTTACAGAAAGGAGGGCAGTGAGTCCGGGAGTCTGGCAGGGAAGCTCTCTCGGGTGCTGCTCCGAGCATCCCCGAGTCTGGGCCGTGAGGACTGAGGAGCCCCTTCAAGGCTTCCCACTTTTCTGCTCCCGGCGAGGTCTCTGAGCTCCTTTACAGTCCCCTGAACAGTCTGTGTGCTGTGGGGACTGGACACCATCCTCCTGGCCCTCGACTACTGAGAGACAGAGAGAGAGGGAGAGACAGGGAGATGGAGCGAGAGACAGGGAGAGAGAGGGACAGAGACAGAAAGATAGGGAGAGAGAGGGACAGAGACAGAAAGATGGAGAGATAGAGAAACAGATGGGGAGAGAGACAGAGAGACCGAGAGGGACAGACAGAGGACGGCTAAGAAGTTAGAAGCGATCGCAGGTGGCTGACAGGGATGGGCACAACCCAGCACCCTGCTAGGGGTCTCCAGTTGAGGACACATTCTGGAAGGACTGGTGCAAACAAGCCTGGGAGAGAGTTTCTCTGATTGAGAAGCTTTTAGATGCTTTTAGCAGCAAATCACTTGTGGAAAGAAGAAAGCCCGCTATCGAGCGAAGGAAGCCCAGAGCCACCTCGCTGACCTGGGGTTGCGGAACCAGCCGGCTGCCCTGCCCCGTCCAGTCCTGTCTCCGGGTCGGGGCCACTGGAACAACCGGGGGGCTCCGATTCCTCCATTTGTCCAGGAAACTAACGTAAAGGTGGATTCAAAGACTGTTAAGTTCAGACACTGTCGGCCTCACCTCTCCACCCAGCAATGCCTCCCGACTCCCTGGCCACCTTGTTAGCTGCTGCCAAACGCTACAAGTTACAAAAAGCGGTGGAAATGAATTGCCCACATTTTCAAGGGGAAAGGCACGAGCTGAAGAAATTCCAATAAAATTCCGACTCTCATAGAACTTGAACTTCCTACCTTTGCGATATGAGGTGTACATTTTACACACAGTTTCCAAGGCGATTTACAGGTGTTGGGCCGGGAGCGGGAGTCGGGGACAGACCAGGCGATAATCTAATGCACCAGCCGCGCAGCTCAGAGTTTGCTTCCGTCTTATGCTGTCATCTGGGTGTCTGTGAAATTCCATGCAAATCAATCTTACTCTGTTTTGGCTCTTCCATAAGATATTCTGACTCTGGTATTTCTACATTTTAGCAGTAAAATTTTCCATAAATAGGGCGCTTATTACATTTTTTAATATGTGGAGCGATTCAGTTAGTACAAGGAGAAATACTCCGGGTAGAGAAATGAACTTTTCACGTGTTCCCACGAGAATGGCCAATGCCACGTGCTGTGCAGACTTGGGGGGAGGCCGTGCTTGAAGGCAGTGCCCCCGGCAACTCCCTCATACTTTCCTCCACAATCGAGGTTAACTCCAGCCCAGCTCTGCAGACCTACAGTTGTCAAACTAGGTGAGCACTTTGCCGGACTCGTGGGCTCAGCGTGGGCTCAGCTGGAGGACTGTGTTGGTCACCTCGGAGCCCGTTTCTGTGTTTCTGAGATCCCGCGCTTGGCCGTCCCAAAATTCACCCGTCCACACTCATTTTGGAGGCTGCATGAGGAGAGGCCAACATAGTTTGGGTGGTTGGAAGAAGATGAAGTATTAAGCTGGGAGGCTGTTCTCAGACGGTGGCTGACAGTCTGGCCAAGCAAGCCTCAGGTTGGGACAGCACAGCAGGGCCCACACTTGTGTCACTGAGGGGAGTTTAAGGAGTCAGAGGCGCCCGCACCCTGGTGGGGAAGTTGCGGGTGGCGGCACAGAGACTCCTTGGAAGGCCTCCTCGAGAAGATTTACAGGCATGTGTGGGCCCCTGGCCTTGTTTTCACAGGAGAATCCCAGCTTCCCGACCACCCGTCCATGTCACGCAGCCAAGCACGTCCTGGCCCCGTCTCCCTACGGGGAGGCAAACACTGGGGGCCCTGCCATTGTGCTGACCTGTGACTCGGAGACTGGCGTTGCGATATTTGGATTTAGTGCTCTCCAGCTCACTTCTGTCCCACATTCTGAGAGGATTTCTTCCCTGAAAAAAAGGGGGCATAGGAAAGCAAGCCCCAGTGTTTTCATTCAAACATAATCCCTAATATCCTTTCTGGGCTCTCCCCAAAAGGACAGTTGCTTTTAAAAGGAAAGTATCAGTTAAGACAGACCGTGTCATTAAAGGACCTTTAAAGAGTTGCCTGGCCTCCCGGCAGGACCACACTCAAAGCAGAGCTCACAATCTGTCCCTTTCTTTAAAATCTCCAAAGTGCTTTGAAACGGTTTATAATAATAAACGAGCTAAGGGAAGCCAGGTGGCCTGGCCGCGAGGCCCCGCAGCGGGTCCCCTGTGCGTCAGGTGTCGACCAACGTGCAGAACAAAGCTGACCAGGCTTCCGAAGCCGCGTTCGGAGAGGCGAAGTCTTGTGTCCCTTCGGAACATGTGCTTCTGTTTATCCCCGGCCAGCACGCGGGCACCTGTGTCAGTTTTGTGCCACCGCGTGGACTCTGGGCAGCAGAATTCTGGAGGTCCCAGCTGTTATTTCACCTGTGGGAGCAAGGAGCACAGACCTCCCAGGACGCTGACTCTGAAGCACAAGGGCATTTGGAAAACACTGCTGTGTTTGCAAAATATTAATTCTGTTTATTAAATGCCCAATTAAAACAATTGGTTCTTCTTACGGATGAGAACCGCAGTAAGGAATCATGAGTAGACGTGCGGGCGAGGCTGCCGGGGCGTGGGGGTGGCTCCCGTGGGGACAGCAGGACCGGAAGTGCCCAGATGCCGTGGGGTCGCTGTTTGTTATCCAGCAGGAGCTGCGCCAAGTCGGGACGGCCCCATCAGCCAGACAGAGAAGGAGAAACTCGGTAGGCAGGAACCACGAGGGGCCTGCGGCGGTGACTCAGGCCGTGGCCTCCACCCAGGCAGCCTGACTGCTGGGCCTGCGGTGCAGACCAGCGTCCCACGAGGCCAGGGGAGGGCCCCACACAGACCTGGAGGAGCTGCACACTTTCCTAGGAGTCATGTGTTTCTTTTTGATGCATGTCAGAGAGCAAAGTAAAAGCAGTGGCCCGCCCACCCGCCCATCACTACCGGCCTCCGAGTGGTGCCAGGGCTGCCCCCACGCTCCTCCCTGCACGGTGAAGGGGCGAAAGCCACAAAGGGACCAGCAAGACCTCCCAGGCAGGGCCATTGCCTTCCTGCTTTTGCACTTCTGTGAAACAGCTTGCTTCTAGGAAAACGAAACTTACCCCTAAAATTCCACTGGGTCTCAAAAGCTCACTCCTGATTGGTGCATTTCTAGCACCTCATTTGCATTTACCTCTAAAATTCCATTGGGTTCCAAAGCTCACTCCTGATTGGTCCATTTCTAACACCTCATTTGCACATGGCATAAATGTAATCAAAGCCTAAAAGCCTATAAAAGCCTGTGTAAACCTACAGATGGGGTCCAGAGCTTGGAGTGTTAACTTCTCTGGGTCCACTGGCATAATAAACCTGAGTTCTCCAACCCTCTCTGTATCAACAGGAGCCCCTGGACAACTGTTAACGAGGCAGCCTGGTGCTCCCCCGACCCCGACAACCCTCCAGGGTTCCTCACTGCAGTCAAAGGAGATCCTGACTCCCCTGGACCCCTGACTCTGCCCTCCCTCCATCCAGACACCTGCCCTGCTCTCCCCGGGGTGCGGGCCTCTCCCCACGGGGCAGCCCCCTCTCCCTCTGCTCCGAGGCCTCCTCCTGGGCTCATACCACGTCTCCACTGAGTGAGACGCCACCCCTTCAGGGGGTCACTAGCCCACCTCTCCTCTTTGGCACTCGCCTTCCTTTAGTTTTCTCTGCCGTGTTGGCCGACGAGGTGCTCGTGCAATGCCCCGTGCTTGCCTGTTTACTGACTCCGTCAGAACCTGATCCCCCTGACGGGGGTCTTGGTCCCCTTCAGTCACAGCTGTATTTCCAGCTCCCAGAAAGGTGCCACAGAGCACACACTCAGTAAGTATTTGTTCAGTCCATGAAAGCATGGACTGAATTGACGATTTCACAGCTGCTGTTGCTTGGAGTAGATAAAGGTGGGTCTGTTAGGGGAAATATTAAGGAAACAGTGTTACAGCAGTGCAGTCCACTGGTGACGACAACGGTATGAAAGTGGAAAGAGGACGCCGACGTGTGGACGGCGCAGATGCCATTTCACATAGTTAGTTAAAAATGAGGTTATTGCATTTTCTGTAAACTTTAAGCAATGAAAGATTCCTGCATAAAATTAGCCCCATCAGTTAAAGACATCTGCGCGGACCAGTGGATTCAGTAGGAGGTAGGTTGCACCGAGAGCGAGTAACCAGCACTATTACGGAAACGGAGCAGCCTTGTTTACTCCCTTTAGAACTTCCCTGGACAGCGACACTAAAAGATCTGCAGATGAATTTAAAAAACGTGTCTGCCTTAGAGACCACGCAGTGGCCGGTTAGTAACAGCCTTTTGTTTTCCTGTCACTGTGCGAGAATGTCCCGGACACCTGTCAACGTCTACACATTAGGTCAATTGTGTTGCTTTAATCGCTGGATGGAACCAGCTAGAAACCAGTATTTTGAAAGAGAAAATATTGATTTTTCTATTTATATACATTTTACTGTTGAACCAGCCATGGAAATCGAGTTAGGGACCCAAGCCAGAGGGCAAGGAAAGACTTTTCACTCCAAAATAGTCCACACGACTCTATTTCTTCAAAAGTAGACTGTGGAGGAAAAACACGCAAGTTGCAGTTTCCCTTTCAGCGCTGAGACTGCGCGAAGATTTCACCGCTGAGCTGTTTGGGGCTAGGGTCTCGCGTCCTGGGGGTCTGCCGCCATCACTCAAGGCTCGTCACCATAGGTCCCGATCCTAACCGCCTTTGTCACTCCTGTAGTGCACGCGCCCCACTGAAAATACCAGTAATGAAATCTCTCACCAGAAGTGAGTGGAGCCTGAAGGTTTGAGGCTTTTAAAAGGGGAGAAAACCCTCTGCAGGAGCGAGGCGAGGAACCCGGGGCTGTGGGAGCCCCTGGGTCCTGCACAGCAGACCCGATGGCGTCAGTGACCCAGGGCCTGACCTCTCCCAAAGGTTCGTAGGCGTGGTTTTTCCTCCTGTCATTATTTGAAACAGCGGAACACGGGTGACTGCCTTCCACTCACTCAGGAGCGTTGAGCGCCTACCTACTGTGTGCTGGCGGCTTCCAGGTGCTGGGGACACAGCAGGGGCAAAATGACAAAACCCTGTACCCACAGGGCTCCCGTTCTAGTGCGACCGGGGCAACAGAACCCTGACACGTGCAACACGCCAGACGGGACAAACACCCCTGGGAAACAGAGGGCTGAGGACTTGAAGCCAAAGGCTGTGGGAAGAGACAAAAAGGTTATTACGTGACAACAAAGGTCAGCTCAACAAGAAGAAACACTTATGCCTCCAACATAAGTGTATGAAGCACATAGTAACAGACCCAAGGAGAGAAGTCGGGGGAGGTGGGTGGAGGGGACAAACTGTCGGCTGTAAGATGTGCAAGTTCTGAGGCTGTGACCTGGCGCTTGGTGACGGCCCTGTGCGTGCAGCTGAGATCTGCTGAGAGAGTAGAGCCTAAGTATCCTCGAAGAGGAAGAAGGAAAACAGGTAAGATGTGGGGTGGCGGGTGGCCGTGAGCCGGCGGGGCAGGCTGGCTCGCTGGGAACGTGGGCAGCAGCTCACTGTGAGGCACACTTTACCCGTCCTGCCACGTCGCCTGTCATTGTGTCAATGAGGCTGAAACTAAGAAGAGGAGGAGGCGGCAGGAGTGGGGGGCCGGGGGAGGGGCTCACGGCAAACGGGGTGGAAGAGAACCCTCGCAGAGAAAGGTGACACTTGAGGAAAGGCCCAGGAGCCGCGCCGGGGCCGTGTGCGCACTCAGGCGGAACGTGTTTCCGCAGAAGGAACAGCAGGTGCAGATGCTGGGGCAAGACTGCCCCGTGCGTTCGGGGTGTGACGGGGGCTGATGTCACTGGACTGGGGCCCTTCCTGCAGGAGCACAACTGGGGGGGAGAGGCGATCACTCTCTCTGACGGTCACCTTCTAGAACGCCAAGGCTACGCGTCATATTGTAAGAGAATCTAATTAAAATTGCAAACTGCAACATCTATTTTGATCTCTTCAAGTCCTTAAAAGAGAAAATATTAACTTCCTATTAAATTTTAACAGCTGGCATTTCCTGCAAGTGGTCTGTGGGCTGTCAGAAACAAGTCTCCATGAATACAGCACTATTTGGGTATGATATAGATTTTAAAAATGGATTTATTTTAAAAAAGCATGACACAAAGCTTTTGACATTTAAGTGAATGTTGGCCTCTTCAGGGCTGTCATTTAGGAAGCTGGACATGCATTCTGGTGAGTAGCCATTCCTCCAAGTGCTTTTTCCTATTTAGAATTGTCTTTGAATATTGGAAACTTAAAATAAAACCTTGTTTTGGGTCATTCTTTGTTTTGGGTGTATAAATTTGATTTTTTTAAATTTGCAAGTTATTCTCAATAACCCTGGTGATTACAGAGGGTCACCTGTTACAATTTGATGGCAAAACAAAGAGTTTGGTGGGTTTGGTGACACAGTTGACTTCAGCAAATTGAAACTAATTGATGTTCTTTGTCTAGATTTCTCTAGAAATCATTTACCTCATTCACCACTTCTCCACTGTTTATGCTGCCAGAACTGGTGCCCGGACCCTCCAATGACGCCGGAGGCTAGTCTTCCTCCCTGAGCCCTTATTTCTGAACAGAACCTGGGTCCCCTCGCAGCAGAGCCAATACATGACACGGGTTGTGGTGAAGGGACGTACAGCGTTTATTCCAAGGCGCGAGCAAGGAGAATGGGCAGCTCATGCTCAGAAGACCGGACGGCTGTCGGGGAGGGGTTTTCAAAGACACGGTGAGGGAGAGGGTCACGGGGGCATGATCAGCTCGTGGCCCTTCTTCTGATTGGCTGCTGGCGAGGTGACAGGGCAGTGTTCCAGGAGTCAACGTCATCAGCCTTCTGGTCACAGCTGGTCTGGGGTCTCCGTGCTTGTGGTCAGCAATGTCCCTCTGGTGGGGGTCTGGGTTCTGTAGAAACCACTTAAACACATGCACCAGACATTGTCACCTGTGTCCCCCAGGGAGGAGCAAGGGTCCTGGGACTGCTGTGCAGCTGATCCGTTGTTTAAATCAGCACCAGTTTCCCAGCCCAGCTGCAATTCTCTGTTTCTATGTGTTCGCATTTCCTAGTTGCTGACTCCTGAGCCGCCTTCTGAGATGCAGGGGAGGCCGGAAGCAAAGTCTTTTAGTTCAAGGGATGGGGGACACGGGGGACCCATGGGCCTGAAGTGTCCTACTGGCTTCACTCTGCTGCCCAGACACAGCCACACTGAGGCACCTTCCCCTTCTCAGCCGTGCAAGCCACGGCCTTCGTCCACATGTGGCTCTGTGGACGTGGCCGCGAATGCTCGCAGACTGACCCCTGGACCCTGTGACCCTGGGATCCGCTCTGCCACCTCCTGGAACCTCCTATCTGCCCAGTCCTCGTTCACAGGGAATGAAGGGCACCTGATGAAAAACCAGTCCCCAAGGACTTTCTTTCCATCAGAGCATCTGTAAAGGGCTTTGTGAACCAAACATCTTCAAAATAAAGAAGAGAAAATTTTTATTTCTAGGAATTTTTAAACTGCCATGTCAGACTTGCTCTGAAGAACCACGAGCTCGGATTCTGGGTGTGGGCGAGGGTGAGCTGGGGGTGGATTCTGGCAAAACAGAGTGCTTGTTGTGACCAGAGAGACAGCCGTTGCTCATCAAACAAATGGGCCCCCAACTGGCAGATCGTCTGAGTTTTCAAGTTACTGAGCTGGGTTTACACAGGAAATCTCCCAGTCCTTGTATCTTGGCAATTATCTCAGCAAACTTTTAAAACATCCCTATGTATGCAAACAAAAATCTCCTGCAGGCGGCGACCAGCTTGTGACCTGCGTTGTAAGTGAAACGGCAAGCATGTATTTACGCAAGAAACTAACAACATGACTGCCCTGTGCTGCGCGACACCCGCAGGCCGGACACCGGTGCCGCACGGTAGCAGGCGAAGGCGTTCCCTCCTCCGGAGACTCCGAGCTGGCGGTGTTGCTGCGTGTGTTTCCCACTCCGTGAAACACCTGTTTGACTCTTGCCTGTATGTCCGTCGAGTTGCTTCTTCCCATCCTCTGAGCTTCAGGGTTTCTTCACGTATCCTGGATACGGATCACTCGTTGGTTGTGTGTGTGACAAACACCTTCCCCGGGCTCAGGAGCTGTGTTTCCCCCTTAAAGCCACGTTTGGTTAGTGCAGCTTTAGCACATTGCGCTTCCTTTTGTGGTTGCAGTTCTGAACGTTTGAGGGAATTACTTTGCCTGTGTCTTCAGCCCATCTGGAGGTGACGCGGGTGTGTGGCCCGAGGTGGGGACGCCGTTCCCCCTGTTGATAACTGCCTGCCCAGCACAGTTTGTTGACTAGCCTCTGATTTCCCCGCTGATCGGCAAAGCCACCTTTGCCAATTTTCGATGTCCCACAAATCTCTCTGTTTCTCCTTTCTGTTATTTTCTCATGTCTCTATGCCAGATTTTAAACACACTTATTTATATTTTTATGCCCAGTAAGTCATGTTTCTCCACTTTTTCCTTCTTCAGGAAGAGTTTATATATTCTTGGTCCTTCATTCTTCTACACAGATGTAAGAATTAGTTTATCAAATTCCATGGAAGCTCTGTTGGGTTTTGGTTGGAATTGATTAGAATCTATACATCAAGTAAGTTCTTTACTTTTTCATTTACTTCAGAAGCCGCCGTGGTAGCTCCCGGGAGTAAGAGTGTGCAGGAAGGCGGCCTCAGAACTGAAACGCAGTCTCGCGCCGGGGGAGGGGTCTGGCCACGGCTACAAAACAGCAATCCCCGAAAACCACCTACGGGCTTCACCACATGCCAGACATACTTTTTCAGAGAGCTGCATGCACTTAGTCATCTAATCCATGAAACCCTGTATGAAGCAGACGTATATTTTGCAGATGAGGATATCGGGGCCCCAAAGTAGAAATTGCCCAAATGTCCATTGGTTGGAAAATGGGTGAATAACTTAAAACACACATATTGACACAATGAACTACTGGCGACAATTGCAGAGGAAGGGCGTGCACACAAGGACACGGATGATTCGCAGAAATGGGGAGATTAGCGTGGCCGGCAGGGGGGAGGGGGGCACGCTGTGGTGCCACCCGGGAAAGGTGAGACGTGGGCTGGATGTGAAGGGCATGGCGTTGGGGGCGCCCGACTGGCCGTCCTAACAGGAGGGGAGAGACCCTACTCTTCGCCCCGTCTGTCACTCTGCGGAGTGTTTTGCAAAGACAGTCTTATGGGGACTCAGCCACGGTGTCGGCGCGAGCATCCCTGCCAGCCACTTACACGGCAGGTGGCACCGAGCAGTCCTGACGGAGCTGTCCAGCCTGAGGGCCTGAAGTGTTTCCTTGTTACAGAAAGCCTTGCCAAGCCCCGAATCTGGTTTGGTTAACTGGGTGAAGGGAATTGCTGAGTTTGGAAATCCGTACGAAAAGTCGTTTACATTGGGACAAGCTGAATCTGAGATGCTGATGTGAATCCAGAAGACCTTTGATTCTTGATTCTCAAGTGAGCGTTTAAACCCCTGTGCCCGAGGCACCCGCCGGATTCTGACCCTCGGGGGTCCCCAGCATTTTACTCTGACTCTAATTCCTTTTTTTATTTAGGGCACCTGAGAGTGTTCCCTTTTTACTTTTGAGATCAGTGGTATATTTAAAGTTTTTAAATGATTAAATCCAATACTTCTTTGGTTTTAAGTAAGTTGGAGAATCCTTCATCTGTCTGTCATATTGATTAGAAGTTCTAAAAACTTCTCATTCTTTCTGTCCCTGCCTGTTTACAGATTCTTGATGAGACATCCCTTTGGGGTGTTACAACAGTGTGGTAAGGGCACGCACGTCTGGTGATCTAGCCTAAAACAAAGTCTGAGCTTGATAACCCAGCAGAACGAGAAGGCAGCACGCTTCCTCCCTTGCCTGTACAGCTCGAGTCTGTCCACCGCGGGATGGAAAGAGACCGTGCCCGAGTCAAGGTTACAATTTCTTCTGTAAGCAAACTGTGTTCAGCCACTTGGGAAAATTGTCGTGTAGTATATTCTAAAGCTGAACACAGACATACCCCTCCTCAGGGAGACTCCAAGAGACATGAGCTCTGTGTCCACCGCTACAAAGGTGCCAGATGTTTACAGTAGTTTTATTCAGGCTAACTCGTCTGGAATCAGCCCAGGTGTCCATCAGAGGAAAACAAGAAAACCACGGTACGTTTATTCACGGAATACTACACAGCAATAAACAAACAGTGATCATGTAACATGTAACATTGCGGAAAAGCCTCAAAACCAAAGAAGCAAAGAAGCCAGATGCTAAAGATACTATCGGATTCCGATTCTATTTCGAGAACATGTGAAACAGGGAAGTGTTTGTCTGTGGGGGTTCAGGCAGCCGTCACCGGGCGAATGCACCAGGGGCCCCTCAGTGCTGAAAACGTTCTGTCTTCATCCTGGTGCTGATCACATGGGTCTGTCACGGCACGTGTAAGACTGCGCTTGACGGCAGGTGCACCTCCCTCCACAGAAACGGGCCAGCTGTTTTGGTGAGTGCCTGGCGTGTGTGTGTTCTGCGAAGGTGGGAGACACCCTCTTATGTGTCTTATGAAGATGCTGGATGTTGACTTTTATCTCAAAGACGCTCCATTCCACCTCCTAACGGAGGCTGGCTGTGGCGACGACCAAAGACAGTCAGCTTTTTCTCCAAGGAAGTTTAGACCACTAGAGTGTTGGGGCGGTGATTACTTAGATCTCAGAGTCCCTCCGTAGAACACAGGAGATGGCAGGCCGGGGTCTTCAGGTGGTTGTCTCGCCTGAAGATGGACCCGAGGCCGTGTCTCCTGCGAACCTGACCTTCCGCGGCGCCGTTTTCTCACGGGCGAGCTGGTGGCAGATGTTCCCACGGTGCTGAGGAGCTCACTTGTTTGATGTGAATGTGATTTGGATTTTGGCGGAGTCAGTGCTGAGCTTTTCCTCCTCGTGGTGACTCAGTGTCTTGAGGTCGTTCTCAGTTCATGACAGTCAAACTGTGTCATGTAGACGGTTTTACTTCTAAGTGCATTTCATTATGTGATAAATCTTCACGTGTGAGCTAGACCGCGATCGTCATTCAGGACAGTTAACTACTGAGTCTGTGTGTCCAGCCCCATTCACAGCTTATGTTTCATAGTTTTCTGATTTTCCCAAATTGTCTAAAACGAGCATGTGTTACTTTTAAATCAGAATGTATATTATGTATTTGTCTGGGCATCTGCAGTTACCACGTGTATGCGTTTGCCCCAGGCACCCTTCCTGAATTCCACGCCCACCTCCTAGGGGCTCAGCTGTGATGTTTTCCTGAGCAACTCGTAGACCATCGTACCTCAGACCAGACTCCTCCTTCCTCACGTCCAGGACAAGCTCCTTCTGGAGACGGTGACCCGAACCTCTGACCATCACCTGCAGCGCCTTCCACACTCCACCTGCCTGTCTGTTCTACTTCCTAGAATTTCTCCCTCCCACTTCATCTCTTCATTCCTGCATTGCTGTCCCTCCAACCCACCCTCCGCAGAGGCACAGGGCGATCTCTGATCACCTTGCATCCTCACCAAAAGCACCACTGCCCCGGGACTGACTCCAAGCTCCCAGCTCCCCGGGCTCGACTGCCTGAGCGCTGCCGTCGAACTCCTCCCCCCGTCCACACCCAGGCCCGCGCTCCAGGCCTCACCTGCCGGCCGGCCGAAGCGCCTGCATTCCTCGTCCGTGTTCCCACCCTCGCGCACCACCCTCCACCCGCACACCTTTCAGGGCTGAAAGCAGCCTCCCACTCTAAACAGTTTAACCTGCTCGTCCTCACCGAATGCCCTGCAGCTTTCAGCACTTATACTCGTGTCCGCAGGCTCTTCCCCCACGTGGATGCCTTTGTTGACTCTCCTCACGCTTCCAGGCCGCCATTCTCGAGACCACCGGGTAGCCAGTAGGAGTAATTCAGACCAAGAGCGGCCTGGACTGTGGCCTCGGGGCCCTCGCGCACTACACAGCAGCCGTGTGGATGAGGAGACAGGGGACCAGCTCTGCCGGCCACTCCTGGCTGTGCCCGAATATGCTGTGAGTGAGTAAAGCAAACAGGACGCTGAGAAATTGGCCAACTGGGGGCATTCCTGGTGGTCATTCGGACATTTAAGATGAATAAATGCCTTCAGACTTGGGCTTGGATTAAGGGCATCAGCTTGTCAACTGCTGCTTTTCTGTGCAGACACAGCTGGTCCTGGACATTTGCGTCTGATTATATTTGACTTTCTCTGATGTCTAAATCCATTTTTTGACAGGGAAACCTAAAAGAAAAGAAACCCGCCTCGCAGAGTCCTTGCGAAACACTCAGGGCTGTATTCAACTCCTTTCTTCCACACAAATCAGAATTTTGCCTTTAAATTAATAAGGAGCTCTAAGGGTACAGGATTGCAGGGTGTCTGTCCCCATCCGCATCACGATGGGAAACGGGAAAGAAGAAAGGAATGTGCTGGGACCGTGAGCCAGCCGGTCCACACACCCTTTTCCTGTGGCCCAATTACGTCCGCTTTGCGGAGGGTCAGTAACAGAGCAGTGGAACCGCGAGAATCTTCCATGCGGCATCCATGCTGAGAACGGATTCCGCAGCAAGACGGCGATCCCATGGGGAAGTTAGTTCCGCTACCTGCCTGTGGCCTTGAAATCCTGGTGAACTTGTTACACAAAACATTAAGCTGCCGGCAGTGTTACAACAAATGACGATAATATTACGTTTATTTTTTAAATCGGTTTTCCCTGCTTGCTATCACAGCGATTTGCAGCAGCCCCAGCAGCGGCCCCACTGTCTGAGAAGTGGCTGTCTCACGGCTAAATCGACCCGGCTGCCACGGCCGGCGGCTCGCTAGGGATTTCCTCGGAGCATGTCAATGACATGACCAAGCGCTCGTGTTTGAGTAGACTCTGACGGGGTCACACCCAGGGAACCTGGGAAAGAGAAAAAGGAAGAGCACAAATGGTCAGCTTTGTGTTTGTTTGTCCCAGTGCCACGCAGAAGAGCGCTGCCAGAAGCACGTGCATTTCTGCTGAGCAAACATCTCCGTTCGAGAATGTCAACATCACTTAATAGCAAAAGCAGCATAATCACACAATTCAGGGACGTTTAACAAGACACAGACATTTTCAGCTAAAAGAGGACTTGCCAGGGTGTACCTTTTAGCAATTTAGTAGTTAATTAGTAAAAAAAAAAAAAATTCTTTTTTTAACAACATCTGGTGAACAGTCTCTAATTTCTAGAGCTTTGGAATGAAAAGCCACTGCACAGATCCGTGCTGTGAACAATCTGCCAGCTGTTTACCTTTATGCCAATCTCATCCCCTGCCCGACAAATACATTTCAAATGTGTTTCTCTGTTAAAAAACAAAACAGAATAAAAAACCCCAGCAATTTCAGATTTCTGGGCATGAAGTTAGTGCCATTCAGCTCCCCGCCCCACCCCTGCTCTAAGATGCCCTCATCCCCTCGGTGCAGTGGAGCGGGCCGCCCGGCACAGACACGGGCTGCGGGGCTCCCCCTCCTCAGATCCAGGTTGTCCGGGCGGCTGCCTGCTCCCCGCTGGTGGTCTCAGCCCCCTCGTCTCCCCTGTGCTGAGTGGTTAGCGTGAGCACCCTGTGAGCGGGTCAGGACGAATCTACCAGCTGAGTCGTGGGTCTCCCCACGCGCACTGAGGCCGCAGCCGTAGCGTGCATGATGGCGGTGAGTAACACCAACAGCCTGAAGTACTTAGGCTGTCCCTGGTTGAATCGATTTGCCGAAGCCCTTCTCTTTTAGATTTTTAACAAGGTTTTACGGCTGAGTTAAGCTACACGCCTGGTTCACCCAGACGATATCGGGCTACGTGTGCTTTGAAACGCATCAGCCAGTGACAGAGGTCAGAGGTCAAACCTCGGCTCTTAGCAAAGAGCGACACCTTGTACTGATTAGACGTGCTTCTTCCAAGAGACACCCGGTGCGTACACACTCATGATTCACCTCCTCAAGGAAGCCACTTGAGTTTTCAAGCTTAAGGTGTAGTTCCTGTTTATGAATGAGAAAATGCAGAGCAAGGCCCCAGTTCAAGCAGAAAGGCGGTCTGCACTGGGAGGAGCTCTCCAGCGGGAAGAAGGCTGGGCTCTGAGTCAGGGGACTAGGGGACAGGCTGCATCTTGCCGTCGGATCGAGAAACTGGACAGCTGTCCGGTCCTCCCAATGCCTGGTTTCTCCGTCTCTAGGGAGGTGAAGTTCACCTCACTTCTGTGTCTTCAGAACTGCAGACTCAGAGCTGCAGTGGGTGGCTGGTTATATGGTTTCTGTAAAGCCCCCCTCAGAAAAGGGTGCATCGTACACACACCGAATGGGAAATGGTCTCCTAAGAAAGCAGGCCGGAGGTGGGCTCTGGCGGGCGCCTGCGCTGGGAGGTGAGACTCGCAGGGTCAGGGCGGTCGTCTCTGTGGGGCTCCAGGCGGTTCTGCAAACGTGGATTTGGTGGAAGGAACTGTCCCGGGTCTCACAGGGAAGGAGGAGCCGGGAGGTGCGGTGGTCGTGGGGACGGGAGCTTGGCAGGAGAGAGCAGAGCTGCTGCCGGGGCGTGCCCAGCCGAGCTGTTTACCCTCGTGTCCTGAACGCTCGCCGGCAGCGTCCTTGAGGCTGGTCTGCCGTGAGGCTGAGAAGCGCCGAGCAAGGTCTGAGACGTGGGGTTTCAGCTGAGGTTGCCCTGGACGCTTGCTGAGGTTACAATTAAGACAGGAGGAAGCATCTGATCAGAAACCTGAGACACAGCAGGTGCAGCTGCGAGAGTGGGTCCCGCTGGTGGAAGGAACGGCGATTTTTAAAACGTTTTCATCATGCATTTGAGTTCTTCATACTTTAGGCTTCGTGCTCTGGGGTCAAAGGAAACAGATGCTCCGTGTCCGCTGCTGTATGCCCTTTGACCGTGTCCCCCGCCCTCCCCGGCCCAGCCCCTGGCCACCACCCTTCTCTTTCCTGCTGTGAGCTTGATGTTTGTTTTCTTATTGTGGAGTTTTAAGAAGCTTTTTATATTTGGATACCAGTCCTTTATCGGATACGCGTTTTCCAAATGTTTTCTCCCAACCTGTGCTGCTTCGTCTCACCCTCCTGGGTGTCTTAAGCAGACGTTTTCACTGCGATGAAGCCCACGTATGAACTGTTCTTTCACGACCATGCTTTGGTGTTGTGCCTAACAGGCCATCGCCAAACTCAGGGTCGCCTAGATTGTCCCCTGTTTTCTTCTAGGAACTTCGTACTTTCGCATTTTACATTCGGTCTCTGATCCGTCTTGAGTCAGTCGTTACGAAGGTTGTCAGGTCTGTGTCTACATTTTTTTTCCCTTAGCTTGTGGGTGTCCAGTTTCTCCAGCGCCACGTGTTGAAAAGACTGTCCCTCCTTTATGGAGTTGCCTTCACTCCCTTGGCAAAGACAAATTGACTGTGTTTGTGCAGGTCTGTTTCTGGGCTCTCTGTTCTGTCCCACTGATCCATTTGTCTTACTCCCCCACCAACACCACACTGCCCTGATTGCTGCAGGCTTATAGAAAGTCTTGAAGTTGGGTGATGCCAGCTCTCCAATTTCATTCTTCTTCCATAGTTTGTTGGCTACTCTGGGTCTTTTGTCTCTCTGTATAAACTTCAGAATCAGATTGTCTTGTTAGACTGCTCTGAGAGAACATTGTTAAGATTTATGTTGAATATTTTGCCTATGTTTTTTTCTAGGAGGTTTATAGTGTCTTATGTCAAAACGGCCAACATTAAAAAGTCCACAAACAATACGTGCTGGAGAGGGTGTGGAGAACGGGGACCCCTCCTGCACTGCTGGTGGGAATGCAGTCTGGCGCAGCCGCTACAGAAAATAGTACGGAGAGTCCTTAAAAAACTAAAAGTAGATTTACCGTCTGATCTAGCCATCCCACTCCTGGGTATGTATCTGGAAGAAACTCTAATTTGAAAAGACACATGCACCCCAATGTTCACAGCAGCACTAGTTACAACAGCCAAGACTTGGAAGCCACCTAAATGTCCATCGACAGATGACTGGATAAAGAAGTTCTGAGATATATATATGTAGTGGAATACTACTCAGCCACAAAAAATAATGAAATAATGTGATTGTTAGCAATATGGATGGACCCGCAGAATGTCATTCTAAGTGAAATAAGCCAGAAAGAGAAAAATACCATATGATATCATATGTATGTGGAATCTAAAAAAATGAGACAAATAAACATATACAAAACAGAAACAGATTCACAGACATAGAAAACAAACTTGTGGTTACCAGGGGGGAAAAAGTGGGGGTGGAAGGTCAGATTGGGAGTATGGGATTAACATATACACACCACCATGTATAAAATAGATGAACAGCAAGGCCCCGCTGTAGAGCACAGGGAACTCTATGCAGTACCTCGTAATAACCTATAATGGAAAAGAATACGAAGGAGGAATATATGTATATAACTGAATCACCACTCTGTATACCAGAAATTAACACAACATTGTAAACCAACTATACTTCAATAAAAAAGACAATTAAAATTTTTTTTAGAAGAATATAATACAAAGAAAGAGTCAGATTGTCAATATTTGTGAAGTAATCCTCTGAGGTTACGGTTGCACTGACTCTGTAGGTCGAGCTGGGAAGACCTGCCGTCTTGATTGCATGTCTCCGTTCATGAAGATAGACCGTCTTTCCATTTATTTAGATCTTTGATTTATTCTCAGTTTCGTAGTTTTCCTTGTATATGTTTTGTTAGGTTTATACCTAAGCTTCAATTATTTAGGTATTAGTGTAAATAGTGTTGTGTTTTTAATATCAAGTTCCAATGACTCACTTGCTGGTCTCTGGGAAGGTGGCTGAATTCCGTGCACCAGCTTTGCATCCTGCAGCCTTGGCACACACGACCCTCGCACCAGCTCCTGTGTGCCACAGCCTTGAACACGCTGCCTTTGATACTGTGTTTTAATTTGTGTCACACTATGGCTTGTATTTTCTTGTTCCTTTTCCACTGTTTCTTCTGATAACTCAGGGAGTTAAAACTTCTGTTCAAATGGTGGCTTTATCAATTTACTTTTACATTTCTTTTTTTGGGGGGGAGGGGAGGTAATTAGGTTATTTGTTTTGTTTTATTTTATTATATTATTCTTTTAAGGGAGGGGCTGGGGACTGAACCCAGACCTCACGTGCGCTGGCGCACTCTGCCAGCGGGCTACACCCTCCCCAGCCTTTCCGCTTCTTCAGACAGTATGCTCGGACTTCCTTCTACAGACGTCATTTTTTTAGATCCCCTCCACCGTGCAGCTTCATCTGCTTTATCCTTCTTGGTGTTATCATGTGTCTTCAGATACCCCGAGACCTTTATTACCTGGTTCACTGGGCTCCCCCGCAAAGGAGGCAAGGACGAAATCAGCATATTTATCCTTTTCGCACTTTCTCTTTGTTTCTTCTCACACCTTTCGTGATACTATCTCTACATGGACAAGGTTTATAAAATTTACTGTGTTCAGCCCAGATTTGCTTTAATCCTAACCCTGCAGTTTGGTGGAGTTGGTGTCCACTGCTAGCTTTTGGCGGAAGCCCATCCTTTAATGATTTCTCTGGTACGGGGCCGCGGGGACCGAGCTCCTGCGTGTCTGTGAGCTTTGGCGGTTGTCTTTTGTGCAAGTGAGCGTTCGGCTGACCGTAGAATCCTTAGACGATCTTTCGTGCCATTGAGGCCATCACGGGTGCCGTGTGTCTCTGATGTTCACGCTGACACGGCCGAGGCCTGCCTGGTGCTCTCTCCTCAGAGAGGGGTGTTCGTCCAATGTGCTTTTTGTTTGTTTGCTTCGGATGCTCAAGAGATTCTTCCTTAAATATTAAAGTCCAGTTATTTTACTAGGATTTTTTTTAAAACATTTTTTATTGATTTATAATCTCTTTACAATGTTGTGTCATAGGATGTTTCTTAATGTTGATCATTCTTTGTGATTTTTTTCACCTGGTAAATTTAAATATAATTTTATTTCTTGTAAGCTTTCCTGAATTATTTATTTTTGAATTATAAAATAAATAAACAAACATAAAAGTATAGAGAATAATAGGAAAAAATCTCCGTATCTACTCCCCAGTTTTACCACATCTTTAAGTTTTACACTTTTTTTTTTTTACCACAATTTGTAGGAAAAGTGTGAACATATCCCTCTACCGTGAACCTGCTGCTGAAGGTAGGTTGGTTTGGAAAAGTCAGTCTGAAATTATTAGCTTTGAAATCCATAGCTTAGTTTTTCTGAGATCTTATAAAATGGAAGTATTCCTTGGACTTATTCTTTGATCTGCGTTGATGCTTTAAGATACTTGTCACTAATCTCCTTACTGATGGCTTTGTGACCGTTGGTTGCTTTGGCTGCACGATGCCAACTGACTCTACGGTTGTGCAAGAAAGTTCCAGAGAAGGCGGAATCTGCAGCAGCCGGGTAGAACCCCGGGCACGGAACCCATCCCTCCCCTGTGCCAGTGTCTGGACCTCGTCCCAGGAGACACGTGTGTTTAAATCATGGTTCTTGCCCGTAAGGAGCAAGCAATGAAGTTGGGAAAACACGTGCAAGCAAGTAACGGTACAGGCCAGACCGCGATGAGCGGCGTGGTGGGAGCGCAGGCCGCACGTTGGTGACAGAGACACAGGGCTTCCCAGGTGGATGCTTGCACCGCGCAGTGGCAGACCGCCTCCCCGGCCCCCCACCAAGGACGTCTCTTCCATGTTCCTGGAATGTGTACCTTACACGGCAAAGGGAAATTAGGGTCACAGATGGAATGAAGATTGCTAGTTGGCTGACCTTAAGGCAGGGAGGCCACGCACCTTGACTCATCTCGGTGGACCCCGTGTAACCAGAAGGGTCCCTAGGAGCGGAGTGGGGGGCAGAGAAAGACAGCTGGAGGGGCCTCTCTTCTGGCTACAGAAGGTGGTCAGAGACGGGCCATCGCCAGCTCTGAAGACAGGAAGGGGTCCTGAGCCCAGCATGTGGTCGGTGCCTCTAAAAGCTGAAAAGGAAGAGAAAATGGGTCTCCCAAGACTCTCCAGAAGGGACCAGGCCCGTCAAATGCCGTGATTTTGGCCCAAGGAGACCAAGGTCAGACCCCACGCCTGATGAACATAGGAGGGTTGTGTTGTTATCAGCACTGCGTGATGGGAACTCGTTCCAGCCATGGCAGGAAGGCAAAGCACAACGGTGGGGGGGGGGCTGGCTATTGCAGCAAATGGAACATTCGTGCCGGACGGGGTGGGGGCGGGGCGGGGCGGGGCTTCCCTTTGGAGAAACAGCTGAGGGGCAGCTGCGGATGGCCGCAAGGTTGGAAGGACCTCGGGTGTGGTGCCCGAGTTTGGCCTTCATCTTTAGCACAAAAATATTAAAACCTGCATTTCTGGGTTATATGTGTGTGTGTCGATGTATGTAGGTATGTTCAGCAAAGCATACTTGAGGAAATACACTGAATTGTCAACAGTGGCTATGTCTGCAGTGGAATGACATATGATTTTTCTTCCCTTCTTTACTTCTTTGAATTTTGCAAACCATCTAAGATGAATGTGTGCTATGTCTGTAATCAGGAGAAATAAAGATTCTTTTTAAAAGTAAAAAAAAATCCAACGTGCTTTCCGGCGGCCTGTGGCTCGGGACGCAGCCCCACCTGCGTGGTGGACGCAGAGCTCCGCTTCACGTTCCCTCAGTCCGTTCGCCCGTGTGGGCTGCAAACCCAGGGCAAGTCGTCTGGTTGTCCATCCGTCTCCTGTTTGTCTTCACTGTGTTTATCGCAGAACTTTGGTGGGAAGAATGATCCTGTTGCCCCTGAAAGTCACGTTTCAATTTTATTTTGGGCCAATTGAACCTTAAAGTAAGTGAAACGGGGACCAATGAACACGGATAAATGGCTTTGGTTTGGGGTCTCACGGCACTGGGGGTAAGTGGTGTTCGGGCTTCTGAGTCGGGGGCGTCGGTGCCGTTGGCCACGAGCGTCGGCGTCGATCCTCTCCGGACACGGGGGGTTACGCGCGGTGGGGCGTTTGGCTGAGCTGTGCTCCACCAGGGGAGGAAGGCAAGAACCTGGATACTTACTTGAGATGATTTCCAGGCAACGTGCGATGGAGGGCCTGGTTTCCCCTTGCTGTCCACAGTGAAATGCAGGGGAAGGACTGGTAAACAAAAAGAACCAGCAGTGACGGTTTGGAAAATTCCCAGCTTATCCCTATGGCCAGAGATGCCAAGATGTGCTCTGTAGAAAGGGCCACGGGCGAGGCTGGACAGCCTTGGTGAAGAGACTACGTGCGTGGCTTGTGGGTCGACTCAACCGTGTCAGCAGGAGTTGGGAACAGGGATGGAGCCACCCAGGAAAGACCTGCACAGACGCTCGCGGCTAAGTACACTGACGGCCGTGATGTCCACGGGAGAACAAGGGCTTCGAGAACGTTGTACAGCAGAGGCGCTGGCAGCTGGGATGGGGCGGGGAGACGCAGGATGAGGTGAGGAAACCCGTCAGGCTTCTGGGAATTCACACGTGGGAAGCGGACCGCCCAGACGGCAGGGCTGGCAGGGCTTTTCCTGGGGCCCCCGAGGGCCTGGCGGTCAGAGCATGGAGACACAGAGGACTATCCCCAGGCCTTGAAGCCGGGTGAGAGCTGCCTGCACATTCTGAGCTTGCTTGGGACAAGTGGCCCCTTTACCCTCCTCTGGGACGGGAGTGCCTGCCCCGTGCTGGTCCCATCAGCGTGTCCTGGAAGCAGTTGGCCTGCCTTCCATTTCCCAGGTCCGCAGAGGGAGGGTATTTTTGTCCCAGGGAGGCCCGTACCCAGGGTCCCATCCATACCTGACTCAGATGGTGAGATGCGGGGTTTTTTGAGTTGATGACATTTATTTGAAATTTTGGACTTAGAGTTGGTAGAATGAATAAGACTTCGGGGAAGCTGGGATGGGGTGAATGTGACTTGCACACGGGACAGATGTACATTTTGGGGGGCCAGCAGGGGCGCTGCAGGGTTGAATAGTGTCCCTTCAAAATGCGTGTCTACCTGGGACCTCAGAATGCCACCTTACTTGGAAATAGGGTCTTTGCAGGCGTCATTCGTTACTTGACTGGGGTGGACCCTAAACCAAAACGGTGTCAGAGATGCACACGGAGGACGCCGTGTGGCCATGGGCAGGAGGGCGGGCAGGAAGGAGTCTTCCCGGGAGCCTCCAGGGGCCCAGCCCCCCTGACACCGGGACTCGGGCTCCCAGCTTGCAGAACCGGGGGAGAGCACACTGCACCCGAGTTAAGTTACCAGTTTGCAGAACTAGCCCCTCGTGGTGACGCGCGTCTTAAGCCCACGCCTTGGTGAGCAGATAGCAAGGAGAGGGCGCCTTGCTCTCTCTGGCCTGGACGGCACGTTTTCCCGCAGCGGTAACCCTGCTGGGACAGCGTCCTCTTCAGTCCCGGCCCGGCCAGCTCAGAGTGAGCGAAACACTGGTGAGAAAAGCCGGGTGGGTGGTCGAGGGCAGCTGCCCGCGCGCCCCCTGCGTCTGCGGACTGTGCAGCAGAGCAGCTGTCCCTGGGCGCGGGGCTGGAGAACGGTGTGTGGCCTGGCCAGCTGTAGCTCTGGACCCAGAAGAAGAGCAAGTTCTTTGCTGGTATTTAAGCTTCTAATTTTCACTTTGTTGCTAATTGTCTTGATCAAGTGTTCCCCTCAGGGTTCACGTCCGCTGAGCTGTGGGCAGCCCCCCCCCCGGCAGGACCGGTCATCTCACATGGTCATCCCGCACGGTCATCCCGCACCCAGCAGAGTCTGCTTACTCTTGGAAACATGCAACTTCCTGTTTCAGAGAAAAGGGGTTTAAAAAGGATTTTAAATGGGCTCCCAAGACTCCTCGAATAGCAAATAGCTTTTAAAAGACAACACTTTAATGGGCTAAGGGTAACCAGTTCAAAAACAAAAGTATTGAATATCCCTTTAAACGTATATGGGTTTAAAACGCAAGACAGGAATAGACTTGGCAAAGTTTCTTCTGGATTTTACAGAATTCAAAATGCTAGAAAAATCTCTACACATACTCCCAAACACAACTGCAAAAACAATGTATAAACAACCTGCGGAGATAAAAAAAAATGATGGGTGCAAATCCAAACAGCTTGTGCGCAGCTGCGTCCACAGGGAACGGTTACCCTGCCACCCTCCCACCCAGGGGGGTGCGGCAGGGTGGGAGGCGCAGCCACATGGCCACCCTCCGCACCGCAGAACCATCCACTCCACGTCTTTATTGGCTCACATTTGGAGGATAATGGACGATGGATCTTCATGTAAACTATGGATTTTAGGACGTTGAATTAGCATGTTCGTTTAACAGAACGTAAACAAGGCTTAGCGCAAAGCTGGTTCGGTGTATAACCTCACTTTGGACTGCTTCATGAAGTAGTGGTGATGAAGCCAAAACATAGAGCTTATGCTTTGTAACGCGCGGGGGGAGATACTTCTGTGTTTCAGCCGCGTGGTTGGGGCCGGGCTGCACCTGCCTGGACCACGGCTTCTACAGGCAGCAGCCACTCCTCGGCCACGTGGGTGCTGGGCCAACCCGTTGCTACACTGGTTTTAGGACAGAGAAGGAAAAAGCAGCTTCCGTCAGTTCTGACAACCCCCTGACATCTGTTAAGCACCTACTGTGTGCCAGGTACGGAGGTGTGAGACCACTGTGAGAGTGAGGAACTTGAATTGCCTAGAACTCCGGAAGGGAGGCTGGGCCTGACCCTCTCGATTTGGGTCCCCAGAAGCAGGCGCTGAGCTGAGTTTCTTTAGTTATGATCCCAGGAAGCGTGGCGGAAAGTAGAGGAAGGAGACAGGGTGAGGGGGCAGGAGGCCAGCGAGACCTCGTGGCCCCGGTCAGTCCAGCAGGATGCAGGGCAGACCTCAGCCTGGGGCTGGTCCACCCGAGACAAGGGGCACCGGCAGCCTCCCCACCGTGGCTGAGGGCTGCTGGGCCTTGGGCTGTCCCATGCGGGTCGAGGGGGCCTGCAGGTGGAGAGCGGCCTGTTCTTGCAGGGGGTGCTCAGCGGCCGCCGAGGGGGGAGCGAGAGGCCTCCACAGCGTCCGCTGTCATCGCTGCAGGGTCAGGGGTGCAGGCACCAAGTGCGGGGCGTTCAGAGCGGGGAGGATGTTCTGGGATGTGGGGGTGGCCCTTTGTGGGCGGGGTGGGGACTGAGGGCACCGAGAGTGGATGGTGGCAGGTCCTGAGAGCCCGAGCTGGTGGCGGAAGGTTGATGGGGCAGCGATGGGCCCAGGGGTGCCTGCAGGCAAGGGGAAGAGTCCATGAGGTGCTGTGTGCGCAGGACTGCGGATATTCAGGGTGGAGTCTGAGCAGACACCTCTGGGTGCGGCCGAACCTCCGCTGTCTCCCCATATCCACTCTCATCTCCCGCAGCAACAGGATTTTCAGCTGGGTACCGAACTGGCTGGACGCAGCGCAGACGTCATTCCCAGCCTCTCTTGCAGCCAGGTGTGGCCAGGTGACTACGCTCTGGCTGGGGGCGTGACAGGAAGGGACGGAAACCACGCCCAGGCTTTTCCCTGCTGGACGCGCTCTCCCCTTCCTGCCCCCTCCCTCCCTCGTGGCTGGAGTGTGTGCTGGTGGAGAGCGTCACGCGGGTGACGGCAGCGCTTTGGGGAGAGCAGAAATCAAGGCAGAGGGCCCCCGACCCCTGGAAGCTTTCTGGGGTAGAAGCACGGCCACCGAGGCCACGCCCACACTCACCTCGTGGGAGGGGGGTGTGCCGGGCAGCAACGCTGGGAGCCAGGCCGGGAGGGAGGGACGCAGGAGGACCACACGTGCTTCTCATTAGAGAGGCTGTGGCTGTGTTCTGGTTACGCCGAGCTTTCTCATGGCTCTGATGCTAAACTCTTAGCTTGTTACTCCGTTTAGACCTCAGCTTTCATATTTACAAGCTGGCAAATGGTGACAAGAGTTTCTCAAACACTGGAAGGGGCATCAGGGATGACAGCCTGGCAGAGGGGAGAGAGACTAGATGGAGGGGCTTGGTGACCCGGCTTGAGCAAGGGAGACACGCTGGAGATCGCGTGCGGGGCGACGTCGCCGGAGGAAGGTCGACGCGGCATGACTCCCGGCCGGCTCATCTGTGGAGCGTGTGTGCTCATGTATGAATGTCCGTCGATGTCTGGGAAAGGAGGGCAGCTGGCTGAGAGAGTGAATGGGGTTGGGTAGGAGTGGCAGTAGCAATCGTCTTAAACCAATTAAGCTGATATTTGTCAATTAACAAATTGCAGCGTTGCCTGTTTACAATCAGATCAGACGAAATGGCCCAGATTTGTGTGATGCGCCCGTCAGAGACTAAAGGCAAATGTGCTTTCACTCTCAGTAGCTTTGTGATGCTTGTGCTGTGGGGAGTGTGGAATGCGAGGGTGGGGCTCGGGCTGTGCCGAGGGTCCCCTCTCATCCAGAGGCGACTGAGCAGCGGTGCCTGCCTGCTCCCTGGCGGTGTCCAGGCTGCTGCCCAGCAGGGGCGCCCGGGGGCCGTCCTCCGGGGCTCAGAGCCAGGGCCCCTCCATCAGGCGCCCCGCAGGATGGCCCCTCCCCGGGCACACATGCCCGGAGCGCTCGGAGCAGGGGAGTAAGTGCTGGGAGCGGAGCTACGTTTTGTCGAGGCCCATGCCTTCTGGGAACCTGTGCCTAACCCCCGAAATGCCTCCCAGAGACTGATGCCTGCACGGGGAAGGGGCTCGGGAAGTGTGTGTGGAATGATCACAGGCTTGGCGCGAACCGCCCATGCCCGTGAGATGAATCACCGAGGGCCCCAGCACTCAGTAACCACGCTGCTGGGAGCCTCGTTGCCCGGGTGCCAACCCCGGCTTTTGCTCAAGCTTCTCCTCTCTGTTGAGGTTCAGAGACTGTGCCCTGTCCCTTGCCTGATCAGCCCTCTCTGTCGATAAGCACATACACCCATGTCTTCAGCTTTTATTGGGCAGTGATTTTGCAGCCCATATGAAATTCATTAGCATGTAAAATGTTCTGCTGTTGGAGCCAAAATAATATCCAGGCTGTCTGAGAAGTCTGGCAACAGAGGATAAACTTATCCAAATAGTTTATCACTTACATTTTCAAGTAATACAGTTAATATGTTTTTCCTCAACCTCCAGACACCTTTTTAGGTAAAGTGACTCTAAATTTAAAGCAGTAGGTCTGATCTTTAGTCTGAAAAACGACAACAGATACACCATTATTTCCCCCACGTTCCCAGAGTATTTGGACGCTCTGCAGCATCCTTATTGCAATTTGGTTTCAGATTAACAATAGGAGCATTGCTTTAAATTTAGAGGTACTTCATCTGAAAAGCTATCTGGAGGTTGAAGAAAAACATATTGAAGATATCTTTCTTTATATAGTGTAAATAACATGTTTAAAAGTAAGATTTCATGTGTTTGCAGAATTTTGTACATCATGTAATTGATAAGTGTCTTGGAAAGTTTATTTTAAATTCTTGGTTGTGGATTAGTTAAGAGACCAAGTGCTTTGACATTTATTTTCACGTGTCTGCTCATAATATGTTCAAAAGTGAAATATAAAGATTGAGGTTTTGGCTTGATCCAAACTTTACTCTCCGCAAAAAATATTTTAAAAGGAGAAAATAATAAATGTGAAGTACGGATAAGTGCTTAGCGTCCTCCACTGACAGTCTGTGTTTCAACATCCAAGAGGCCGGTGAACCCCATGCTCTGTGAGCCCTTTACAGACAGGGCTTCGTGGGCGGGAACTGCAGGGGTGAGAGCTCTTCAGCTGACGCAGGGTTCACAGGACAACGCCCTTCACCGTTTGGGCAGCCATCTTGTTTGAACACGGGCACATTTTACCATCGGCCTAGGCCAGGTGACCTTGGATCGAAACGACCCTTCCGACCTCTGGGCTGGGTGGTGCCGTAAATGAATCTGTGTTCCCACAGCTCATCGCACGCTCCTCCAAACCTTTGATGTATTTGTGTGCAAGTTCAAGGATCACTCGAGATACTGGGCCACACTTTGCATGGTGCCCCGGGGGCCAGGCTGGAACCCCACCTGGGAGCCCTCGGGGTGAAAGTCCGTCTTTATGTGTGTAAACCCGTCACGGGGACCAGGGACCCTGGCGGGGCTGTGCCGACTGGCTTCACTGGCTTTGGCCACAGTTGCCCCAAACCATCACGGTTGGCAAATTCGAGGTCCCAGCAGAAAGTAGGGGTTAGAAAAAAAACAACAGAAATAGTAATGAGGCATTAAAACATTCTAGAAGAAATTTGCTTCCAAAACAAACTAGGTCTGTCCACGTAAAACTCTGCCTGCAGAGGTGGCCCCTCTCTGAGCAGCCCCCCGTTTTCAGAGCCGACGGGCACCCCAGCCCCTGGGGCCAGCTCACTCCCAAGGTCTAGCCGTGCAGCCGAGCCTCTTTGCAACCCCTGGAGCCAGTGCTCCCCAGCTTGAAATGTGATATACTTTATTCTTGCCCTTTCCTCTGGTTTTGTCTACGTACGCCTCGGGGGAAAACACTTGGACATCCCCCGACCTTCTAACAAATCTCCGCAAGGCTTGGAGACACACTTTCTCTGCACCTGGTTATCCTGCCCCATGGACGGAGATGCCGGGCTGTGAATAACTCTCCGTGTGTGCCGTGTTAGCCCCGCCGCCCGAGCGGGCTGCAGACGTGCTTCCTCGTTCTCAGGGACCGGCAGACTGAGCTGTCGGCCGTCCGAAGATGCGTGGGGATTAACTCCTCTCGCCAATGCAGGCTCCATCATTTACTGCCGACGAGCAGCGCCATGCGGAATGTGGCACCTGACGTACTGTCGGGGACCCTCCTCCCTGGTGGTCCCGGAGCTGGGGAGGTGCCCGCTCTGGCCGAGCGTCCCCCTCCCCCTCCCTCCTCAGAACCCGAGTGGCTTGTGTCACAGAAGCAGGCTCTATTTAAATGCAGTGCACATCCTGCTCGCCTACAGAACTGCTTAGGAGGCCATAACATGCAACAAACGGTCTCAGATGTGACCCCTCTGACGAGGTCGCTAAGAGTCTCGTGGACCCGAGCGCAGAGCCCGTGGGCAGAGCAGCGAGAGCAGGAGAGCGCGGGGAGAAGGTGCAGCCTGAGCCTCGGAACCCAGCGGGCTGTCAGGTTTAAAGCCGGAAGGTGAGGGACACCTTGCTGTGGGTGAGTGAAGCCTGTGGGTGCGCCCAGCGCCTGGCAGGAGGGGCGCGGGGCCACGCGTGACGGCACGGCTGACCCATGTGCCTGTGCCCAGTGCCCAGGCCCTGCGGACCCGTGACAGGGACTCTGTGCTTCAAGTGGGGAACCCTCGGCTACCTTTGTTTTTCTTTCTTTCTGAAGCAACTGTAACTCATCAGGCCTTTCTCTCGAGAATCACTTCTGCGCTGGATGCGTCTGTGTTGGACGCGTGTGACTACTTGTGAAAATCTGAAATCAGGATTTTATATTTTTAAACATTCATTCCTCATAAATTTTATCTGTTTGTTTTTGGCTCCGTGTACCAGGCCTGGCACTCTGGCGGCCCCCAGCCTGGCCTTACAAGATGTTGCTCCCGGCCTCCATCCTCCCGGCGGTCCACACCGTGGTCCCTACGACCGTCTGGGGACACTTCATCCGCCCTGGATTCTCCAGCAAGTCGAACACTTTGCAGAGACCACCGCTTACGTTCTTCTGAGCCACACGCCTGGGGGCCCACCAGACCTTCAGGGGCTTCCCATGGTTGGATGTGTTCTTCATTCCCTTCCGAGTACCGTCACACTGCCAGCACGTTGACTTTTCCAGGATCACTTCTACGTCTGAGTCCAGCACACCAGGGTGGCGCCTGAAGCGCACTGGTTTTCTCACAGTCATCGCATCTGTCTGTCTGTCTCCAGGGTTCTCACCATGTTCAGCGGAAGTCCTCACATATCCTAAACGTGGTCAAGTCAAGTTTCCAGAAGGGGGTTGTATCCAATAGCCCAATAAAAAGCGCCCAGGGGAAAGACTTCCAGGTCCCCGGGGCGTGGAGGAGGCCGCTGGCCGCGCAGCCCTGTGAGCACCTCCGGGGACGGGCACCCTGCCCGCCCGCCCACAGCCTCTCTCCGGGAGACCAGGGCACAGTGGTTGGAGGAGTCACACCCTGGTAGGAATGTTGCAATAAATTCAGTAACTGTTTCCAGGATGGCCTAGAAGAAGTGGGGTCTGGAATCAATTTGTAACTGTTCCATGCCCCCGACTTGGATTTTCTGCTTTGATGGGCAGCTTTATGGAAGACCTGCCCTGGTGGCCGGACGGCTCTGCTCCAGCCCTGCCCCCTGGAGGCTGGGCGCCCGCCGAGAAGCCAAACCGTTAGGTCTCTGGGTCCAGGCACACTCCCTCTGAAGCCGGGACCCTCTGGCACTGACGACCGCAGCCTCGGGTCCTATGAGTCCCGCATCTGTGTCGAGAGCAGTGCCACCTGTGCGGGCTGTGCTTCACGGTCAGCTCCGCTCGGACAAGATCCAGGCCGTGTGAGTCCCTCTTTCAGGGTTCGTGCACGTTATCACCGGATGAAGCCCAAGCAGTTTACGAAAACACAGCTGTAGGGCGATTCTGTCATCCCAAATGATGAGATCTTTTCTCTTTCCTTTTTTCTGATTAAATGCCGCTTTTCCTCTGTCCAGCGTTTCACACACCCTGGAACTGGCTTCTCCTGGCGTGTTTAACCACGGGAGGCTGGAGCGCTTCAGGCCTTTCATTCTCGCATAAAACCTTGGCTGCTTTTTCTCCCAGTGTTTAGAAAAGTCGAGGTGGCCTGTGGGCCGCCCGCACACGGGTCGGGGCTCACCACTCCTCTCCCGCCCCTGGGAGCGGCTGGGTCTGCGTCCCGCCGTCTGTAAAGTGCCCTGGACTTCCACCTTTCCCACGCTTTCCCTTGATCCCCCAGAGTCTGCTTCCAGAATTACCCACTGATCTGGATTGGTCCAGCACTCGTCTGTGTAGACCGACTAGCAGGGAAGCTCCTGGAAGCAGCCACCTCCTTGGCAGGGGCACCGGACACAGAGGAGCACGCCCGGGCCTGAGACTGACACCGACTGGCTGCTGCGCGGAGGCTGAGACCCTCCCACTTTGCTTCAACGGGAACAGGTCAAAGGGCCCCTGGAGAGTACACAGCACTGCAGCTCAAAGCGGATCTTGGAAGACACCAAAAGAAGGAGGGAGCGTGTGGGGACGCAATGGGACGGGCCTTTCATCCCAGACCCAGGCGGGATTTTAGTTAGCTGGGTGTGAGACCAGAGACCCACCACCCGAGTGGGACTCCCTAAGTGCAACGAAATTTCCCAGAAGTGACGGACTTTTCCTTGTCCTACTGAGCCCATCACGAAGTTCTGGGAGGTTCTGAATGAGGCGTCGTCCTTGTCTCCATGTCTTTTGGACACGGAGAAGTGTTGGTGATTCCGAAGGTGTGCTTACACCCAAGGGAGGGCAGTCAGCTGCGGCGTCTCTGCTATGTGTTATCCAGACACATGGACAGTGGGGAGAACTGGCCGTCTCCCTTCCCCACCCCGGGGCCTCCCGAAGGCCCCAGAGAAGACCACAGGTGAGGAGAAGCTCCAGGAGGGAACCCAGAGCCTTCCAGCACGTGGGGCCAAGTGCAGGGGGAGCTGGCAGAGGTCCTGGGGGGTGCACGGAGGTGCTGCCTCCCCAGAGAGGAAAGCATCTCTAGGTATTGGCGGGAGGCTGCTGAGAGGGGAGCGGTGAAGCCGGGAAGCCACCGCCGTGCTAGACCAGAGGGACGCCCTTGCTGGACTGGACAGCAGTAATTTCCGCCGAACAGCAGAGAGAAAGCTGGCCCCATATCACCCCAGGGGATGGAGCTGTGTGGGGCCGGGGTCCTCGCCACTCCTTCTGGACCTTCCCCCCGCCCCCACGGCTGAAGTCTGCCTCCGGCACCTGCCTCCGACCACTGGGCCCCATGAGAAGCCCAGACTCTGGGGTCCCCAGCCGCCCACACACTGCGCTTTCTGGGCCTCCCTCCAGACCCCTTGTCCCCTCTCTCCCAAATCCTGACTCCAGAGGCAGACTTACCATGATGCTGGTGATCTTTGGTTTCGGGGCCCCCGGTCACGCAGGCCTTCCGAGGCCGGGACCTCGCTGCTGCAGCACGGCGGAGGCAGTGCGCTGCCGGCCGGGGGCTGTCCGTGTCCCGGGCTCCCAAGCACCCATGCCTGTGAGGACACAGTACGTGGCTGACCAGAGCCTTGCCAAGCGAATGACCGGGGCTGTGGTGTCCCGAGAACTTGCCCCTGAACACGAGCCTCTGAATGGGAGGCTGGAGACCGCGTCGGGGCGGTGCTGCCAGCACGGACACTGTCGTGGCTGTGAGGGTGACGGACGTTTCGCACCTATTACCGCTGACGGGGAACCAAAACATTAGCTGAGCAGCAGACGCTGCTTTGTGATCTGCAAATTCTTCCCTCTCTTTTGCCAGGGAGGAAATAATTCAATGTATTAACAAATTAAGGGAAGAAAAGTAAAACTCATATCTGATTTTAAATTTTCTAAGTGAGTGTAAAGTCTCTCAGGAAGTCTTAAATTTCTTCTTTTACTACTCCGTGTTTAGTATCTCTTGCTGCCTTTGCTGTTGGAAAAATAAAAATACAAAGACTGAAAAATAACACAACAAAAATCCAGGTGCTCACCTTTCAAGGGCAACGAGCGCTAACGTTAGAACGTTCGCTTCAGTCCTTTCTTCGTATCAAACGAGCACGGCATGCAGGTGAAGTCGAAGCCTCTGCGCTGCCTCCAGCCCCACTGGCCACACGGGCGGCGGGGCTGCGGGGCCGCTGCTCCTGCTCCAGACGGCGCCGCCGGAGGCCCCACAGGGCTGGGTTGTGGCAGGTGTCTCCACTTCCACTGCGCGGCTGTCAGAGAAAACACCACAGCCACCGAAAAGGGACGAGGGCCTTGGACACGTAACCCCCAGGGGCTTCGACTTCGGGGCCCATGTAACCTGGGCCCAGACCGTCTTGCTGCGTCTTGAGGTTTACTCGGGGCCGTGCTGGGCTTGAGGCACTGCTCCTCGGGGTCACGGAGTCACTGAGCGAACCTCCCCACGTCCCCGGGAGGCCGCCAAGGCCCGCGGAGCAAGCGGCAGACGTGGGAAGGGCGGGCGGGAGCTGCTCCGCGGGCCCCGCTGCCGTCCCCCGCTGGTGCAGCTGTCTTCCAACCAACCGAGCGCAGCTGGCAGCTTAACACAGGGAGCTCCAGGATGAGAGGTCTCCCACGGGTGCAGAGTGCGGGCACACTGAAGAAACGCTTAATCTGCTCCTGTCAACGGGACTCGAGGTCCAAAAGGAGCAGGTGGCGTTCTGAGGGACGACTGCATGTTGAAAGGAAGGACAGCCCCGGGCTTCCAGGACACCACCAGCTGCCGCCGGCGTGCTGCTGGGCTGAAGTCACAGCGGCGGGAAAGCAGTCGGGGTCCCTGTGCCACGGAGGGGCCTTCTGCGCAGAACTTCTAGAGGCTCCTGCGTGTGTCTTCATGCGTTTCCAGCACCTCTCCTGGTCTTTAACGTGGCCGGCCCGCGGTCCACGTGGAGGAGCCTGTCACAGCCGTGGGAGGGTGCGCGGCAGCAGCGGGTTTGTAAGCAAAATGGCCTGAAGACAGACGTCTTTCCTGACTGCCTCCTGCCCGCCCCCCTCCGGGGGACGTTTGTGCACACCCCGCACCTCCAGGATCCTGGCTTCTGAGCACAGGTCTGGAAAGAGTTTATGCGAGTGATCAGTCTGGGTGCCCCCCCAGTTTTGCCATTTGGTGATGTGGTGTCGTCACCACAGACAGGCTCTGGGCGGACAGGAGCAGCACAGGTGCAGACACGCTGGCTGACCCGGGCTCGGCTCCGTGGCTCCCGCCTGTAGAACGGGCTCGAGCTCGTCTTGGTTATTGTGAAAACCAGAGCGGGACCTGCCGCTTTCGCAGACGTTAGTACAATGTGGGCGTTCACAGAGATGTGTGACCGTGCGCGTGGTGGAAGCCCTGGTGAGACTGCAGACCCCCAGCCCAGTTCTCCACAAAACCGCACTGCTTTCTCCTGACTCTGGGCTTCCTGCTCGAGTTTCCTGTCGACTGGATCTACTGGTGAGATCTGTCTTTCCTCTGGGTTCTGCACTATGTCCTTGAGAAGGACACCGTTGCTAACGGACCTTTAGTGCCACTCTGAACTCGCTGTGGCTCGGAGGGGACACAGGCTGACCCGGCAGACGACTTGCGAGGCTCAGCTGGGAAGCAGTCATGGCCTCACTTGGGGAAACCAGGAATCCGGTGGAATTTGAAGTCCCGATTTAACCAACAGGCTTTCTTGGGAAGTAAGACGACCGGCCCTTAAAACTCTCAGCAACGGAGGACTTGGAGGGCTGTCATCATCCGGGGAGGAAGTGGGCCTGTGACGCTCCAGGTGCCCCGTCTGCCTGGTTAGGAAGCAAGTGGTGGGAAGATCTGTCCAGTCTCATGCCTTGCAGCCAACTTATCTCTACTTCTCAGCTAAGAAAAAACAATCCCAGAAACAACCCAAAATGATGACATTCCAGAAAGTATGCATGTTTGGCTGTGGGATTTGTTTTTGCACTTCCGTTTGAACCTGCACCTGAAGTTCTATCAGAAATTTCACTGTTTACCAAATACCCCTCCCCCCGTAAAGCTGGGGAGGAGCCGGGGAAGCTGAGATGCTGTTCAGCTTCTCCGACGGACGCCCAGGGCCCCACTGGATGGACAGCGCCTCCTTTCAGACCCCGGCCAGCCAAGCAGAACTGCCGACAGAGGAAGACTGGACCCCGAGATGCAGGGACTCCAATCTGAAGATGAGGTTCACTCCGGGCTGCGTGACCCCCGAGGGGCAGGGGCAGGCCGGCTGGTTATTGGAAATGTTCACCCTGGCCCCTGCCCAGGGCCGCCGTCCCCGGGGCGTTTGCTTCCCGGCCAGTGGTAACGAGCCCCCGCACGTGCGCTATAAATGTTAGTGCTCTGACATTCAATTTTGACTCAGCCTTTAAAACAGCATTAAATGCAGCTAACGCCACTCTTTCCCACCTCAGTTTTTGTATTTCATCTGTAAGTTCTACCACCAAAAATGAGAATAGAACCTAGAAATTAAAATGCAGTTTAAAGGCCCGCTGTGGCTAACATTCACTACAATATTTTCCTTACTATCCATATTCTGCTTTTCATTCATCTGCTTAGACTTTTTAATAGAAGTCATTTATTCAGTGTTTTTCAAACCAGAATTTACTTCAGAGCATCTCGAGTATCTCGTTATATCTTACTTAGGAAAAATTATTTTCCTTTAAAAATGGTATTTATAAACAATCTTGATACTTTTAGCAAAGTTTAAGGGGAGAAAATACATTTTTCATATATGAATATACACAGAACACGTGTGACTTTTTACTGTACACGCAGGAAGCACTTCTGTGCTCAGAGTCAGCTAAGTTTGTGATGTGCACCCGTGATCCAGAATGTGTCACAAAAAGGTCACAGTAAGTTTCTCGTCTGAATCCAATAACTGGACTTTTCCACATACTGGCAGCGTTGCTTAGGGCAACGCAGCACGTCTGCGTGATGTTCATGACGGTGGCTTCGCTCCTTGACCGGCCGCTTGAGGGGCGGGTGGGGGAGGCCGGGTGACCCAGCGTCTGCTCTGGGAGCCATTTAAGGAGAGCACGTGTGCACACCAGGCTCCCGCCTCGAAGCCCCTCTGCCTTCCTCCCGTTTGCTGACCTGCTGAGCGGGCAGCAGGGGGCGCCCCGTCCTCCTCGGGAGCCCCGCCCCATGAGCCCAGGTCTTGTGGGGACCAGGCCGGGAGCACAGAGAACACGGAGTAGAGAGTGAACCCTCCAGCCAAACCTTTACATTTTGTCAGAGCGTTGAAAGGAGTTTCCTGGTGGATTCAAGGGGGCGGGGGGCTCTGCCTCCGCGTCCGTACGAGGTGAGTTTACACTGTTCACAGGAGGTTTGCACAGAACGTCTCACTCACACACGCCATCCGTTCACAAGGAGATGCGGGAACGTCCATGTGTGGGATGAGGGACATGGCGGCGTGGCTGTCGGGACGCCTGTCTGGATGCCCCTCTTGAGGGGTCCCTGCCCCAGACAGACGAGTGGGTGACAAATCCAGGCGGACCAGAGACAGAGCCGAGACCAGGAAACCCCAGGCAGAAGCCAGAGCCTCTGGGCGCCGGCAGGCCCGCTGCCCCGGCCCGGGTTCCCGCCGCGGTGAGGTTGCTCTGGACTCCGCCCGGGTGCCGTCCAGCCAGGTGCCGGCCTGGGCCGTCCCCTGAGCCTGCCTGCCACCGCCTCCACTGCTGGGCTCTAACCCCCCTGCGCTCGGAGCAGCTGCTGGGAGGCCACTCTTGTCACCAACGGCCCTTTGTCTTTGTCCCTAACCTCTGCCTCACAGGAGCTGGTGGGGACGGTGGGGTTTCGGCGGCACGTGTGTTTCGCTGTATTGAATGCGGGCTGCTTCACAGAGTAACAGCCATACGCCTGAGGGGCCTCGGGATGATCTGCCCACTAGCATCACAGGGCTGCGTGGTTCCTGGATTGGCTGTTTCCTAAGGACGGCAGAGCTCCCTGCGGGTGAGGCCTCCCACCTCCTCAGCCCCGCCAGCATACACCCAGCACCCATCCAGCACCCACCCAGCACCCACCCAGCGTCCACCCAGCGTCCACCCAGCACCCACCCAGCGTCCACCCAGCACTCATCCAGCACCCATCCAACGTCCACCCAGCGTCCATCCAGCACCCACCCAGCGTCCATCCAGCACCCACCCAGCGTCCATCCAGCACTCATCCAGCACCCACCCAGCATCCACCCAGCACCCACCCAGCACTCATCCAGCACCCATCCAGCGTCCACCCAGCACCCACCCAGCGTCCATCCAGCGTCCATCCAGCACCCACCCAGCACCTATCCAGCGTCCACCCAGCACCCACCCAGCATCCACCCAGCATCCACCCAGCGTCCACCCAGCGTCCATCCAGCACCCACCCAGCGTCCACCCAGCGTCCACCCAGCACCCACCCAGCACTCATCCAGCACCCATCCAGCGTCCATCCAGCGTCCACCCAGCACCCATCCAGCGTCCATCCAGCGTCCACCCAGCACCCACCCAGCACCCATCCAGCGTCCACCCAGCCTCCACCCAGCACCCACCCAGCACCCACCCAGCACCCATCCAGTACCCTGGCCAAGAGAATGAACTGTTCTCAGTGATGCTTCTTTCCTTTTGCTGGGAAGGGTGGACTGACCTAGCCTCTCACCAAACATCAAACAAACAAATAAACAAATAAACAAGACTCAGGAAATGTCTGGCTGATGTTTTAAGGTTCTCTTTGACAAAACAAAGGACCCAACAGAGCAGAATAAAGGTCACCTTTACTTGTTTAAAAAAAAAGCCTACCAGAAATGAGGGAAGCTGATAGTCTTTGTAGGTTTGAACCAGATGAGAAATGAAGGCCATGGAACTAGGACACAGCAGGCTGGGTCAGTCCTGCCTGGTGACGCCCAGTAAAGGAGGGGAGGAGAGCCCGTGAGCGTCACTGTCTGCGTTAAAATGTGTAGAACGTGCCACAGCAGAGAGGCACCCAGAGCAGCAAGGGGCACGCGAGCTTCAGACACAGGGGTGAGCGCCCGTGAACTCGCGTGCACCACCGCACACGCGCCCTGCGGACGGCGCTGCAGGACACGCTCTCCTCTGCGAAGACGGATGAAGGCAGTGCCTGTCCAGCTCCTCTCCAGCGCTGGGGGCTGCTCCTGCTTCGTGAGCCCTCCGAAGCCAAAGCTTTCTGTCTAAACGCAGACTCGGTGCAGAACCCCTTCTTCGCTGTACTTTGCATGTGCATAAAACTCTGCATTTTCCAGAGGACCATTTATTATCCGTGTCTTATTTATTATTCATACATGAAAATATTTTATTAAAACCTTAAAGTACAGTAAACCCAGTTTGCATCTTTTAACTCAAAAGTGTATTTATTTACAGACAGACTGATTAAAAATGTCTTCACCTTAGGCGGTATGTGGCTATATTTTAAAATCCCCATAAAGTAGAATAAAGTACTTACTCCCTGTAAGATTCCCCAGGACACGTAAATTATAGTAAAATAACTGACAGTCTAGTAAATGCACTCATTCATCTGCCCCAGAAGGAATTTTTGATGTTATTTCCTGTTTTTCTTTAAACCAGAGTAATGTACGTATGAAATTCAGAGTAATGTATGTTAAATCAAACATTCACTTCTGAAAATTTCCAAAATTTTCTGCAACATTGGAGATAATGGTTGAAAAAAATGGTTAAATGGCTTCCAGGACTGTTAAGCGTAGATTTTGAAGCACTCGTCCTAGGATCACGGAGTTTTGTTAACAAATCAGAAATAATTTTCATGTTTACAAAGCTGGAGCACTAAGCTATTTTATTATAAAGACCGTAGAAAGTGGTTTATAAATTTTATTTTCTTTCACTGCCTATTTAGATTTCAAAGAAAAAAAAAGAAACCTTAAAGTTAGGAAAAATATTCAGTAAACATTAAATTTTCAATTTTAAGGCCACTTAAAAATTGAGAAATACTCAAAGAGCAACAGACACAGTAAATAACCAGCAAGGACTCACGGGGCCTCCGCCTCAGAGCGCGTGCTGTTTACACACGTTTTGAATTTTTGTTTCTTTCTTCCATTTTCATTAGTCGTCTTCACACATGGTTTTAGTAAAATCTTTATCTCTTGTGTGATTTATTCATTTTAAACTGCAATGAAAGAGCTTTCCAAGTTTGTGTTTTCGTTAGGATTGAAATGAAATTCTTTAAGATTAAGAATTTTCCTTGAGAAAAATGAAAAGTGTTAAGAAGGTCCCATTTTTGGACAAAGTTTTGATAAGAGTTTCAGGACTCACTTCATGATTTCTAGGAAAAGAATAGGATACGTACACCGAGCGACCACACTTACTTTACATTTTATGCCAATTACCAGTCAGGCACTCTGCGCCGTTTTGAGGCTGGGGACGGGAGTCCTAGAGGAGGCTCAGGATGGGCGGCAGCAGCGCCGGCAGGGGGCGGTGGGGACCAGGCAGAGGCCCGAGGGTGAAGGCAAACTCGCTTCACAGCCGGAAGGATCAGGTTTGAACTCAGTTTGCAAAGTCACCCAGGTTGCTGAACAACACGGAAGAGGCGACATTTGAAGAAATGTTGTCTGAATGTGGATTATGTGGGTCTTTAAAAAGTGGCTTTGGTTCGTTTAAAGGACTTTGTACGGTTTGATTACATTTACAGGAAATGTCTAAACAGGCAAACCCACAGACAAGGCAGGTGGTCGCCCAGGGCTGGGGCGGGGGAGGGGACTGGGTGCCGCCGAGGGGCGGAGGGCTCCGTGGCGAAAAGCCTAAATGTGTGGCGACGATTCACAGCTCTGTGAAAACAGAGCCGCTGAGCTGTGCACCTCAGACGAGTGACTTCTGTGCTGTAAGAGCTGTATCTCGACAAAACTTCTGCTTTAAACACATGGCATGTTAGGAATCTTACTGTGGGACCCTCCGCACTTATTTCCGGTGAGTATTCTTGTGTTTTGGGTAACTGGTTGCGACGTGCCTCAGTGACCTAACGGCTGTCAGTGGTGTCACTTCAGGCAGGCGCAGATCCATTCACATCACTTCAGGTGAAGCCAGGAGCCCGACGGACAGGAGCAGGTCTGCGGGCAGCGCTGAGGGGCCGGAGCACCCGCCCGACTCCCTCCTCCTGCTTGTAGACCTGGCCGCCTGGACCCCTCAGGTGTGGTTTTAACGCTGCGACCACAGCCCCTCCTCCATTTGCTCCCGTGACTGAGTGGAAGCTGAGAGGGCTTTCTGTTCATTTCCAGCAACTTCTGCGCGACGTTTGCACATTTGAGTGAGGATGGGGAAACTCTTTTATTGTCTCACGCTTGCTAAGCCCGCTTTGGAAGCAGATGTTTGAACCTTCTGCTCAATTACTAGGGTTTGGACGTCTGAATAAAACATTACTTACATTTAAAAGTTTTAATAAAATTAGATTTTTTATTAAAAATATTTAATTAAAATTGTAAGAATTTCCAAAATTGGAATTTTATGTGTAATAAATGATATAGCAGGCAGTCAGATTCATATATATTTAATAAATGCAGAGTCTAACTCTACCCTTGACTTTTTAACTCAGCAGCTTTAAACTTAGAAAAGTGGTGATATGTATTTTTCAGACATAGGAACATTTTCAGAGAAATGTGTTTTGAATCAGAGGAAGAAAAATTCCAAATTGATTAACTTTATACTCTTTACTTGGTTCTTTATGAAGAACGCTCTTTTGTGGTTCACTCTTGAATTCTTGCATTTCACTGGGTCTTTATACAGCCAGTAATTGGAACATGCCAGCTTCCTTGTTTTCTTTTCTTCTTCAGATAAAGACCTTAAAGACATCAAAACAAACAGCCCCCGTCTGGTTCTCCCGAACGCTGTCCAGCCTCACAGAGGTGGCGGCCCTCATGGCATCCAGGAGACATGATGGCCAGGTGGGGACCCTGACCTCGTCCACTCTGCAGGTTTAGCCGGCTCCCCCAGCCCTTTCCTGTAACTGCCTTGCGGCCCACCACCAGCAGCCAAACACACAGAAAGGAGGCTGAAAACCCCCCAAGGTATGGAAGGAGAGAGGGTGTGAGAGTCCGGGGGCACAGCCTTCCAGGACAAGGTGCTGCCCGTGCCTTTGCTGGCCCTGCGGCCACGCAGCCGGACTGCGGGGCTGTGTCTGCCCGTCTCTCCTGAGGCTTCTCCCCTGATGTAAACCCATCACCTCCCTGGATGCGCAAAGCACCCCCATGTGTAGGGCAAATCCTGGCGTCGTGAACCAGGGGGTGCATTGAGGCTGTCTGGTCCTTCTCCCCCCACCCCCGGGACAAGTGCTTTTATGAAACTCCTTCTGCGTTGAGGACATGGTCTCATTTTTTCCAGGAACGAGCAGCCACTACCTGCTTCAGGGTGATGGACTGCCCGCCTGTTCCTGTAGCTTGACCCCCCTTGTAATGCAGGGGTGCCTCTCCACTTGTCCAAGGCTGCCCGCCCAGCACTCAGGACCTCTGACGCCCCTGAAGTGGGAGGCGGGTCCCCAGCTCAGAGCCAGGCTGCGTCGTCTCAGACCCGAGGAGGCCCTCGCTCCCCGTCCAGGACCCAGACTGCTCCCCTGCGCAGGGTCTCCCTCTCACTTAGACGCCTGTGTGCTGGGTGTGCCCTCTTACCTCAGGGTGACGAGCACAAGTGCGTCAGTGCGCCTTCGTCGGGAGCCACTAGGGTAGGAAGTTTCCATTTCACAAGCAAAAAGCGCTTTGCGAGCGGTGACTGGGTCTGTGCTGCTCTGGGTTAAAGGAAAGAATGGGGCTTGATTCTGTTCTGCCTTCTGCTTACCTGTAGCTCACACAGAGAGGAGACCTGGAATTGGGCTGCGAGGATGCAGAGAGAGCAAAATTGAACCGTAAAGCCGTGTGTGAGCAGATGGCTTCACAAAGACCGTGGCGGCTACTGACGTGAAAATCACCTTCCTGACGCTGAGCACCCGGAAGGGCCGACCTCGTCCTTTTCCTCCCTCTGCTGCCTTTAGGTGCCCTGACGTGCACGGAGCCTGAATCACAGGCTGAACGAGTCAGCGAGTGAAGACGTGTGTGCGCGTGGGCACACTCACCCTCCACGAGGCTCACACGCACACGTGCACACACGTGCCTGCATACATGCACACCCACACTCACACACGCGCACTCACACGGGCTCCCCTTCCCCACGCACGTGTTCCCGGCCCTGCGGTAAAGCAGCCCAGCCACGCACCTGACCTGACGTCGCAAGTGACGGAGGAAGAGCAAAGTAGGGGAGGCGTCCGTGGGTCTGAACCCTTGGCCTCGGGGCACGTGTCCTGCCGGCTCCGTGAGGCCCAGGGGCCCCCGCAGGTGCACATCCTGCTGGCCGCAGAGAATCCGCACCGAGAGTGAAGGGTGGACACACCGACATCTGAAAACAGGGACGAGGACCACCCCGGAGAAGTTAGGTCGCTTAATCCTGTGAACAATTGTACATACACGTTAGTAGTCACTTTTGAAGTTAACACAAAATAAATCCTTCAAGTGGAAGGACAGAAGTCAGTCTCCCCACAGGATATCTAGACAGTACGCTTGTGCTGCAAATTGTAGAACAATGCTAACTTTTAGCAACATCTAATCATGCATACTGTGCCCTCAACAGCTGCATTCATCTGGGGTGGCAGAATCTGCTGAATTTTATTTACCAATTCTACATGCCACAATTTGCTGTAATTTAACCCGATTTCAGAAATTATATGATAAGCAGAATTTTCTCTGAGGAAAAACAAATGCATTTTTTTAGAGTTGCTAGATGTCCAGTTTTGAGCCAGGCTGTCTGGTATCTGAGCTTTCACACTGTGAGCAAACGGAGACGATCTGTACACAGCTTCGGCAGACAGGTCTGGCCGGGGGGCCTCCGAGGGCTGCCGGCCCCGGTCAAGAGTGTGGCGGCCAGGCCACACGGGTGACGAGGCCTCAGGTCACCTGCGTCCCTGTCTGGAAACAGGCATCTGTAAAGGAGAAATGTGTTCTCATCCTAAAATTGTGATTCATCAGGAGTTTCCATTTGCTGGTGTCTAGCAACACTGTTTCCTGCGTAGAGTGGCTCGTAGCTTTATTTAAAAAAAAGAAAAAAAGAAAAAAAGGCTGGTGGCCAAACAACAAATCTTTCTTTTTTTGCCAGAGCTTCAAGTGTTTTTCTTTAATTTAAAAAATATTAATTTTCTTTTTAGTATTTTCTCGTAAAAGTGAAATGTCTGGCAGTGCTCAGTTAAATTAAATATACACACACTCATTTACACACAGCAGTTCTGCTCCTGGGCTTAGACGAGAAGCAATCACACCTTGCTCCTCGAGGCGCCGTTCCAGGGAGCCGGCTGTCCGGCCGGGAGCCGGGGTGGCGGGGCCGCGGCGGGAGGCAGGCAGCTGCGAGGCGGGGCGCGGGTGTCCTGGCGTCACACACATGTTGGCACGCCTCGGCGTGAAGCTCACGTGAGGACCGGTGCACACTGACCCCATTTGGACGCTGCCTGTCGGGGAAGGCAGGTGGGGGACAAGTGGGGACAGAAGGAGAAACCGAGAAGAGTGGATGTGCAGGGGCAGTGTTGCTGGTGTGGCCGGAGCGGAGGGACCCGGCGCTCTGCACTGGGCTGAACACGCAGGCCATGCATGTGGTGTGTGTCCTGCTCGATTCCAGTTTCCAGCCCAGGTCAGCAGAGGCTGCGGCCGCGAGCGCGTGGAAGGGCCCGTGTCCACCGCGGCTGCCGGGCTTCCGCGCGCACAGGCTGGCTCTGTGTCTGCAAGGCCAGGGGGGCCCTGCCGGCGCCCCGCACCCGGCCTCCTCTCCTGCGCACGCACGCCCCTCACTACGCGCGCACAGCTGCAAGCGCGGGTCCCACGTCACCCGCCTGGCGCCCGCAGTCCAGCCCGTGTCCCCCTCCAGCTCTGTCCCCTTTCTTCCAGTCTCGGGCCCTGTCCCTGGGAGCCGGGAACCACTCTGAAATGCGAGGCCGTCAGCCCAGCAGCGCGGCTCTCGTCCCCGTCTTGAGCGCCTGGCTTGTTAGTGACACCCGTTCCAGGGCACCAGGGCTTCCCCGCAGTTCAGGTCACCCAACCCTGGGCTGCTGGCGTGGAGAAGGCTGAGGCCGCCCGAGACTTCCTGCCTCGCGTGTGCCTGCGTCTGCCTGCGCTGTCACAGAGCCCTCCTCCTCCCTGGGGGACAGGCCGCCTCTCCTCCCCAGGGGACAGGCCACCTCACCAGGACATGCCTGACAACCAGCCTGGGGGTCTCTCTCACTTTCTTCGTCTGGTTGTGTCTTTTGCAGTTTGTATCTCACATTTGTTGGTATTTCCACCACTTGGATTTCTGAATTCCTCCTCGTCTTATTTTGTGCAGTTTCCCTCAAGGCCATCGTGTCACCCTGTTTTCTACACCTTGTGGTCTTAATTTCTTCATGAATTGGACCACTAGCGCGAGAAACTTGCTATTGGAATGGGGTAAATTCTGGATTTTATTTGCCAACAAGCTGAGAAAATTCCTGAGGGCCTTTATCAGGGCCTTCAGAGAAGATGTCCCGGGGCTGGCAACCGTGGGAGGCCTGGAGACCCACCTGTGTGGGAGCCCGAAGCCTGCGGCCCGGCTGGGTGTGGCCCAGCCCCCAGGCCCGCCATTGTCCCTGACCGAAGACTCCACGTCCTTGAGTCAGTGTGTAGGGGTTTTGTGTGAGATTCACAATTCATAACCACTGTTTCCCCGGCCTTCACAACTCCTCTCCAACGGGAAGGGCCTCATACTGCCTGTGTTCAGTCGGCCGTCTGCTCGGGAAGGAGGCTCGCAGCCAGCTCGGAATTGCTGTGTGACCTCGGGTCAGCCCAGCTCTAAATCTGTGCGTTCACTCCCGCAGGCAGGACACGAGGCGGAAGCAAGCCTGTGCTGAGCTCTGGGCAGGCACGTGGTGGCACCTGGGGGTGGGCCGCCGGGCAGAGCGCAGGTGGTGGTGCCGGGACAGGGGCAGAACTGCAGGAACTCAGGCTCGGTCTCCTGGGCCAGGTGCTCGTCAGGCCCCGGGGCGCCAGGTGCGGTGGTCTGCTCGGCACCCGGCCCGCTGCCTCCTGCGAACAGGAGCCGGCTCTCCCGCGGGTGGCCGAGCCACGGCTGCCGGCCACCTTGTTCTCTCCTGTTGCCGCCGCCGCCTTCCACGTGCAGAGCTTCCGCTGGTTCTGGGGGTGACCAACCCAACAACGCCTGGAGACACGGCTTCTGTTCCTGACAAGCAAATGAGAGGCACTGCTTTCTCTTTCCTGGGAGCCCCCGGACAGACTTTCCCCTGCACGCATGGCCCCAGCGTAGACACAGGAATGCTGCTGCCGCACCCGGGTTACACCACCTGGGGTGGACGGTGTTGAGCGGTCACCACGTTGTCCACTCAACACAGAGCTGTCCAGGGCTTTGGAGGGGGGAGGCTTGTCAGAGAAAAGGACTGGACAGATACAATTTCTTTCTTTCCTATCAGAGAGGCTCTGGAGAGCAGGAGGTTGAATTTTTTGGTGGTTTGTGGGCTTTTAGAAGCATGTCAAACCTCAGCAGGACAGTTTTCTAAAAGAAACTGTGACAACATCAGGCAAAGTCAAACAGCCTTCCCTACAGATTTTAGAGGTTTTAAATTTTCCTTTATATATTTGAATGTTTTGCATCCTGTATCTTTTTATTTTAGCAGTTTTATATTTTAAAAAGTCTCCTATGTATGTTTTTCTAGCAAAGGAAAGGGTAGAAATACACATTAGCTAGATTTTGCTAGAAAACCATGCACTGAGGACTGTTGAGACAAAAATGCGCAGGTAGACACGGCCCTAAGCTGCCGAGAGCCCCCCGTCACCTCCACCGCATCATGCCAGGGTGCAGCTCCGGAGGACAGTGCGTGTCAGCAGGGCACCCTTCCCAGCCCCGGGGCGCACCCACTCCATCGCTCACGCTCAGAACTCACCAGGTTCTTAAAAACAGTGCATACAGGAGAAGGACCCTTATCTGCACTTTTGACGTCTTAGCACACTTGCTTCTCGTCTTTGCTGTTGTCACTGTTTTAAGGGGAAAAGCTTCTATTGGTTTTTTTTTTTTTTTGGAAACGATTTATGTTCATCACGAATAACTTAAATGCTGAAGGAAAGTGCACATATAAATATTAAAAGTCACCCCAAATCTACCCTCCAGGAGTACTTGTCCTTAACATTTGGTGGCAGCATTCTCGGCATTGCTCCTTACCTCTGCGTACACAGAAGAGTAAGTAGATGAAAATACTTTTGAGAAAATGGGGGCACTTTGTAGATGCTGTTACTAATTTTAAAAGGTATCGCGTCTAATATTACTTGAATATAAGGAATTAAAGCCAAAGAAACCACTGACCTACGAACCAGAGGCTGCTGAGCGTCAGTAGCTCTCTCATTGAGGTGTTATTTCCTAGAAGATTCCTCTAAGGTTAAAAAAGACACAGTAAATACTGAGTCTTGTCTTTTCCAGTGACGAGAATCAGCTTTGGGTCGTCTCGGCTTCCTGCACCCTCCCCCTCACGCCCCTTCTCTTGTCTTCAGGGTTTGTTACCGTGTTCTCACAATGTCTCAGTTTACAATACGCACATTGCTTCTGCAACAAAAATATCTGTGGTTGTTTAACATCATTTCCATATTGGACCGGCTCGTGCTTGCCGTGTGTCCACTAAGTACAGTTATTCCAGTACTGATGTATTTATTTTAATTCCGCTTGTTGTTGTTGTTGTTGCTCTGGAATTACTGAGAGTCGCTTTGCTGTCTTAAAGATGTTCTCAGGTCGGTTTTTCCTGTCTTGGATTCTGTTACACTTTCCCAAGGCTCTCGGACTGAGATCACAGGTCCCCCAGGTCTTCGTGGCCGCGTCTCGCTGCCCTGCTCACTGAGTGCTGATGTGGGAATGCCAAGGACAAAGGATTTTTTCTCCTTAAAGTTGGTTTGCGCGTCCTGCCTGGGGTACTGAAGGTTTCCTTCTTCATCTGTGAGTCAGAGCAGCGTAACCAGCACGCGTCTCGCTGCTGTGAGCTCTCATTTAAATTTTCACCACGGGAAAATTGAAACCAATATTTGTCTATATAATCTGCTCCTTCTTCTGATTCTCTGCTTCCAGGACAGGCAGCACCTTACGGGAGTTTACCTCCAGCGGACAGCCAGCCTCTGGTTCTTGCTTAGGTCTGGGGCCTGCTATTTTGGCGCGTTGCTGGAGCCGCTGTCAGGACGCCTCCTCCGATGACCCCTGGTGCGCTGCAGCTGCAAATCCTGCACGCTGCTCCTGCCTCCTTTGTGCTTTATTTCGTGCTTTAGAAATTGGCTCTAAATGCTTTATATTCCACCTGGCATTTTATCTGCTCAGAGAGGAGGGGGGTTGGATTTCAGTAAGCACTTTATCTGCCATCTTGACCCCAGGAATAGGCCTCAGATGTAAACTACCTGGAGTCACAAGACAATGGCTGAGCAGAACCAGGGTTTAGAAATGACAGATGTTAGTCGATATCTTACCCTTTCAAACTATTCACACATAAACTAAAACTTAGGGAATAAACGAAATGCGGAGATGAATACACAGGAGAGAAAACTGAAGAGCTGAGTCTGCAGTCTGGCCCTGCCGCTGGCCCGGGAGCAGAACCAGAGCAACAGACAGAGAACAAGTCAAGAGGAATTGCTATTCAGGCGAAAGAAAAGACATTCAGCAGCCCGAGCAGAGCGGGTTCCAGCGTGTGAGTCACGTCCGAGCAGTGGAGCAACTACCAGTGACACCAGCCAGCTTTCTGCAGAAAGCCAGGTGCCCTGTGTGGAAATATTTGCCTGCCACAGTCGGGCCTTTTGGATACGTTACTGCTTTTGCTGGAGGAAGTGACACCTGGATGTGCTGAAGAAACGTCGCACCGCGCCCTTCTCTGAGAAGGCGCTTCTGTGATTTGGGGACGAGGCTTTGAAAGCACGTTCATAAGCATCTCACAAATTTCAAAAGGACACGTGCATCTTATTACGGTTTGTAAGCTTTTTGAGCTTTTTAGACTTTGACCCCTGCTTGAGAGCTGGGAATGTTCCTAAGAAAAATTAGTGACTAATAACAAAAGCTTCCTCAGCATAAAGTCACGAAGGAGTCAGAGCGGACGGTTTCACACAATGAACGCTGCATTTTACAGTCGCGAGAGCAGCAGCACTTGCAGCTTTGTTTAGCAGGACGACGCAGACCCGGAGAGGTAGCTGTGATGGCCGACTGCCTGTTGGATTTAATCAATTCTCTGTGCGGACGACAGACAGCGGCCCTGGTGGGACCGCGCGATTTCTGTAATGTCACGTGGGCGGTGACCACATCAAGCTCTTCTCTTCACAAATAACCTTGTTAATACCTTCGTTTCTTTTTTTTTTTTTTTCCCCAGTTCCATCCTTTATCTCATCGTCAGGGACGTCACTTTGTAAAAGTTCCGTGTGTCAGGGCGTGTCCTCCCCGCTTCCGCTGGCTCTGCCCGGGGCCTGTGGCTCCGTGTCCTAGTTTCTTCTCCATTTCTGACCACCCCTGGTGCTTTAGTAAAACCCACCACACCTTTTAAGATTGCAAAATTTCTGTGCAGTGTTACCTTGAACTGGAATAGGGGCAGCATTTCTCCCCATCCTTTTCCTCTCGGGGAACGTGTGTGTCTGCAGTGAGTGGCGTCAGTTTGACGCTGTTCTTGTTAGTGAGTCGACAAAAGTGTCTCAGAAACACAACATGGTTTTGACGCGACAACTTTCAAAGAAAATACAAGACAAGAAAAGAGTTATTACTTTTTGCCCAAACTCCTGCAGAATTTGTTTGTGCCAATTCCCGAAGCAGAGCGACCCTCCAGGGCCTCCTGCCTTCTGTGCCTTTTCCCCACAATTCGCCACGGTTGAGTTTTCTGGAAAAACTCAACTCGTAGGGGTGAGTTCTCGGCATGATGTGACTCTCTGAAATGCTGCTCACTGACTGACTTCCAAATGTGCCAGGTTGGTACGCGTCGGGGAAACAGACGCCCAGCACTCGCCCCTAGTGCTGTGAACTGTTGTTCCCCTGTAACAGTGACGTCCACGGCCCAGGTGTCCTGCAAGACTCCCTTTTGGCAGCCAAGGTCGTCAGAACTTCTGAGGCTTAAAATTTTCCAGCAACGACAGGCCTGACTGGGGGATCTTTTTCTACACAACCTGAATAATAATGCAACTGTTTTGCATTATTTCCCCGAAATTTCCTGCCACTTGCCCAGTCAGTCCACACCACCAGGCTGAGTTAGCCTGGCTTCTGCAGACAGAGAACATGCCCACCAGAAAAGCCCCATGAGGACTCTGGGTCTTTCCATGAGGGAACATTTTATTGGCAGATCTCTCCCTGCTATTCTGAAAAACAGCCGTGTGATTTTTGAACACAACGAAGGCAGAATATCTCAGAACTGTTAATGTGTGACATTAACTACAAGACCATCCTGGAGGCGGCCATGGGTTTGGAGTCTGAAAGGTGCGAAGGTAAACACAGCTCGCCCTGGGCACCTGGACGCCGCCTGCCCAGGGCCCTTTCCTCCACGTGGACCTTCAGTCGGGAAGGCAGCCTGTTTGCTCAGGTGGTGATCGAGGACACGTGGGGCAGGATTCAGGCCCTTGAGAGGGAAGGAGCTGGGATCCGAAGGATGAGGTGCACCAAAACGCACAAAGCGTCTGATTACAGGAGAGGAATTTCAAGCCCCTGTTAATGTGACTTGCAATAAATCAGATCAAAGCAATGCTCTGCACTGAGATTCTTCTGTCTTCCAAATCTGTAGCAGCTTGGACAAGATCGAGCCCTGAAATGGAGAGAAGTAAGACGTTTTCAGTTCGTGCTCTGTCAGGTCTGTGTGCTGCCAACACTCTCGGTGAGGCGGCCTCTGAGCACGTGAGCCCCAATAGTTAAATCTTTCTCCAGGAACGAATGCCAGGAGTCTCAAGCAGAGCATATTATAATATCTTTTAAAAGATTGTTGTGAAGTGCTTCCAAGCAGGGAAGACTTAAAATCTCATAACCAAACCCAGGTGTGCATTTATACAACCACTTTTTTATGGCAGTGAAGGGAAATAAGAATCACTGAAATTCATAGTTGACCATAAAATCTCTAATTTTAGACTTTACGTAATTATCTGGCTTTTCAATATTTTGCAAGAGCTATTGAATGTCAGAGAACCAGAATTTGATGGGTTTACATTTTTCTTTGACCCTGTATACCTCCTGTTAATAACCCACGACGAAATGACCAGATTTCAGGGGTCCAGGGAGCTGCTCCCGGATCGTTCAGAGGCTAAGGTGCCTCTCCAGGGGCCTGCCCAGCAAGTCACCTTCTCCCTCCACTCTCTCTCTGTCTAGGGAGGCCCTGAAGTTCAGAGGAGACCTCAAGACCCAGACAAAATTCTGTCTTCAGCCGTGGCTCGAGTCTCAGCCTTTGGAGACCAAACAGAAAATGCCCACCTGGTGCCACTTCTGACCTTCCGGGCGGTCAGTGACACGGGTGATCGTCACACCCGGCAGGCTGACGGCGTCTGCGTCACAGGCGAGGCATCCACCTTTGTTGTTAACGGCTGCGTGTTCACTTGCAGACAGAAGCGCCGTCCAGCGATGAGACTTGGAGTGAAACCATATCCTTCCGTGCTTCGCGGGTCGGAGCTGTGAGGGGCAGGGAAAGCATGCACGCGTGTTTGTGACTGCAGCAGCAGAACGCTTTAACAATCAGCGGTCGTCGGATAGCGAGGCTGGGCAGCCAGCCGCTCGGGCACAAAGCGCTCTCTGCCCAGTTTTACCGGCAGAGAAGGCGTCACTCACGCCTGCGTCTCTCGCTCGGTTGGTTCTGAACGTGCGTGTGTGACGGAGTGTTTGGCCGAGTGAAGACCTGCAGGGCAGATGGCTTTGCTGGCCCCCAGGCCCCAAACTCCACGAACCAGAGGGCCCCAACCCCTCGCCCCTCACCTGCTCCCCTCGTGTTAGGGGATCTGCGTCGCAGGCTCCCACTCACCCGAGCGCGTTCGAGTGCTTTCTGTTCCCTGCATCCGACTTGACACACAAGCCAAGTGCCTTTTACTCGGGAAGCACCGTGGCTCTTCAGGTTCTAAGAGCGCGCCTGATGAGGCCCGTGATTTCTGACGCGTTCAGGACGACGCTGAAATCTGGAACGGGAAGTCGCTTGTGGAGGACCACATAAAGGAGCCTGGAAAGGGAGCCGAAAAAGGGTCTGAAAGGAGGTGTATTTGACCCCCGTCGCCGGCTGTGTGTCCACAAGGGTCCCGGGCACACGGCCTGGGGCTCCCTGTGCCTGAGGGTCAAGGAGCGGTGAACTTCTCGGCCTAGTAACGTAACTTCTTCCACTCAGCCTTCAAAACCCTGATGTATTTTGTGTAATGGCAACAATTGTAGGAACTGAAAAGCTTAAGGAGAGCTTTACGTTAACCACGTTACTCCAGACGTCCTCACTTCAAATGGGGGAGAACTGGCCAGTTCTGAAATGAACGTTTATTTATGTAAATCAGGCTGGTCCAGGATTTCTACTTCAAAGTATCACAAGATAACGTGGGCGTTACTGTCATCACGTGGGCCTGAAAGGGCCGAGGCCAGGAGCCCGGCCGGGACTGTTTTTCTAGCCTTGGTTGTAACTACTGCAGTTTGGGGAAGGGCCGACAACGGCCCTGCCCCTGCTCCCGTGTCTGGAGCTGCGTGTGAGGCCAGGCGCGGGAGACGCTCGGGTGCAGCCGAGGTCCAGGCGTGCGGCCTGCAGAGTGGACGTCAGCTCTCCGGCCGGAGGGCTGGTCGTGACGCCCCCGCTCTCTGGGCCCGCTGGACGGCGGAGCGACTCCCAGGTGGCCAACGCCCCCGTGTGCGCAGAGCCTTCTGGGACCCGGAGGAACTTCTGATCTGTTGGTCTCTCCACCCCCGACTAACACGGAGACCGACGTTTTCGTACCCCCTTCTCCTGGCCATGGGACACAGTCTGCGTGTGACAGTCAGGCTTCAGCCACTGGGAGGAGACACACTGACCAGGGTCTGGGCTGTGGGGGGCCCCAGAGGTTTTAGGTCACCTCGATATGTGTGTCACCTACTTTTCTTTTCGCTTTTAACATCTTCTCCTTAAGTATATCCAGGATTTTTAAACACCTTTTATTTTGAGGTAACAGTAGATTTACATGCAGTTGTGAGCAATAATGCAGAGAGGTCCACGCACCCTCCCCCAGTGTCTGCGAGCAGAGCATCCTGCGAAACCACACACGATGTCCCAGCCAGGAAGTCGGCTCCAGGGTCCCCAGGTCTCCTGCTGTCACTGCTTTTACCCGCACCCTGTCCTGGGTGTGCGGCGAGCCCTTCACCAGGGCAGGGTCCCGCGGCCACAGTCAGGACATGGAGCAGAGTGGTTCTGTCACGAGACCCTCTGTGTGCCCCTCAGGGACACGGCCAGCTCCCACCCGACCCCCTGACTCCTGCGGCCCTGACCTGTCCCCTGTCTCAGAGCTTTGTCATTTCAGGTGTTACATAAATGGAGTCACATGGCACCTGACCTTCTGAGATGATTTTCCTCTCTCAACGTATTTGCTTTGAGGTCAGTCCTGGGGGAGTGTGTCAGCACTCTGTTCCTTTTCACTGCTGAGTAGTATTCCATGGTGTGGAGGCACCACCGTTTGGTTAACACACACCCATTAGAGGACACCTGGGTTGTGTCCAGTTAAAAACAACACGTATTTGGCATCGGTATCAATCACCAGGACTCTGTGCACTTGCCTGAAGCCACCACTGTTTTCGTCACCTTCTTATCTTCCGTGTCTGCTGTGTGATGTTCCTTGGTTCCTACAGTGTCACTGGTCACTTTAAAGGAAGAACCTTTTCTAAAATCAGAGGAGCAGCTCTCTTTTCACCTCGGGACAAATGTCACTTTCTCTTTGCTTCATTTTTCCTTCTCTCTGTGGAGCGAGGAAGCGTTTCTTCCTCTGTGTTGAGAAGGTTGATGCTTACACATCTGAGAAGGAAGCGTTTCAAAGGTCACGCAGGGAGCGAGGAGGGAGCTGGCTCTGGGAATCAGAAACCGTGCCGGAGGCCCGCACCCTCCCCTGGTATCACTGGGCCCCCAGAACACCGTCGTTCCACGCTCAGCACTTGGACCTCGGGCGCACACCGCTCAGTTCAAGTTCAAGATCAAAAGTTCTGCGGTCTGACAGGGACTGAGCTGCCCTGCACCGATCAGTAGGACCCGAAGTGAGGACAGCCCGACCCCGGGACCCCGGCAGATCCGCCAGATTGTCCGTTATCAGCTCCTTAAGAAGGAACGAGCTGGCCGGCTCGGGATTGAATTTAAAACTTGACTAAGATGTTAATGAGAGATGTGACTTGAAAAAGTTTAGGCAGAACTCACGTGCGTGCTCTCTTCAGGCTTAAAGTTAGCCTTTCCTGCAGACACTGTGCTTAAAATGTCTTATTGTTATTTGTCTTTGTACCCAAAAGGAATGCTCATGCATTTAGGGCCCCAGTGCTGGAATTTTTGGAAATTCAGACTCAGTGGAATTCCAACCAGGCCCAAATCTGGATGAGGACAGAACGCCCCAGGCTGCATTCGTGCCATCTGGACGCCCTGGTCCATTAGCCGCAGCCTGGAGTGGACCCAAAGCCCTTCTCCTGGCCTGTCGCCCGGCAGGGTTGTACCAGTCATCTGGTTTCTAAATTCCCCAGTGACTCTGACGACAGCCAGACTTGGGCAACCCATTCTAGGGACATCGCAGGACAGCCTCGTCCAAGTCCCTGCCACCTCCTGGAGACACGCGGGGCCGGGAGAGGGTGCAGAGGTAGGGACAGGGCGGCTGTGTGCACGGCTGCAGACCCGGCGAGGGGTCACCTGGCTCTGAGGCAAACGTTTCGTGGGGGGCAGGGGTGTTAGGATGGATGCTCCCTTTGGTCACTTCTAGATAAAAAGTTCTGTGGTCTGACAGGGAGCGAGCTCCCCTGCACCGATCAGTAGGACCCGAAATGAGGACAGCCCCACCCCGGGACCCTGGAAGACTGAGCAGCGGGGCCTGACGCGAGCAGAGTCAAACACGCGGTGGACCGACGGCTCACGGTCGAGCACAGGCGGGCAGGGCTGCCGCGCAGGACCAGACGGGGGCCGCGCTGCCCGGAGTCTGGGCGCTGTGACCTGTGCAGTGTCCCCCCCGAGCCTCACAGAGTCCCCTGCCTCCGCCTCCTGGACTGAGTCGGGGAGGGCGTGGGAAGGCTGCTGAGACAGGGGCTCGGCTCTGGCACCTTCACACAGTCAGAAGGGAGCTCGCCAGAGCAGCTGACGCGTGAGTGAGCCCGCCTCCAGAACCCTGCGGCCCCACATGCTGGCCCACTGCCCGGAGACCCAGCAGTGCCTCTCACACCAGCCTGCCTGCCAGCCGAGGCCGCAGGGCTTCTGCTCCGTGAGCCCCGGTGGCCCGGAGGGGTGATGCCCTTTCTGAAACTCTCGTGGAAGCTGTGCCCGCCACCGCCAAGCACGGCACTGGTTTGACTCAAGTAAGCATCTGTCAGGCACCTTTGGAAGCCTCAGCTTTCAAACAAGAAGTCACGGCATTCTGAGGACCCGTCGAAGGGACATCGGGCCCCGGGGACACCTCTCTCTGCACACACGTGGTGGGGGGAGCAGAAACCTTGCAGGATCGGTGTTTTGAAGAGCTAATACTGTCGGGGGATGGCCTCAGAGCATCACCAGGAAGCAGCGCACTCAGACCACCGGAGCATCAGCAACGTGGCAAGCGGGACGGGTGCACCAGCTTGCTGCCCTTCTGGGCGCTGAGCGGGGAGACTGCTCTCTGAGAACCAGAGCCGCCCCACCTTAAGTGCTGCAGGAACCTGCCACGCATCTGGGCGACATCGATAGAGCTCTGATTTCCAGATTAAAAACAGGCTAACGGAGTTTTATTATAAAAGAGGGGAAGTTTTACAAACGCCAAGGTGGAAGTAATGCTGGTTTGCGAGGCTCTGCAGAGTCAAAGTCAATTTGTTTTTGGCACAGTCGCACCCCTTGGTTCATTTCTAAAACCCACATGGAAGGCAAATTTAAAGTTAACTTTTCAGATAATTATCAGTCTGCTAATTTAATAAACTTTTGAAGTCTCCTTGCTTTTAACAAGTCAAGCTTCCAGTCTTCGCATTTACTGTGGATCTGAAATTCAGGATGGGTGGGTGTGGGGTGCGGCTCGCTGGTGGTGCCGGCAAACCCCAGGTGATTCCTCCCAGCCCTTCCGGTCCCGGAGTCACAGGTGAGGTGCGGCTTCTATTTCTGGGCGGAAAAGCCAGTGGACAGAGCTGCCGGTCAGCAGTGACGGAATGCCACTTGCTACTACCTTGCTTCAAAGAGAATGGAATTCCCAATGAGGACGTGGTGCCGTCACAGAGACACCGGCAAAAAGCAGTGCTTGGTGCTTCCAAGCGTCGGACCATCCCGTGTGGACGAGCTCAGGCCGACAGTGCACGTCTGGTCAGGCTGCTCTCCAGGCTCTCCTTCCTCCTGCCTGAGGTCTCACTTCCCAGGGCCCACGGCCATGGCGCGCGGGGACGGCGGTGCAGGGTCAGAGCCGCCTTTCTGACGTGGGTGTCTCCAGCCTGCAGGAGTGCAGTGCTTTGTTTTCCTCAGGGTTTGTCATTCTTCTAACTGTTCCAGCAGAACTCCCTTGTCCGTACATGGGCTGCTTCCCTGTGGGAAGGCGGACCCTTAGGACCAGGCAGTGGGACGTGGACAGCTGCTTCTCCCAGCAAACCGCGCCCTCCCCGTGACACGGGCTGACAGTCTCTTCAAAAAACTCGCTCTGCCAGCTGCCTACCGCCTGCCCACCGATCACCTATGTTAGGAAAGCTTCTCCTATTATTTCTCACTAACATGTGGCTGTCTTCCTTCCAGAACTAGGAAGAATTCCCCACTGTGCGCCCGGGCACTGCTGCGAAGCAGCCCCGAGCACCTGACCGTGGACGCCCCTCAGAGTCCCGGGATGCGGGAAGCAGACTGGAAACCAGAGAAGAGGCATCTGCTCACGCGTCTGGTGGGGTCTGGCCCTGGGATGCAGACTGAGGTGGGGGTCTGGCCCCTGGGATGCGGACTGAGGTAGAGAGCGGGTCCCGGAGGCCAGGAGAACTTACAGAGGACGCTTCCGGGTGCATCGCGGGAAGGGACAGCCACGGTGTCGTGGCCCCGCTCACGTGGCCCTGAAGCTGTGTCGTGAGCTCGGAGCCCCGGTGGGTCCAGTCTGGGTGACACATCTGCTTGTCCACTGAGTCAGTGCTCCGACTTACCTGACGCATGGGTGGCGGGCGTCAGGCCGGCCGAAGCCGAGGGCCGTGAAGGGAACAGACCTGCTGGACGAGCAGGTCCAGGGAGCACATGCAGGGTCCTCTTCTCAGACACCTTGCCCTGAACAGCTTCTGCCCTGTGGTGTCATCATTTGGGTCAAAGGTTTCCTCCCTACCCGCTGGGGGGCTGGGGGTCCCATCAGCCCTCGAGGGCGCTCACAGCTCACGGGCCTGCCCGGGCCACACGGACCTGCCGCGGCTGGGACCCCGGAGGAGCGCAGGGAACGGGACTGGGGCGAGCCCGGCGGCCCCGCCTGCCCAGACAGCGCTCTCCCTCAGCACAGCCACGCGTTTCTCAAGACGGTCGTGTGGGACTTAGAGCGGGGGCTCCAGCCACTCAGTTCCCTGGGTTCAGCTCAGGCTCACTACTTCCCAGCTGCGTGCGCGGGTGACTGGCTCAACATCTCACTCACAAATGGGGACAGTAATCACAGTTACCACAAAAAAAGACAAAAGAACTTATTTACAAAATGGAAACAGACTCACAGACGTAGAAAACAAACTTATGGTTACCGGGGGGAAAGGGGTGGGAAGGGACAAGCTGGGAGTCGGAGATTTGCAGATACTAACACACATAAAACAGATCAACAAGTTCGCATTGTGCAGCACAGGGAACCGTATTCAGTATCTTGCACCAGAGACGGACCCAGCGTTGTAAACTGACTACATTTCAATAAAATATATATGTAAAAAAAAAACTACCACAAACCGTTGTCCTGAGGATTATGTTAGTAGACGCATTCAAAGAAACCAGCACAACACCGACTCCCGCAAGCTCCCAGCCACTGTCAGCGTTATTTCCCACAGTGACTTTCTGAAGGCACACCCACTGCAGACAGATGGGAGCGTTGGAAGAGAATTTAAAAGTGTACTGTCATTTGCAGACGGGCTGTTGTTTTTACATACCACTGGAAGTCGTCCCTACCCGGTGCCAGGCCAGTGTGCTTCCTCCCCTCCCACCCTTCCCCTTCTCCCTCCCTTCCTTCCTTCCTTCCTTCCTTCCTTCCATCCTTCTGCATTCGCCACCCAGAGAAGACCGCGAGGCCGTAAGCAAAGCGGTGACCACAGCACACCTGCTCCCATGCTTGTCCGGATCAACGGCAGGGACACTGGACAGACTTAAGGGTCTTTGGTCTTCGTGGGACTCCAGAGAAGTCCACCTCCATATTTTCCACTATTTTTAAACACATTAGCTTGAAGTTCACTTGTCTTCGAGGCAGTGTTTTAATTGGGATTTACGAGGAATTCATTCTGCATTGCCGGCCGCTCCCAAGCCCCCGAGACTCGGTTACTGACAGACATCTGTGCTCTGGGAGCCTGAATGAGACCCTTATCAGAGGGGCGGAGCTCTGTTCCCCAGCGCCGTGTAAGGCAGGAATAATCTCCGCTGACTGACGGCCCCAAGATCTGCAGGTATAATGTTCCACTCGAAGGATTTTGCAGGGACATGCACACACGGTCAGCGTCCCAGCGGGTGCTCCTGTCTAATTCTGGGGTTTTACGGTTGTTTTTGGTTATGCGTGCTACTAAATTTACAAAATCTTTCATCCGCTGCAAAATCCCAGGGTGACGCTCACACGGAGAGGCCTCCTGACCAGAAGGCTCGCTGCTGCCGAGGCTTCAGAAGAAAACAGCTTCTTGTGGTTGTGTTCCGGTTTTGATCTGGATCCAGCTGAGACAGTTTAGTCGCCCGTGGGTCGGTTTGCGTGCGCTCGGCCGGGTGCCCGAGGGTCCGCACCAGCCCCCGCCCTGCGTCTCCCCTCTGCGTCTCTCTCCCCTGCGTCTCTTCCGGCAACACTGAGGAAGGCCGCACAGGCAGAGCCAGCGCGCGTGCAGGACGGCTGTGAGGGCAAACAGCCCGCAGAAGCAGCAGGCAGCGCAGGTACAAGGGGAGAAACAGAGCCACGCAGGTGGCTGCCCACGACGGCACCAGGCGAGACGCAGCAGCGTCCGGGAGCTTTGCCGGATAGACCCAAACAGCAGTTCCAATTTCACGAGCAGACTCAGGAGAAACAGTGGGGAGGGGAGACCCAGGTGTCGTGGGAAACGGGGGACAGGCTTGTGCGGGGAGACCCGAGGGGAAGAGAACGTGGGCTCAGCGTCGGGGGGTCCAGGCCGCCGCCCAGGGGCCGCGGCCAGACGCTCTAGTCTCTGAGGTCCTGGGCACTGAATTTCGAGGTCTGATCCCAGGTTTTACGTGAGTCGTTTGTACATCTGAAAACGGCAGTATTTTTATGTTCTAAACGTCAAGCTTGGCTTCTGCAGCTTCACCGCAAAGGCCCCGAGCAGACGGGAGGAAGCAAACCAAAGCATTGATCTCGTCGCTGATTCTGTGAACACCCGTTCACTCCTGAGACCTCAGTTTTGCCCCAGTTTTCACAGGTGAGGAATACAGTCAGGTGTGGGAGCTTCTGCCTGGAATCCCGGCACACGCTGCCCTAGCCTTCTCGTCCATTATCGTCCGGCTTTGCGTCTCAAATATTAGAGTGGCTTGTGAACCCTGCCTGGGCCCAGCGTCAGCTCTGGCTCTTGGTCTGTGCCTCCTGGGGCTGGTTGTTGGGACACAGAGGCCTGAACGCCTGGAAGTTCCCTGTGACACGTGGGGCGGGACTCTGACAACCTCAGGGGAGTCTGCAGAACAGCAAGGACGCAGACAGTGACCATTTCATGCAGGGACAAGAGGGGTTGGCCAGAAATGGACTGACTGGGCTTGGTGGGGAAGGGGCAGGTTTTGTGGGGAGACGCACCCTGATCCACACATTCGTGGGCCCCTTCTTAGGGGAGCGTCGTGAATGAACCCCTGGGATTGCTGCTGACATCGGAGACTCGTGGGAATCACCCACCCCCACTCTCCCTCCCCCCGTGCTCCCCTGTGGGTGCTGACCTGTGCCTGGTGCTCGGAAAGACGGGGTCTCTGCCCCGGGGAGCGGGCAGTGGGGCTGGAGAAGCAGGTGTCAGACCCATGCAGGGGCCGAGGGGCCGCGTCTACATGGACTGGAGGTTCTGGAACGCCCAATGGGACGGGTGAGGGAGGGTGAGGACCCACACTTCTGGCCAAGGCAGAGCATGGAGGCTGGCACGTCAGGCTGGAGCGGCCAGAGCTGCCCGAGCTGTTTCCTCCAGGTGACCTGGCTGGGCCTCACCCGTGCCACCAGGGGCTGCGGTGTCAGGTGGGGACGCCTGCCACTTACGGGACAGAAGGTGCTTCCAGGGACTCTGCTCCGCCTTGTCCATCACTGCCCCGCGTCCGCAAGAGTCCCTCGACAGGAACTTCGCAGCTTCCCTGTGCGAGTGAAGCCCCAGGCGACTTGGCCATCGCACCCGGGCTGAATCTGCCGGTTTCACTGCGGAAGGTCAGTCAGTATGAAGGCGAGGAAGGCATCGCTGTGCAACGTGGTTTGCGCCTCCAGGCTGGAATGACAGCGACCTTTTCCTCGAATGAACATTGACCTACGACATTCTATGCATTTCTGTGCACTTTTCCGGGTCAGCGTTCCCTCCTGGTGAGCTCGTCAGCGTCACATGCACAGAGAAGCAGCTACCTCTGGGCTCTTCAGCAGGTTCCCAAGCCCCCACACGGGGGCCGCTCGGGTGCTGGTTAAGTCAAGGGACAGTGCGGACTCTGCCCTGAAAATCCTGCTGTGGTGGGTGGGGGCGGGCGCGGGCTCCACGGGGTGTCTAGTGAGTGTCCACGCAATTCCTGGTCGGGCTGGTGAGGGCGACAGTGTACTTGGTTCAGTTTGTTGTTGTTGTTGTTGTTGTTGTTGGGAGGTAATTAGTTTTATTTATTTAATTTTTTTTTAATAAAGGGACTGGGGATTGACCCCAGGACCTCGTGTGTGCTGAGCACGTGCTCCGCCGTTGAGCTGTGCCTCCCCCAAGAGTGTGCGCAGCACATTCCCGGACATCAGGCACCAGAGCCCTCCTTCTAGGGTGTGCGAGGCACGCGCGGTGGTGCTGCTGGTGGTGGACATTGTACAGGGAGGACCTGATGCCCACGTCACGACACAGCGTCTGTAAGGAGCGGCGTGGCCTCGAACCCAAAGCTGCCGGGGCCCCGACACCGTGGACTGAACGATGGACATCAGGGCGGTGGGATTTGGTTGTGACACGTCAAGCTTTGGAAATGACATTTTTTAAAACCAGGTCCATTTTTTTTAAGCTGCTCTACTTCAGATGCCCATAGTTTTTAGTGCAGTGGTGGAAAGTCGTTGTTCAGAGCAATCAAGCTAAGCTGGGTTGGTTGGAATCTGACTTCATGAATCCAGAGGTAGCTGAGTTAAAACAGTCGTGTTTCCAAAGAAGGCTCTATGTTGTCTAAAGAGTAAAAGACGTCAGTTAAGTAAACGTGCTTGTCTCTTTTCAAAATAAAACAAACCAAAAATAAAGTAGAACATGTCAACACACAAGTTTACCAGAGAATCAGTCGCACCAACCAAATGACTTCACGTCACTAATTCTCTCCCACAAGCAGCTCTTTCTAATATTTGCTAAGTGAAACCAAATAGTTCTTTAGTCTACCTGAATTCACGATACTTCTGTAAGAGCCAGACTGAAACCTGCCTGTGACTTACTCACCAGAGAACTATCTGCTCAGTCGATCGGCAGCGTCTCCCCAAGATCTTCTGTGCACACAGCGTCAACTACAGACCTCTCGGCACACCCCGCAGACCTGCGTCACATTCTCAGATATGTTGAAATGGTGTTTAGGGTGAAAAACCCGTCGTTCATACTCCGTGATGCATTCACTTTAGTTCATTATGTTTGCTTCTCTCTGATCAGCTCAACGGAGAGCAGCTTTCCTAAGCTTCACGATGGAAGAGGTGCTCGCCGCGAGGCAGCGCTTCAGTCCTGTGGCGGAGAGGCTGGGCGTCCTGCTTAACGGGGGAAGCTGAGGCAGTAACGCTCGTGGTGGTGGCCACACTTACACCTTCAGCGAAGGGCAGTTTTCACCTGGTCACTCAGGCGCGATTACTTCCTAGGGTCCTCGCCAGGTCGCTGGAACAGACCCGATCCTTCCAGGAGCTCAGCGTCCTGCAGGGAGGCCGGTGTGGCCTTGGTCTTCACTCCACAGTGGGTCGAGCCTCCGTCTGGGATGTGCCCAGGACGCTTCCAGGCCAGAGAAGATGTAACGGCCTCAGCCGGGAAGGGCGGGGAAAGGCTTTCCAGAGGAAGATGCTGTAAAGACATGTGATTTGGCCTGGCGGAGGGTTTGGGGTCAAGGCTGGGCTGGGGGGTGGGCCGGCTCCCCACCGCACGGCCTGCTTTCTCTTGCTCCTTCAGTGACTCAACACTACCCTGCACGATGAGGCTATATTTCCCTTGTGGAGGCTTTTCTTTGTCTTATGGTGCATCTAGCTGCATGGTACTTAAACCCCCAGGATCGTTTACACCTCGATGCCCTTGTTTTATATGCTTTACACGTAGAAAAACGTTGGTAGTTTTGGACTGTTTTCTGTGACAGTTTATTGTAGTGTTACGAGAAGTGAATCTAGGACCACTGACAATATTCACTAGCAGAGGGTTCATGAAGACTGAACTCCAGGTGAATCACTTACTTTTGAAAAGCGTGACCTAGCTCCATGGGTCTGCAGGAGGGCAGGCTGGGGTGTCCCACGTGGGGCTGTTTTGCTGGGGGTCCGTCTTTCACAGCCGGGGCTGAGCGAGAGCCCCTCCCCCGCCTCCTGCTCAGAGCTTTGGACGCCAAGGTGGGCTTTAAGTTCACAGACATGTCCAGTCAGAGATCCAGCCCCTCGACCGACTTCTCTTCACTGCCGCTGACCTCCAAACCTCTCAGGAAATCCCTCTGTCAGTAAGTGCCCGTCGGCCCCGGCTGTTCAGTCTGTGCCGCATTAAGCCTGGGCCTTCTTCCCCTTTGACCGGCAAATGGAGCCTCGGGAGAAGCAAGTGCAACAGCGACCCCGCCAGCACTCCTGCCCGCCGTCTCCCCAGCCTGCAAGCGCTTACATCTGTCTGGGCTGAAACATGGCAAGAGCTTCACAGGAAACACACCCTCCTCCCGAAAACACCACGACCGGTCAACACAGTTTCTCACAGAAGCAGCTTCCAAGCTGTGGGGACCTGAGTTACTCAACAGCTTGGAACTTTGACTCTTGTCAAAGGAAGAAACAGCTCAAACTGTTTATTTTCACTGACGATGAATTAATTGTTTGATTAAAAGTCACCAGTCATGAAGCTGGTGATCAACATGGGCAGAAAACTAAAGCTGACTTACCCTATGACCCAGCAGTCCCACTCCTGGGCATGTATCTGGAGGGAACTCTAACTCGAAAAGACACCTGCACCCCAGTGTTCACAGCAACACTGCTTACAATAGCCAAGACATGGAAATAGCCTAACTGTCCACCAACAGATGACTGGATAAAGGAGCTGTGGTATATTTATACAATGGAACACTACTCAGCCATAAAAAAAGAATAAAATAATGCCATTTGCAGCAACATGGGTGGACCTTGAGATGATCATACTAAGTGAAGTTAAGTCAGAAAGAGAAACAAAAATATACAGTATCATATGTGGAATCTAAGACACAAATGACCCTATTTACAAAACAGAAACAGACTCACAGACGTAGAAAACAAACTTACGGTTACCGGGGGGAGGGGTGGGGAGGGATGAACTGGGAGCTGGAGATCTGCAGGCACTCACTACTACATATGAAATAGACAGACAAGTTCATGCTGTGCAGCACAGGGAACCATACTCAGTATCTGGTAGTGACCCATAGTGAAAAAGAACGTGAAAACAGATGTATGAACTTGGACGACTGAAACATTACGCTGTGACCAGAAACTGACACAGCATGATACACTGATTCTCCTACAATTAAGAAAAGTTGGCCAGAAACACAAGAAAGTCATGACAATCTTCAAAATAAAAAAGAAGAAAAAGATTTGAAGGTAAGAAAAATTAAAAGGGCAAATTTGTTTTTAAAAAAGCACAAGCAACCAAGGGAAACCAGACAAACTGGACTCCAACAAAATGATAAACCTCCGTGTTCATGACATTGCAGGAAAATGTTACAGCTCAGTTGTGACAGCAACCTGGATCCAGACCAGAGACCACGCAGCACTTGGAGAGCTGGAGAATTCAGGTTTATTACACCAGCGTGCCCAGAGAAGTCAACACTCCAAGCTCCGGACCCCATCTGCAGGTTTACACAGGCCTTTATAGGCTGCCAGTTTACACTTTGCAACATCCTATGCAAATAAAGTATAACAGAAGTTGACCAACCAGGAACAAGCTTTGTAGAAATGGACCAATCAGGAGTGAGAGAAATAACCAATCAGGAGTGAGCCCCATGCAAATGAAGTACTACAAATGGACCAATCAGAAGTTAGAGAAGTGGACCAATCAGAAGTGAGAGTAATAACCAATCGGGAGTGAAGGAAGTAACCAATCAGAAGTGAGCTCTGGGAACCAATAGAATTTTAGGGGCAAGTAAGCCATTTCAGAGGCAAAAAGTGAGATAGAGCCTCTGGGCCAGGGAACCGGATGGTGCTGGCAGGAGAGTAGTGACCCTGCTCCTGGGTCCTGCCGGTCTTTTTTATGGGGCTTCCCGCCTCAGTGACACTGTCAGAAAGTGAACAGATGAAACACTTGCAAATCACAATCCTGTACGGGGTGTGTGTCTAGAATATACAGATGCTGCAGCTCAATGACAAAAAGACAAATAACCCAATTAAAAGTGGACAAAGAATCTGAGTGGGCAGCTCTTCGAGAACAGAACACACGGGCCAGTGAGCACAAGGCAGCAGGGACGAGCCATCGGGGCAGGAACGGAAGCCAAGACCCGACACCACTTCCCAGCACCGGGGTGCCGCGCGGAGCTGGACGGCGGCAGGTGCTGCGAGGTCCTGAGCACGGTGACCTCGCTCGGTGCTGGTGGGGGTGTAAGACAGTGTGGCCACTTAGACATTTTTTCTCAGAAAGTTGAAGATTACCAAACAACCGAGCATTTCCAGTCTTAGGTGGATGCCCAGGAGATCTGAAAGCTCGAGCCCACAAGCACCTGTGCACGGACGCTCCTGCCGGCGTCACTCAGAGCAGCCAGAAGGCGGAAACAGCCCCCATGCCCCTCGGCCGATGAACAGGTAAGTGAAGTGTGCTGTATGCATGTAATAAAATATTTCCAGCCACAAGAAGGAATAAAGTACTAAAGTAACAGAAAAGACCAAACCTGACTCCGTGTTAGATCTTTTCCTTTGGCTTTAACCCTGTGCCCTGTTTTCCAGGCTTAGTTGGCTAACTGCACTTTTTGTAAAAGGATGTTAACATTTGTGCACTTATATAAAGATAACAAGCTGCAGAGTGAAAAAGAAGGTTTGTTTTGTTGCAGGTTTCACAGGGGCGCCATGACCTGACCCGCGTGCAAGAACAAAGGGTCCCAAGAACAAAGAATTCCGACACCAAGACGTCTGCAACAACCAGCCACCCCTCCTCCCCTTTGTAGTATAAAAGGAGCCTGAGTTCTGACTTGGAGAAGATGGTTCTCCAGGACATCAGTCTGCTGTCTTCTCCGTCTGCCGGCTTTCCGAACAAAGTTGCTATTCCTTGCCCCAGCACCTCGTCTCCCGATTTATTGGCCTGTTGAGTGGCGAGCAGAACGAGTTTGGACTTGGTAACGCTACCATACGCTGTGACGTGGCTGAACCTGGAAATTCATGCTGAGTGAAGGAAGTCAGGCACAGACGGTCACGTGCTGTGTGACTCCAGCTCCACGAACCGTCCGAGTAGGCAAGTCCATCACCTGGATTAAATCCTGGAGGACGAGGGAGGAGGAGACGGGGACGGGGTTTGCCGGGATGACGAGCAGGCTTGGAGTTAGGGAGAGGTGATGGTGCGCAGCTCAGGGACACACTAAAACCACTGAAGTCGCGCACTTTAGAAGCGCGAGCTTTATGGCATGCAAATTACATTTCAAGTTTAAAAAATCTATGTGAAAGGAATGAAAAAGTGCTGAAGTATCCCCTTAAGCCACAGATGGGAGAAAATATTTGCGAAAGACTGATGCAGGATCGACCCGCTCGGTCTCCATTCTGCTGGGTGCTTGCTGCGCAGGGCAGTTTAGTTTAGATTGACGTCGCCTCTCTTGCTTGGTTTTGCCTTTGTTGCTCGGGCTTTGGGTGTCCTGTTCCGGAAACCCTCGCTCAGATCCACATCGAGGAGACCGACCCCCGTGCTTCCTCCTGGGAGGTTTGTGGTTCGGGCCTTTGGCCATTCTGAGTTGACTGTTGGGAGTGGTGTAGGACGCGGGTCTGGCCTCACCCTTCCGCGTGGGACCACGCGTCTTCCCAGGGCTCCGTCCCGAGGAGCCCGCTTTCTCTCCTGAGCGTTGTTGGCTGCTTTGCCCAGCGCTGGTTGACGGTCTGTGCGCAGATATATTTTGGGAGCCCTTGATTCTGCGTTTGTTCTGTGGCCAGCGCTGCCCTGTTTTGGTGACCGCGGCTTTGTTGCACAGAAAGTGGAGGGTGTGATTCCTCCAGCTTTGTCCTTCCTTCTCAGGGTTGCTTTGGCTGTTTGGGGTTTTTTGTAATTCCATAAAAACTTTAGGCCTGTTTCTTCTGCTTCTGTAAAAAATGCAGTTGGATTGTTGATGGCTTTGGATAGTGTGGACATTTTAACAATATTAGTTCTCCCAATCCGCGAACATGAACCACTTTCCATTCATTTGCGCCTCCTTCAGTTTCTTTTATTAACGTCTTAATGTTTTCGTGCCGCGATCTTTCACTGGCTTGGTTACATTTATTCCCGAGTATTTTACTGTTTTTGTGCCATTGTAAACGGGATTTTTTCCTTTCTCCTCATTCAGGTGCTCGTGGTGGGTGTGGAGAAACGCCGCTGAAGTAGGTATGCCCGCCACGTGTCTGGTGACTTTGCTGGACGTGCTGGCCGAGCAGTCTGGTTTTTGGTGGAGACGTTTACACACAGCACTTCCACCTGTGAAGCCACGTCCCCTGCAGGGAGAGGCCCCTTCTCTTCTTCCTTTCCAGTTCTGATGCCTCCATCTCCTTTTCCCGCCTGGTTGCCCTGGCCGGGACCTCCAGTACCAGGCCGAGCCGGAGTGGTGGGAGTGGGCAGCCTTGCCTTGTCCCTGCTTCTACAGAGGAGCCTTGCAGCCTCTCCCTGTCGGTGTGAGGTCAGCTGGGGGCTGGCCCATGTGCCTTTGTTAGCTCGAGGACTGCACTGCTGTTCAACCCAGCAGTGCAGAGCAGCGAGCACCCACCACCTCCCAGCTCTGACGTCAGGACTCAGGGCGCGTCCTCGCTGGTGCTTCCAGCTCAGGCCGCTCAGGAGGCCTCAGCCGAAGCTGCGCTGGTTCTGAGCTCATCCTGGCCTCATGGGCAGGCCAACACTTCTTGCTGGCTGTTGGGTGGAGACTCCAGTCCCTCGTCATGTGGGCCTGTGCCAAGGCTTCCAGCAGTGTCCTCCAGCACGTCAGCTGGACGCCCCTGGAGGGAGGGACAGGGAATCTAAGACGGACTGACCGTCTTCTCCTCATAACATGATCTGGGAAGCACCGAAGCACCATTCAGTACAAGCTGGTCACGTAGACGTGATGGTGTCTCAGATGGGCGGTTGGAATCTGCGCACCTGCTAGCCATGGGCTGAGAGAGGGTCCAGGACCGCGCTGCAGGCGGGTAGGGCTGGAGCAGCCCATGAGGCCAGGCGAGCCGGGCGTTCTGTTACGGTGCCAGGTGCGTCTGCTGCCTCTGGGGCTGCTGGCTGGATATCTGTCCATCCTAGGACTGAAGGCCTCACATGTCCTACACGCAGAGACCGGCTGCGGGCACTGACGCAGGATGCGTGCGCCCCACGCAGAGCACCCTTCCAGTCTTGCACGTGTGCTTGCTGCTACTTCCCACCTGGTCCGGCCTGTGCCGAGAAGCTCTTCCCGGAGAAGGGATTCCCGAGGCCTCGATGCTCTCCCGTGGCTGTGTGCTCAGAGCCCACCCACGTGGTATTTCCCAAGACAGGGCGAGTTTTAAAACATTCATAATTTTAGAAAGTAGAGTAAGGGGTTAAAAGAATGTCGGTCTGTGAGGTTCCACTGCAGAAGGCCTGGCAGGAGGGGATACACGCCGGCCCCTTCCAACGTTGTGCCTGCTGCTCCGAAACGGGGCTCCAGGCAGGTCTTCCCCGAGGTCTAATTACAGTTTTGCTCTGGTTTGAGAAGTCACATGGCACAGAGCAGGTCTGGGCAAGAACCTGGTTCCCTGACTGAAGTCTGAGCCCCGAATGTCGGGGAAGCATCTCCTGAGGCCGAAATCCCAGCGAGCCGACGGTCACACCAGCACGTGTGTCCACTGTGCCCGCTTCTCCCAGAACACACAGCAGCTTTGCCTCTGGTCTCCTTCCAGCCCGAGAACGAGCCACGGACTTCGTGCTGCCTGCAGACGGCCTCCGGGAGCATCAACCTCCCACGGAGAGTCCGCCGGCTCCAGCGACACAGTGCGACCACCCACGTTTCAGAACGGCGCACTGAGTGGCCCAAAAGCCATCCACAAGAGGAGATTAAGTCCTAAGGAGCCAGTGAGACGTGTAGAGACCCGGTGGCTGTGCTTTCATGTGGACGAAGTAAACGTCCAGTTCATCATTGTAAGTTTATCCAAAGACATTGCGTGGAGAATACTGATTAACAGGTACGGCAGCCTCAAGCACATCGAGACCCCTTTTCATGCACATGTGGGGGCCCTCCCGGAGGGGGAGGTCAGCTGTCCGTCCTCCCCAGGGCTGGGCCCACCCAGCGGCTCCCCGCGACGGGCACAGAGCGTCTGACACTGAGCTCTTTTAGACGTGCATGCCTTTTTCACATTTTAAAGATGGCTTCGTATAAACTTCATAAACAAGGAAAACATCTTGAGCAGGTAAGCCTGGAAGGAAGCCAGCCACTAGGAGCGTGCACTCTGGGTTCCGCGTCTCGTCAGCCCTCGGTTACAGGTGAGTCTGTGCCACATTCTGGGGCCCGACCTTTGTGGTTGCAACAGACCCCTCTGCTGCCACCCCTGCTGCCACCCTGTCTCACTGACTGATGCCACCGTGCTTCCCTGGAAGACGGGAAGGGGGGAAAATGCTTTCCGCTTTTCCACACCTCTGGCCGTTTACTAAGTCAGAGGGTGAAGCTCTGGGTGGAGAAGGGAGCGCTGAGTTTATTCTGACACTTCCCCCTGCGTGATGCGCGCACGGCTTTTCCATCTGTGCAAGCGAGGCCGCGACTGTCGGGGTCTGGCTGCCTTCCCGGAAGCAGAGGCGAGGGACGGCGGCAGCCGCTCCCGGCGGGTCCAGCGGGGCTGGCGCTGCTGTGGGGACGGGAGCACGTGCTCCGGGCAGACACCGGCTCTCGTGCTCTGTCTGCGTTTCACTTCGGCAACTGGGACGCTTAGTGTTGGAGCAGCGGACGGTTTTGAAGACATAAAGGGAAGAAGCGTGTCAGATTCCACGCCTGACCTGCCACGAACCGCTTGCCAAGAAGGGGAACCCTGCGCAGAGCACCCAGGGGCAGAGGACGCCCTCCGAGGAAACCTTTTGAACGAACGGTGAGTTAACTCTCGGGCTGGCCCAGACCTCCTCACTCCTGGTCCATTTTGATCTGAGCCATTGGGTGTGATTTTGTCATAAAAGAGGAACTGTCGTGGGGGCGGGGGGCTCCCTATCCGTCCTGAGTGTGCTGCGGAGGCTGGGACGGCCTCTTTGCTGCTGGGTCCCCACGTCATCCCAGCGTCCGCCCTGAGTGTCGTGGACGCTCACCAGCACCTGGGCTCTACTGACCGCCCAGGGATGCACCGGGCGACAGCCTTCTGAGAGCCGCAGTTCCTCTGATTTAAACTCCGCTTTGGCAAGTGGTCTTTTCCAGAAGAGGCAGACCACGTCACCACGGAAAACACGCCCTCGAAGCGTGCAGGCTGCACCCTCCGGCAGACGGCAGGCTGGGGGCTTTGGAGGTGGAGCCTGGTGACCAGGGCCGCATCCAGGCTGCGGTGAGCAGGGCGGGGCTGGACGGGCGTCATTCTTGCCTCCCATCTGCAGTGTGCCACCTCGGGCTGTTTGGCTTTCGATGCTGTGGGCTGAATTACGCTTCCCCCAAATTCAAATGTTGAAGTCCTAATGCCCAGCACCTCAGAAAGTGCCTGTTTGGAGCCGAGACCTTTGAGGGGCAATTGGTTTAAGATGAGGCCCCTGGGGTGGGCCCTAGCCCAGCCTAGCTGGCGTCCACATAAGAAGAAGAGACCAGGCCATGCAGACCCCAGGGACGTGCAACAGAGGAGGGACTCCTCCCTGTGAAGACACGTGCGGCCGAGTTCTGACAGGAGGCTCTGCCTGGAGGGTCCCCGACCCCACCTCTCGCGTGTCTGGGGGCCCCTTGGACGTGTGGTCTTTGCAGGATGAGGAAGGTGGGCCACGTGGAGCTCATGTGTGGCAAGTGAGGCTCATGGGCTCCTTGCCAAGCACCATCACGGTTTCGCTGCCGCAGGCCGCTCATCTGTAAGGCATCTCGTGCGCTTTCGGAGACAGCAGTAAAGGAATCCACAGCAGATCGTTAAAGTCCCGGTGTGGGAGGTCGGGGGGGAGGGTCCGTGCACACTCTGCATGACGGTCCAGACCCCCAGCCCTTGGAAGGGCCCGTGGCACGAGATGGCGGGGGTCTTCTAAGTCTAAACAGTTCCTGATGCTCTATATACTTTTACGTAAAACTAAACTGTATCTACAAAGAACGCATTAGTGCACACACACACTCACTCACTCATCTCTACCCAAATAAACGTTGTGGGTCTGATTTCGTGTTTCCTGCGAGCAGCTGTTGGCGCGGTGCGTTGTCCGAGGTGCGGGGTGGGTGTGAGAGCGCTCCCCTCTCTCCTGTCGGGGCGGGGCCCGTGGCTGACGCCAGTTCCTTCCTGAGAGCATAATCCTGTAATGCACAACAGAGAGAATTTGCTTCTTTGCATCAAAGCTTTAATACTATGCTTAATTTTTGTTGGAAGTTTTCTTTTTGTTTTTTTTGAGTTGAGGCAATTCAATCTAAAAATGTTAAGTAAACTCCAGCTCTCCTATTCTGTTTAACGTGTGTTTCATCTTAGAACCACCCAGGAGGAGGGTGGAAAATCGCGTGTCCGTGGGCAGGCCAGTGCCCCCTGACCGTGACCGAGACGGCTGAGCACAAGCTGGCTCACACCCAGCGGTGAGGGCGTCTTCGTGACGTTCACGTATCTCCCAGCAGACCGTGAGATCCACCAACACCACGTTGCAGGTCTGACCCTAATCTGAGAACAGTCCTTTCTCCGAAATGGCCTTCGTTGCCCAAATTTGTGGTTGCGAAGACTGCACAAGACACGCGTGCCACGGCAGCGAGCCACCCACCTTTGTCCTGGGCGAGAACAGCAGGCGACTTAGGGAAAGCCGCCCGGCAGGTGAGTCGCCGGCACGGGGAGGACGGGAGCCTCGGAGTCCAGATCACGTGCTCTTCACAAAGAGGAAAACGGAATCGGGGGCTGTACAGTTGCTGAGCGTGCAGAGTTGGCAGGGCTGGGCTCTGGTGAAGGTCCACTTTGTGGGGCAGAAACAGGGATATTTTCTTCCCACGAAGACTTTGACTCCATTTCGCAGTCGAGCGCCAAAGCCCTCGGAGTCCGACTGCTGGTGTCGGGAGCGGGCGAGAGGGCCTCGGTCCTCGACTCTCGCCGCTCACCCGCGACCCCGGCCGGCGGGCGTCTGGGGTCTGCCAACGGCGTGCGGCAGGCTTGGTCTCTGCCTCTCCTGTTGAGTAGAAGGCGCCTGTTTTTCCGGTCTCTTTGGAAAACAGGAAGTGCCATAGAAAACATTCGTGCTCAGAGACAGAAAGCCGAAGACGAAGGGGGTTCCTGGAGTCAGAAGCTTCAAAAATCTTTCAGCTGCAGAAAGCATGGGGTTGAAAACTGAAAGTTTGCTAGTCTTCTGCAAAAACAAGTCAGTTGTAGCTTTTTTTCTCTCATACTAAAATTAAAAAAAAGATTGCATATATTTATACAAGTGAGAATGCTGACCGGAGCCTCGTATAAAGATGGTAACATCGCCGCAGAATGCATGCATGCTGCGTGGGGCATCCTCGCCTTCTTGGATCAGTCCCGTCAGAAACGTGGCCAGACACTGAGGGCACGCAGCGTGTTAGAAATAACCTAGAGCCGTGTTCAGAGCCAGCACTGGAGGTTCTAAAACATGGTTTATTTAACTACGATGTTTTCCCGAACCTTTTTCCTTTTGGTTCCTAGAAAACGTCCCCAAGATACGTTCTTGTCAAGAGGACACGAGGCAGTCCGGGCTTCGGCAGTGGTTCACGTCCTGCTTGGCACAATCTGGCTTTTATTTTATTTTAAAGTCACTCCAGGGCCTGCGAGCATTTATTTTTTGCCTCTGACGAAAACACCCCTCGGGGAGGCGGCAGGGAAGGGCTCGTGCGTCTCTGAGTTTCCCTGGGGCTATGTGAGGGTGCCCTCCCCGCCCACCTCTCCTCCGCTGTTCCCAGGAGAGCGTGGGCGCAGACCAGGCTGGTGGAGTGAGCGGGCGTGTTGTCCGTCTTCCCCAGGAGGCCTTGCAATGTGGTCCCAATCAAAGCCACACGTTTAGGAAGGTGTCTTGGCTGCCCGCCCGGGACATCAGGGTTTCTCCTGATCTGCAGGTTTTGATGAAAACACTGGGTACAGAGGAGTGAGTGACTGTACCTCCAGCCTCACCCGTGAGCCAGGCCCTGCACCAGGGCTGGGACAAAGGGGGCCTCGGAAAGCCCAGGTAGCCCTGCTCATCAAAATGCTCATGGTCTCCAAGGGTCCTCGTTCAACCCGACAGGGTGTTTGGCTCCCGGAGGCCTTCACATTCTGCAGGGCTCCCTGGAGCAGGCGATGTGTCCAGCTGAAGCCCAGAGGGTAAGTGAACATGAGGTGGAGACGCCTACACGGAGGTCCCCAGGGCCCTGCGGGCTCCGCCTGGCCCACCACTCAGGTATCAGTGGCCTGACCTGTGAGGCCAGGACCGCCCCCTGCACGGGGACCCTTGGTCACTGTGGGGTCATCTGGGAAGGGGTCTGAGGGCAGCCAGGCAGGAAAGGCAGGTAACTTCTCCGAGTGTCTCCTCCCCCTGCCCTGCCCAAGAGCGAGCAGGGCTCCTGGACGGAACCCGACTGCTCCAGACGGTGTTTCCGCAGCTAATTCAGTTTCCAAAGGCTAATCTCGGTGGCATTTCTCATGCTCATGATAAGTCAGGCGCACCCCTTTCTAGAACCCCTTTATCTTACCCAAATAAGGGCTCCCTCCTCTCCAAGTGAGGACAGTGGCTCCTTTACACATTACGCCTTCCCTGAAAGAAAGCTGGTGATACGGTCGAATGGACCGTTTATCAGCTCCTGTTCCGATACCGGTTTGGAAGGATAAACAGCGATGGAAACAGTTACTTAAGATTAGGGCTGGTCGGAGCAAACGCCGAGGGCGAGGCCAGGCTGACCCAAACCGCTGGACACAGGGAAGGACCAGGAGGGAAAGTCACGAGAAGTGTGAGCGAGTGAAGCCCAAGCAAAGAAAGGTGTGGCTGTTGTTGGAGAACCTTCCACGTCCCCTTCTTTCCTTGGCCCGAAGGGGTCTTCGTCTTCCTTGCTGGAGACGGCTGGCCCAGTCCCTTGCCCCTGCCCCCGCCTGGCACCCTGCAGACGCCTGAGCAGGTGCATGAGGCCGGAGGGTGTTCAGCTGAGTTCGTCAGTGCTGGGCCCGGGACTTCCTGAAATTATTATGGTTTTTCCCCTGAAGAATCATCTGTTGTAAAAATGTCAAATGTGGCAGATCTCCGCCCCAAATAGGAGTGGAGGGCAGGTTTGCTGGCATTTTTGTGGTTTTTTTTCTTCTCTGGCGCCTGAGCAAGTGGCCTGAAGGAGGTGTGTGGTGAAGGGAGGTGGGGCGGGAGAAGGAAGAAGGCCAAACGCAGGACTTAGACGACTTGCCTCGAGAGACTCGGATAAATGGGCCAATTTGTCCCAGCGAACGAGCCAGCGGACTGTTAGCCTGTATTTGACTTTAAGAAAAACAGGCAGAAATGCTGATAACCCTTGGCACGGGCCCCGTCTTCAGGGAGCAGGTCTAGAACCCTGCCGGGCCAAGACCGGCCTCCCGACCGTCTGCGCGGCTGCTGCTGCTGGCGGGGAACCCAGAGAGTCGGGCTGAGCTGACGTGTGACACAGCAAATCCCACGTTTTGTGGACTTCGAACTAAGATTTGCTCTAATGACTTAAATGAAATGACTTTTGCCAATGAGAACCCGCGTTCAAGGCTGTGGGTCTGTTCCTGAAGGCGGGTGGACAGGCTCTCTGGTCTAGGGTCTGCTTCAGTACCCAAGGACCTCAGCCAACCTTGACCTTCGAACTGGAACCACTGACTCTTCATAGTTGGCGGTGACCTCAGGGGCCATTGGGCCCAACCCTCCCTCAGCCCTCCCTCAACCAGAAGTCTGTTAGGGTGCTCCTGTCCCCCAGGAGTTTCCTTCTGGACACGCTCACTGGGGGGTGCTGGGTCAACCCCTATTTTGCGCAGATCTTTCTTGTTTGAACAACTTGCCACCTCCTGCCTCTCCCCTCGCTTTTTGGCTCTCCCACGACCTTCGATGCTTGGAGTCACCGCCCGTTGGCCCACCTTTCCACCCTGAGTCCTCTCCAGCTCGCCTGTGCCCAGCGCGGTCCTCAGACCCTCTTCCTGTGCCCCAGGGGAGACCCCGAGGTGAGGGCCTCTGGAGCAGTCTGACCCACGAAGAGCAAAGCAGAGCCACCCGCCTCGTCTCCCGCGGCTGAGTTCTGCCCTCTGGGCAACGAGCCTGACGCCGGAGGAAGGGTCAGGATGGAAGGTATGGAGACAAAAGTTTGAAACAATCTCACCTTCTGCCCGTGAGGAGGACTGGCTACTTCCTGCTCCCCTGGCCCGCCTCGCACCTTCAGCACGACCCAGGCCCCCCGGCTGGGATGGTGGCCCCGCCTGTGCAGAAGCTCCATGGGGAACCCCGGAACATGCGCCAGGAGGGCCTGCCTTGGCGTGTCTGTTCCCTCTCCTCCTTCCTCACAAGGCTCCAGCCCCTCGGCCCCCTCTCCTCAGGGAGGGAGGCTCTGGTGTAAGACTGAGGACTGACGGGCAGGGGGCTGGACCTGTCAAGCCTGGAGAGACGGACGTTGAGGACAAGGGGGCTCTGCTCCGTTGGGCCCTTCTCAGGGGCTGTGTGTTCTGCCCCCACCTGGGCTGCTGGTGGTGGGGGTGGACGGTTTCAGAGAAAGTCCTAGTAGAGAACGTCAGGGCTCTCAGGGGTGGGAGAGGAAGACCAGTGGAGAGCCCTATGGAGGTGTCTGTCCTGGAGCGAGGGGACATTTTCTGGGCACCTGAAGGTGGCTTGGGTATGGCCCAGAGGGCAGACGTGAGGGGTCATAATCAGGGGATGGCAGTGACCTTCCCAGACCAGTGACCAGAAAGGCGAGGAGCATGTCTGCAGGACTCAGTGCTGGTAGACACCCCTGCACAGTGACACCCCTGCACGGTGACACCCCAGCACGGTGACACCCCTGCACGGTGACACCCCAGCACGGTGACACCCCTGCATGGTGACACCCCAGCACGGTGACACCCCAGCATGGTGACACCCCTGCACGGTGACATCCCTTGTCTCATGTGCAGTCATGGGGACACCCTGAGTTTGTCCAGGGGTTCCCGTCACTCTGGGATGGGATGGGGGCTTTAGAAGTGGTTTCTCACACACACCCGTCTGTGAGCTGCGATCAACGCCCACCATGTATTTGGTGATAAACAGGCTTTTGTTTTGAGTTAAATTGTCTCTTGTGGGGACAAGCAAGATGGAAACACCATCACGAAACTACACTGCAGGCAGTGAGCCCAGGCTCCACAGGGCTGGGTCCACATCTCAGGATAAATGGAAGGTGGCGAGGGACGAGGGACTGAGAAGAAATGTGAGCTTTCATGCAGTCACTCACTCAACAGAGACGTAGTGTCTGAGAAGCCAGGAAGTGCAGTGATGAACAGCACAGAGCAGGCTGGTCCCCGACAGCGGCGTGGAGTCTCACCCCTCCAGTGTGTGACCGCGTCCCTGGGGGACGTCCACCCGGGCCACGCGGCCCCGGTGCGGACGGGACGGTGGCGTCGCTCCGCACTTCCTGCCGGCCTCTCACTGGGTGTGCCCACGCCCGTCCCGCACGAGGAATGGGGTGGATCGCTGACAACACTTGATGCTCTACGTGTTCTTCCTGTGGCTCCTGCTGTGGGTTTCCTGGAGGTGTGGCGTGTTTCCAGTTGAGTTTACAGAAGCATGAACAATGATCACTTCTCCTGGGCAGGCCGAAAGTATCTATTGTCACTGATCTATGAAGGCTGTTGGGCCAGGGGCCACGACACGGTGAACTGCCTGGTGTCAGGCATGGCGGGTTCCACTCTCTTTAGCAACAGCTTTGCTGAGACCCAGTTCACGAGCCCTCGCTCCACCCGTTTGAAGTGCACAGTTCAGTGGTGCTCAGTCCAGGCGGGTGTGCAGCCACCGCGTGATCAGTTCCAGACGGCGCGCACCACGCCAGAGGGGCAGCCCTCACGCTCCCTTCCCACCTCCTGCCCTTGGCAACGACCGGCCCACTTTCCGTCTCCACGGAGGTGCCTGTTCTGGACTTTCCATGGGAATGGAACCTGCAGGTGGGTCTTCTGGGCCGAACTCTCTCACTCAGCACCGTGTTTTCAGGGTCCAGCCACGCTGCACGTGATCAGTGGCTCATCGCGTTGACAGCCGAGCGACACTCGGCTGCCTCGGCCAGACCGCGCTTCCCTCACCCACCCGCAGGGTGGGCGCTGGGCTGCCTCCGCTCACTGGCTGCTGCGAATAACGCTGCTGTGAACATCTGTGTGGAGCTTTTGTGTGGGCACGTGTGTTCGGTTCTCTCGGATGCACACCTGGGAGTGGAGCTGCCAGCTCGCAGGGCGACCGTACCCTTAGCCTTTTGAGGAGCCTGCAGACTGGTTTTCAAAGCAGCGGCCCCATTCCACATTCCCACCAGCAAAGCGCAGGCTCCAGCTGCCCGGCGCCCTCACCGCCACCCGCTGCAGCCTGCCTGTCTGACTACAGCCGCCCCACGGGGTGCGAGGTGTCTCATTGTGCTTTCAGTTTGCACTGATCTCCCTGGTGACTAACGATGTTGAACCTTCTCATGTGTTTATCGACCATTTGTGAATCTTTAGAGAAATGTCTATGCAGATTCTTTGCCCACTTTTAAACTGGGTTACTTTTCTCTTTATTATTTGTTTGCAAGTATTCTTTATAAGTTCCTGATATGTCTCTTATCAGATACATACTTTGAAAGTATTTTCTTTTGCTCTGTGGGTCTTTTGATACACACAGTTTTCAGTTTTAATCATGCCTAATTTATGTATTTTTTCAGGACACAACTTCTTGATCTTAAACAAACACACATTTCTGAATGCCAGCTGTCTCTAGAAACCTGGTGGTAAGAATTTTTTCATGTGATGTTGAACACGAACGCGCTTTTCAGGTTTTTAGCTTGGAGGTGAAGGGCTGTGGTTAGTGGCAAGCAGAATGGTTATGGCTTTATTGACACGAAGCGATAGCTCTCCTTCTGCTGGACGGCAGGCCCCCCCCACTGGCGGGCTTTCACGGAGCCTGCACGGTGGCGCGCGAGCGTGTGTGGGATCACTTCTGTCCCGTCATCAGGCTTTGGCTACCTTCTTGGGTAAAGTTCCAGTTTCTCTCTGTCAACCTCACTCAACAGAGGGGCCAGGGTCCTGCGGACGCAGACGAAACTTTCTGGGCTGTCTGAAGACTCTTTGTAAGGAGCGCTCAGGGAGTCAGCATTCCTTGTCTGAACTGACCAGTGAACTGGGTGAAGCAAACTTTGGAAACCTTTGAGGGAGAAGAAAGCTGTGAAGGCTGTCGGCTCTGGACAGCCCGGTGCTGCCTGGCAGAGCCGGAGAACAGGCCTGCCCCTCTTCTCCTCGGAAACCCCCAGGTCCTGAGACTCGGTACGCATGTGTGGCTGCTCATCAAACCGCAGAGCAGACTGGGCCTGGCCAAGGTTTCCAGATCACTAGTGTCGGAGAGCAGCTTTGAGTGGACTTGGTTATTCAAAGCAAGAAAACAAATGAGCGAGTCCAAATCCAGGCCGAGCCCCGCCAGCCCCGTGTCGAAGCGGGACCCCCAGGACCTCAGAGGGGGCGGATTTGGAGAGACGGTCTCCGGTGGGGTGATCAGGCTCAGGGAGGTCACTGGGCCGGCCCTAACTTTGCCTGCCCGGGTCCTGACGGGGGAAGCCGGTTCTCAGACTCGCGCAGAGGGTGACCGTGTGAGGACTCGGGGAGAGGACGGCATCTCCGAGCCTCAGGAGGGACGGCCCGTGACACCCTGACCCCAGACACCCGGCCTCCTGGCTGAGAGGAGATGGCTTTCTGGGTCTAAGCCGCCCCGTCTGTGGTCAGTGGCCTTAGCAAACTAACGTACCGTTTATCTTCACTGGCTTCCGTGGATGTATGTGTTTTCCCCTCAGAAGTGGAGCAAATGCAACGTAGAGAGAATGCGGACGGTCCAGTGTGGGTGTGGCGGGTTCCGATGGCTCCAGGCAGGTGTTTGCCCTTCCTGCTGACTTTGCAAAGCGTTTACAAAGCACTTCCGTTTTCATCCTCATCACAGTCATGGAAACAGGCCCGTGAGGTGCTTTCAGCTCCAGTTCACAGGGAGGGAGTGAGCCCGTTCCTGAGGAACTCGGCCTGAAGAGCAGGGGCCTTCGTCCCTGGATCTCAAACCCCCGCCCGCAGGTGAGGCTGCGTTCCTGGCACCAGGCTGGTTATGCGTCTGGGAAAGCACTGCAATCTGAAATGACCTGAGTCCAGTCTAATTTATGTTATATGTATAGATATTCTACATTATTTATGTTACAATGGAGGTTAGAATACGGGCCAAGTGCCTGATTCTCCAGTTATTGTACAGAGAACAGGAATACCACACGTGGTAGGGGCCGAGTGGCACGCCCGTCCAGCACGCAGTGCAACGGCGCAGAGGACCAGCTCTAATGAAACTCCATTTCATTTTTAATACAGCCCCCAGGAGAGGGCCTGCACAGAGTGGGATGAAGGGCTGGAGGTTTTGTGGAAACAGCTGGGGTTTCCTGGTTTCCAGAGGCTTCACCCGAGGCCGGGGGCGAGGGTGAGCCATGGGAGAGGCTGGGGAGGGAGGTCGTCAGAGCCTCGTGGGCCGGCGGGCAGGAGGCAGGTGTGCGGGTGGGGGACACGGGCGAGCTGGAACGTGGGGTCTCGGGTGGGGTGGGGAGCCCCAGCCGTCCTTTGTTCTCAGGGTGGCTGAAGGGCAGCTGCGGACTGCGGCCTCTCCCCCCAGGCAGCACTGACACCTTGAGCCGTGTGTGCAGCCAGGCCCCCCACGACCCCAGTAGGCTGGGACGGCCGCCCTACCCAGAGCCCTGGAGAGGGCAGCGGCAGGCTGAGGCCCAGCAGCGAGCGTCCCTCCCAGTCACCGCAGTCACTCTGGAGTGAGTGAGAGCGTCCGTGTGGGGAGTCTGTGGCCATCTGTGTCCAGCACTAGTGATGCAGGAAGAACTTTTTGTTTTTTTAGGAAAGTCTTTGTCCTGAGCCTGCAGCTGGAGGGAAGGCCGGCCGTGGTTATTTTGGGAAGGCTGGTGTTTGTGCTGGGCGGGTGTAGACACAGCCCAGGCTGGGGTCTGCAGGGGGCCTCTGATGGGGGGTGCTCCCAGGGAGGTCCACAGCTCCTCTGGGTCCTCTGACTGGGACTACGTCCCTGACGCCACTCAGGAGAGGTGATCCGATGGGGCGGTGGCTTGTCACGTTGCCTTTTCTGTGTCCTGACGGGAAATCTCACGACAGCCAAGTTGGAAGAGAAATTTGGGGCTTTTGGACAAGAAGCACACTCACCCACAGCCCTCACTCTCTCAGCCTCCATTCAGATGAGACGGACACACACAGAGCAACCAGCAAACGAAACCCCCCCAAAACAGAGTAGCCTCCTTCAGGGCCACCCGGCCGTTTCCTGTTTCCCCTCCTCCCCTCCGTAAACACGGCGTCCGCTACTTTTCTGTGTGTCACCTGTCTGTCAATCTGTCATCCATCCATCATCTGTCTGTCTGTCTATCATCATCCATCTAATTTGAGAGGAAACCAGACGAGCACGAGAGATGCCTCTCGCCCCCCCCCCCCCCAGGTTCAGTGGGAAGACGTCCTGCCTGCTGTGAAATCTCCCTACAGGGACCTTTGGCAGGACTTTGGGGCCAAGACGAGGGGCCCAACATCTCCTTTTCCTGGATCCCTGACGGGTCCTGGAACGGGAGGGAGAGGACGGGTCCTAGGACTGTCCAGCTCCACTCCAGCTTCACTGTGGGAGGCAAACCCAAACTGCCCACCGCCGACGCCCACTGGCTGTTTCTCCGCAGGCCCCCCGAGGAAGCGGTCTCCAGACGAGTTCTGGGGCTCTGCTCCCCAAGGGTCAGACTTGCTGTCTTGTCTGTTAGCGTTTTAGTGGCGCCGGCCGGGACCAGGACACTGAGCTGAGCTCCTAACGTTCACGTTTCACCCACGTCCTCTGCTCTGGACTCCTTAGGACGGGAGCACCTGCCGGCCTGAGAGCTGGGGCAACGGTGGGCGGCCTGTAGCTCGACCCCGGGCCGCCCGGGGCCCTTGGCCTCGGAAGCTGGGGCTGGCCGCCGCCTGACACTGGATTCTCGTGAGAAACGAGCAGGAGGTGCAGGAAGTGAGGCCTCGGAGCCGGTTCTCACGGCTCGGCGGGGCAGACGGTGGGACGGTCGCTCCCTTCAGACACTCAGTCGACTTTCTTTGAAGATCTTTCTTTCTCTGACCCCTCCGCCACCCCGTCCTCTCCTGGGGGTGACAGCAGGATATTTTCACAAAGCTCTGTTCCTGGAGGGGCCTGGCCTCCTTCTCCAGCCAAACCCACTTCCCACCCTGGCTCCTCGGGGGCCCGCAGACCTCCTGCGGGGACACCTCTGGACGGCCGAGGCGTTCCTGCCCCATTTCATCCCAAAGGGAGGACAAGAACCCCTTTAATCTACATAAATTGCTTTGAAGGATTAGGCACCAGCGGAAATGTCGGTTCTCCTTCTGAAGTCGGCAGGTCACCCGCTCTGCTAGAGGGGGTGATGCTCGGGGAGGAGTGGTGGTGTGGGCTGCGCTCTGGGGGCCGCAGGAGCGCTCGGTCCCCAGGGTCGGGATTGAGGGGAGCTTCCCTCCATCCCCAGGAGGAGCCGGCTGAGCAGGGACTTTGAGGATGTGACTTGTCAACGTGCTGACCACGGTGGGTCCGGGGGTTCCGTGGTCTCTGCTCCGGTCCCCGTCCTCCCAGCACCGCCGGGCCCTGCAGAGAGGATGGGTCCCCGTCGTGGGGGCACCCGGCCATCTCCCAGGCAGAGGCAAGAGCAGCTGTTCTCAGCACCTAAGCCCCAATTCTTGGCCTTTTTTCCCAATGGCTTACACTCTTCTAGGCTAAACGGCTCCCATTCAGAGAAGCCCCACTCCTGAGACCCTCTTGGCAACGTGATCTCAAGCCCAGCCCTGAGGAAGCAAACAGCTCCTCAGCGCTGCCCCTTGTCGGGGACGCCCACAACCCTGGTGGTGCTGTGAGGGACACCGGGCTTGAGGCCCACTCAGGGGCCATCGCCGCGTTTGCTCACGCTGCCATTCCCAGGGCGCTAACGACGGGCCTGAACGCGGCCGCGTCCAGCTCAGTCCTATGTGGCTCCTGCCCCGCAGTGCCCGAGGGACTCCGTCTCCCTTACTCCTGCCCTTGATGCAGTTTCTGAAACGAAGCCTTGGCCTTTCCCTGTCCTGGGAGCTGCCTTCTTCCCCAAACAACTGCATTGGAGTCAGTATCTGAAAACTGGCAAGGAAGCCAGAGCTGGCCGAGGACGGCTGGGAACTGGAGAATCTGCAGGGAGGTCTCCACGGCACCGTTTACGAGGACTCGGACAAGAGCCGGAGGGCGGTCCAGTTGCGTCCCTGCCCGCTCCCTCCCTGCCATTTAATTCCACAAACCAGTCGGGGGCCCTTCCCAGCGGCAGGTGCTCCCGGCCCCCGTCCCGGCGGGCACTGTGGGCTCGTGTGTTTATGCTCTGAACCTGCCCCCCAGGCCCCTCCACTTCTCACGTGCCCTGTCGACTTGGCACCGGGTTTCCGGGGCACCTCCCCTCTCCGCGAGGACCTCGTTGTCACTCTCACACGACAGGAGGACTAGCCATGCAGTGGACTTCCCTGTGGCCAAGCAAGACTCTTCTTCCGCTCGAAGGCCCGCAGGAGCCACAAGAGCCGGGCCCTGGTCTCAGCACCGCCCGCCGACCCCGCTCGGCCCACTCCCCCGGCACGTTCACGGCTGAGCTGTGTGTTCCAGGCGGAGTTTGCTCAACTAGACAGACTGGCCGCCTGCTCTCGCTCACTTGTTTTGGGCTTATAAGTGAATCCCCAGCTCGGAGCTCATTGCCGCAGTAGTGTCACTACTGGTTATGAGCAGCCTTGTCGTTTGCAAAGCCGCACTGCGGGCGCTGCAGGTGCGGAGCGCGTCGCCTGAGCCCCCGCCACGGGCGAGAGAGAAGCTTTGCAGGAGCGCTCGCTGGTGGAACGTTCTCCGCCAGACTCCGTCCTCCTGTGCTGTGTCCCTCTGCGCAGAAGACACAGGAGAGAAGAGCCGCAGCTCGGATACCGAGGGCGTGGTTTTGCAAAGGCAGAAATGTTTTACTTTCCACCAGGGAAAAAAACACAAGTTAAGAAGCTTGCAGGACAGTAGAAGTTTCACATGGACACGGATTTAGGATTTCTTCCCCAAACTGACAGGGTCTAAAGAACGGATTTCTCACTTTCCTGGTGGAGCCACTCTGCTCCCCAAGGCAGATGCCTCTGCTGACCCCGTCCTGGCCTAGGAGTGGCGTCAGGGGCCGTGGGACTGGCGGGGACGATGGGGCGCATCGCGTTCAGACGAGCCCAGGAGAGACATGACACATTCCTCGGGCGCCCACCTCGGCCCTCAGCATGTGCGCAAGGAGTTGTCGAAACGAGTCTGTCGCAGAAAACAAACTGTGGTTACTGCTGGGAAGGGGGTGGGAAGGGATAAATTGGGAGTTCAGGAGTTTTAGACACTAACTACGATACATAAAACAGATACACAGCAAGGTCCGGCAGCGACACAGCTGCTCAGGGACAGGCTCGGAGGCGGGAACTCTAGGCCCGAGGAGCCCTGTGGTGGGGGTCCTCCTCGTGGACTGTGTTTCAGGGTGGCCTACAAGCCGAGTCAAAGACAGCATTGCCGGCCCCAGTCGGCCCTCGGGTCACACGAATGTTCGTGTGGATCCTGGTTATTTCAGAGACCAAGTGAGAGCCCGCACCACTGCCTCCCCACGTCGCCTCTGAGAAGCGTGTGGCCTCGGCCCCGGTGCTCCCCGGCGCTCCCCGGCGCTGGTCTTTGCCTGTGTGCGTCTGCCTCTGTGAACCTCACAGAGAGACTTCTCCAAACGAGCAGAAAGCACCCGCCGCTTGGCCCCAAGTCAGGGCCAGATTCATTCGAAAACGAGAGACAGAGCTCTTACAGGCAAAGCGACAGCCCCTCCCTCGTAAGATCAGACAAGGTGGTGAGACGCAGGGTTCCTGAGCGCCAGCCTTGGTCACCAGGGGACAGAGCAGCCGACGTCGGTCCTGTCGCAATGAGGCTGTCCTGCGCCGGGTCGTCCCAGCGCCAGCCCCGAGCCCTCCACGCCTCGGACTGTCGACTTGCCTCAGGCCAGCACCAGGCTGTAGCTCCAAAGTCAACACTGGTGCCCAAGCCAGGTTCAGGAAGCCGGGCAGAGCCGTTCGGGCGGGAAATGAGCACAGGTCCAGCCCTGTTGGTCCTGGACGCACAGTGGAACCCAGGGTAACGCGGGCCTTCTCTAAGGCAGGAAGTGAGGGCTGGGGTGGTGACGGAGGCGGGGTGACTGGGCCCCCGGTGGGGGTGAAGGTTCTAGGTGAGGTGCCATTCCCGCCGAGCAGGCCGAAGCTCGCGCTGCTGGGGAAGGCAAGTCTGACGGTGCGCAGACCTACTCCGAGCTTGGCTGAGGAGTCACTAAGGAGAGGAAGCGGGAAGGCGCTGACTTAGCCACGCCCTGCCCTCTCTGGTGGGTGTTTCTGGACCGATGCGAAAAGAAACGGCCTGACTGCAGGGCTCGGCCCTGCTCCATTCTCTCCTGGACTCAGTTTCCTGCTGGGGTGTCGCCTCCCCTCCACGGGGGTGGGGGTTAGAATCACCTGGCATAGGGTCACACCTGTGAGCGCTGACCGCCCACCCTCCCCCATCCTGCACGTCTACACTGTGATTCAGTAGTGACACGTGTGTGTGTGCTGGGTGTGCACCTGCACGATGACTGTGTGGACGCACGAAACACGGCCGACCAAGCAGCCCCTGTGAACGCCGCGGACGGAGGGGGCACAGCCCCCCACGGGAACCTTCCCGGGCTCTCCACAGTGGCAGCTCCGCGGGAAATATTTTTAGGCAGGACGAGCAATTAGCTTTATGTGTTCCACCAGGCTTAGCAAGCACTGCCCTTGAAACAAAATAAGCCCCCAAATTTAGCCTCTCTCTTTTTCTCTTTTCTGAACATCTTGAAAATTTAAATGATCTCATGAGTGTGTTTCCTGTGTCCTCAGCACAGCAGGGACGCAGGGCACAGTTCCCACCCCACCCCCACATCCCAACCCCGTGGGCTGGACCAGGACGGTGTCTCTGCTCACTGACATGTCATCCCTGGGGCGCAGAGGACGGGCTCTGACGACAAGGGACACTGAGGGCAGCTGCCCGGCTGGAGGGGCCAGGGGACGTTCTCGTCTCCGTGGTGGGTGTTCCTTCAGCGTCCTTCCCCTTCCTGATGTGGGGCTGGTTCCCCCCAGGCCTTCTTCTGCCTCCCGAGACCAGCATCCCCCGGTCTCCCCGGGGAACCTTCCCCTTCCAGGCAGGCTCCCCTCCTGGGCCCGAGTCCCAGCTCTGCAGACCCCTCCTCCGAGCTCTGGGGTGCTGGTACCTCCCACCTGTCTCCTCCGAGCTGCTCCGTTACTCCCTCCCGACACCAGGGCTGGGTCCCGAGGTTTGGGGACGGCGCTCCTGTATTAAACCCCCTTGGTCTAACTCGCTAGTGGGGTCGGTGTTCCCAGCTGGACCCCGACCGACACAGCCACGTCCCAACTAAAACACACACCAAACACCCTCGGTGGCGAGCCCTGCGTTTCATTAGCTTTATGAGAGCATCTGAGTCGCCCAGGCTGCTGGCTGCCCTGCAAAGTGCCAGTCAGCGCTGAAAACTGTTGGTTTCTAAGCAACAGTATTTTGCTTTCATTTTACCACTTGAAGTTGATTTATTTGAATAAAAAATATCAACAGTCAGCGAAGAAGAACTAGTTGAAATGTTTACACTCACAAAATTGAGATCAGTTACTTACTGACGTCAGTATCTTCTACATAGTTTAGAAATGTGACATACAAATTTGCCTATTTCTTCCCCCTTTTCCGGTTTAAAAAGTGAAATCAGTTTTAATACAAATAACCTGCTATTAACGGCCTTTACAAACCAATGAGATCTTGGTGTAAAAGACAAGCAGATAACCACTGCATTTTGTGTTTGCTTCAGGCCACGTGGAAGGTACCCACATTGGGCGTGGAGACGCCCACCCTGAGTGCGCAGTCGCCCCCCTTGGACACAGCCCCGTGTGCGCGGTCGCCCCCTTACACGCCCGCTCCCTGGGCTCCTGTCTGCAGCCTCTGTGCGCTCTGTCTGCACATCCCCCCGCCCAGGCCAGGTGCCCCATGCGCTCCCATGACTCTGTGGCCCGCACCTGTCGGGGCCCTTGCCAGGCAGCAAGGGGGGCAATGTGTCAGGAAACGTCTGTCCTGTTAGACCACGGGCATCCTGGGGTCCAGATCATATTCAGTTGTCCTTGTAAATCGTGGCCCCTCAGAAGCTCCCTGAAGGTTCTGTTGGATGAAGCACTGGAAGAGGGGGACATCCTTAGCTGGGTCCCCGCTTGTGTGGAAGGGTCAGCCCTGAGCCACATGTCGCTTAGCCAGGCGCTGACAGGCTGGGTCTAGGGCAGCCCCTTGAGCACACCTGGAGCCCCGGGTACCACAGCCACCCCCGGGATGGGCGAGTGCAGCACCCTGTGTGTGGACACAGACGCCCTCGTGTGGGGACGGGACGCGGTGATGCCGGTGGGCGGGGCCCTTCTCACCAAACCGGGATGGTCCGGAGGACCCTTGTCCTCCCTCCTCCAGGGGACTCCCCCATTTGCAGGTCCCCAGAGGCCACTGGGGTCTGTCTGGGGGTCAGAGGCTGGGGAAGGACTCTTCTCTGTCTTCTGGCGCAAGTGGCCTGTTAGGGGACGCCCAGCCTGGGACTCGGGCCCCTTGCCGAGTGCCTGGAGCAGCCCCTCACTGCCCAGGCCCCTCCTCTCGTGTGCGCGGCAGATCCGTTTCTGCTGCAGCTGCCGTGAGGGGCTCACACACGCTGTTTTAAGGCTGTAAGGCTGGTTGAGACTTCGACTGGTACAACCAATATTTTTACTTATGTTCAAATTTAATTGAAATACTTAGTTTATTGGCACTAGTTAATCCAAGTTATTTTTCCCTACTTAAGGAACATGCCAAAAGCTGTAATTTGATCATTTTTATATGAACCAAAATAGATTTTAGCTTCAGGATGGGAGGAGGGACAAAGATTTTATTCCCTTTCAAAACCGGCCTGACAGTTTAACTAGCAACATTAACAGAAATGAGAAGAAAGAAGTTTCATAGGGGAAAAAAAGCCATGAAAATCCTGAGATGTTTTCACAGAAAGCTGCCTGGGGCAGCGGTCTGGCGCGTCGGGGCCCCTGCGCGAGCGGGTCGCTCTCCAGATCATCTCTCTGCGGCACGGGGGTCCCAGCCGTGGTGTGGAAGCCCAGAGGGGCCAGCTCAGCAACAGGGAGAGTGGCAGAGTCCCCTGCCCCTGTGCCCATGCCCGTGAGTCTGCCGAGGCTGGCGGGGCTGTGAGTCCCCTTGCCTCCACGCGGCACGTCCCCGACGCGGCGAGTGTCCGACGCCAGGCCGCCGGCTCACCAGCCCAGCACTGCCTCCTCCAGCAGGGCCCCTGGGACTGCAGCAGGAGTGGACGAGCCTCTGATCAGTACCTTCCATCAGTGCTTACTGACCGCACGCTACGTGGGGCACCGACGGGGCAGGAAGTGGCCAGAGTTGGGAAAAAAGACACAACCCCTACTGCCAAAATGTTTACGGCTTAGTTGGACATACAACACACACACGCGTTAAAATCCACAGGCTGACCGGAGTTATACAGCAGCCCAAGACTGTCAGACAGAAGGTGTCACTGCGAGCTGCCCAGTCAGCTGCCAGGCAGACGTCACAAACGACGTGACCTGGAAGGAGGGAGACGCAAGGGTCCTCAGGGCTGCTAGGGTCCACCACGTCCCGCAGCCCCAGCCCCAGACGAGACTTCCGTGTTGACCTGAGGCCACTCCAGGGTCCTGACATCAGCCCGCCCCCACCCTCACGGCCCCTCAGCGTCCCTCCCTGCACGTAACCATGGTCACCACGGGCACCTCTCCCTCAGCCGGCGTCCCCGGGGCCTCTGCAGGCCTGCGCAGGCGGGAGCAGGTTCAGCTGAGGGGGGCCCCTCTGCCTGGGCTTCAGGGACGTGTCTTCAGAACAGACCTGGACACATGAAACAGAATCCTGGCTTGGTACCCGTCCACCCCACGTGGTCCCTGCGCTCTGACGGGGACACATATGAAGCTCATGACGTCCCCTCCTTCCCGGCTCCCAGGGACGTGGCCGATGTTGATTACTAATGAGACAAAGCTGGGGGCGGCTCGGAGAGCACGTTGCGCACGCGGAGCACCCTTGTCCTGTGGGTCCTGGGACTGCATGACTCTCACGTGAGATACAGCGAATGCTTTAATCAAAATGCCTTCTTACTCTAATGAAAACCACTCAGAAGGGGTCAATTTGCTCTACCAAAAATAGCGCTACGCTTTCCGAGGACCAGGCCTGCCAAGGGAGGTGGGGGCGGGGCGGTGCCAGCAGGTGGTCCTCACAGCTGGAGCCCCTCGGGGGTTCAAAGCTCTCGCGGCTCTGCTTCCCTGTCTGGGGTGTCTGGGGGCGCAGGTGGGGCTGTGTGGGGACCACGCCTGGCTCGCTTCCCAAGCTGTCTCTGCAGGCAGCCCCTGTGTGGCCTCGGGCCTCGGGGCAGGTAGCTCTGGGCCCCGGCCGCCACGGGGTCCCCCGGGGCCAGGAGCGCCTCCACTGTCCTCTTCTCACTCCTCGTAGACACTTCAGGGGTCAGAGGTCAGCAGCAAATGTTTCTGGAAGGCCAGAGTTTTGAATTTTCTGCAAAGATGTTCAGAGGTGTTTGTGCTGAGTCGTCGGGAGAAAGCACTTGGACGCCCAGCGTTGCCCGAATCTGGAATTGTTTTGCTCTAATGTAGGTCCTGGCAGAGAACATGGTGCTGCGACCCGGCCTCAGTCTACCTTACTTCCTCCCTGCTCTGAGGTCCGGGTCCACCCCGCCCCCTCCCCACATCCAGAGCCCCGGGGCTCAGGCCTCAGGAACAGGCCTCTGGCTTCGCTCCAGGCGCCGCCCTCTTCCCGCTCTGCTGGGGGCCAGAGCTGCTCCCCAGGCTGGGGGTCCTCCGGCCCCCAGACCGGGGAGGGGAGGAGGGGAGAAGCGGGCCTGTCCCCCCCAACCCCCGCTCCCTCCCTTCACAGCCTCACTCGGAGCAGCTCTGGTTGGCCCCAGATTCTGGTCTCTGGCGAAGTCGCCTCCCACTACCTCTCCGTTGCCCTCTAGCCTGAGGGCTGCTTGCTGCACCGTTTCTGCCTCTGTCTCTCCTGCGGGTCCCCCGCACACCCGCCCAGTCACCCTGCAACCAGCTCCCGTCTTCTCTGCAGTGCCGGCGTCATGCAGGCTGCAGCTCTGGCTGCTTCTCTGCCGCGGTGTGTCCTGCACTTAGACGTGGCTTCTGTGCGCAGTGACTTCAGACAGTGGCGGGCGAGGAGCCTTCCCTATGCTCACACAGGAGGCCTGGCGGACGGGCTGACTCCCTCATGGAGAAGGATGGAGGCCGAGAGCAGACTGACTGGTGTTTGCAAAGCTGGGGTCACTGGCCTCTTTCCAGGCTCTGTCACTGAACCTGGTGTCCCTAAGGACCGTCAGCCCCTTCCCAAAACGGGAGCTCAGTATTTATTGCACAGCTGCTGCCATGGGCAGGGCACACCCCCCAGGCACTTGGGATACAAGTGGAAAACCAGATGAGACACCGGCCCTCCCGAGTTTACAGAGAGAGAGAGAGAAAGAAACCAGGAGGTGACATCGAAACGTTAATCGCGGGTCACTGTTCTCTAGTGCATCCTGTGAAGGGCTGGCTGGTTAGTGTCGACTTTGGGGCCTTCCGTCTCTGTCCAGGAGGCTCTGCCTTTAGCTGGCGCAGCTGAGGACCCGGGCGCAAAGGCGGCTGTGCACCCAGGGCTGCAGCTTCCCAGCCTCGGTGCTTGGAGATGGAGCTGATGAGGGCAGCAGAGATGCCAGCCTGCAGAGGCGGGGGGGGGGGGGGTGCTGCTCCGCCCTTCCCTCCTCCCCCTTCCCCTCCCCTCCCCACTCCCTCCCTAGGTCACAGCGCTCAGCTCTTGTCCTGGCCAGGAGAGGGGCTGTCTGGACCTGGCCTCGGGGTAGCTGGGCGGGGGAGCTGCCCCAGCGAGCAAGCCCACGGAGAGGGTGAGCGCCCCTGCCGCAGGGAAGGAGGTTACGGCGTGGCAAGAGGGGTGAGCCCGGAGCTGCTGAGCGGGGTTGGGGGTCGCCGTGAGCTCAGGTCCCTGACTACAGAGAGGTGTGCCGAGTGCACGCTGTGTGTAACAAGTGTGTGGACGATGGCATGGATCTGTACAGACTGTATATCACGCACGCACGAACACGTGTATGTCCCTCCGTCTCTGCGCTGGGCCTGGAAACCGCGACGTTCCGGCAGCAACAGCATGAAGTGTCCAGAACTTGGACTCTACACGCGGCCTGCACGTCAAAGAACTGGGCTCCTCAGAGAAATGGTGGAATCCAGGTTTGGGCAGAGACGGGACACAGTGAGCCTGGAGCATTTATTTCGTGCCAGAAGGTACAGAAGCGATAAAAAAAAGATCCACACGTGTTAAACCATCACAGGAACCAGTCTGAGGCCCCCCTGCCGGGCTGTCTGAGGCTCCAAGCCCACGGGGATAGTCGGTAACCCTCCCAGCAAGGCAGGCGGTCACGCGCCATCCTGATACGAACGGTGAGGGGAGAAGCGTCTGGAGAAAACGGGGCGGTACGATCCCAAAGTTCCTCCCACGAAACACCCATTAGCTGCTCATCACCCAAAGTACGAGACGCCTGCTAATGGACTTTCCTCTGGGAGATTCCATCGCAACAGGGACAAAATTGACATCACCAGTCACATCAGACCGAGGCTCGACCCAACGCTGACCTTGGGGGACAGCGCCACCTCCGCCCACAGACGACAAGGAGACCACGGCCAAGCCCAAAGCAAGGAGCGTGTTTGTCAAGAAAGACCTTCACTCTTCAAACGTTCCACGGTCACGAGAGACAAAGAAAATCTGAGAAGCGTCTGGTTGCAGGAACAGGGGTGTGGACCCCAGACCTTGACGGACAGTGTTGGCGCCACCGGGGGTGTCTGAAGGGACTGAGGGTCTGAGGCACTGCTGGGTCAGCACGAAGTGCTTGATCTGATGGTCGTACTGTGGCCATCGTTTAGAGGAAATCTGCAGTGAAGGGGTGAGTGACGGAGCGTCACGTCTGCGGCCCACAGCGCCTGGCTCAGGGACATGCACGCACACACGCGCGCGCATGCGTGTTTGCACACACAGGCACACACACGTGCACATATGCACACTGCTGTTAAGGCCGTGTGATAAAACGTGACGGGGGGTCTGGGTGAAGAGTGTCCAGACGTTCCTTGTGCTCTTTGTGCAACTTTCTGTAAAGTCACAGTTATTTCACGATGAGAAGTCCTGCCGTGGGGGCAGCTGGCGGTCTGAGGAGCGGGACTCGGGGCACAGCGTGGGCTAAGGGGCTGTTCTGCACACCCGGTTCGGGTCTGGGCCGAGAGCCGGGCGTGCTGCTAGTGTCTCCACAAGTCTCAGGCCCGGGGACAAGGTGACAGCTGTCCTCGGTGACCAGACGCTGCGGCCACAGGAGGCCCCGGGAAACACACTGTTGAGACAAATGGGCCCTAAAGCCGTGTCTGTCCTGTAACCCCAGCAGGAGAGCGCCTGCGGGCAGGCGGCTGGGCCTGGGGCCCCGAGGGCAGGAGTCTGACCACTGAGGGCCAGTGATGGGCCAGGGAGTGTGCGGGTCTCCCAAGGAGAAACCAAGTTGGCAAAGACGTGACTGTGGCCAAGTTGCCCAGCGTCCCTCCGTCTCATTACCTGGGGGCAGTTTAAGCCTTCTGACGGTGCTCACAGTGTAACCCTCTTATTCCATTCCTTAGAAGCAGCTTTGCTCCATGCAGGACACCTGTCCCTGTGAACGTCTGTAACCGCTTTCAACAGGCCTCCCGGCTGCTCCGGGCACACAGCTGCTGCGGGCCCCGGCGGAGGGACAGCTGCTTGGCTGACAGATTTGGAACCAGCGCCGGACATGTGCGGGACTGTAAACAGGAATGAATTTTCCCTAACCTTTATGAGTCAAATATTTATTTTTGGAATATTAACAAAATCAAAAGAATCACGGCGTCCTTTTAATTTTGAGTCAAAACACACTGACGCGCAGCTTTTAAGAAATTGTATTTCATGGGCGATCTTAAATGGAAGCAGAAACAAGTTCAGAAATGCTGGGATTTCTTGCCCAGTGCATACAGCACTGAAGCAACATTTAAAAAAAATCTTTAATGCTCCATAAAAGAGGTAATGAAACCCCTCTTCCCATAAACTGTCCATCAGATATTGATGCTCACATTGAAACTCCCAAGTATGCTGTGGCTGGAAAGCCCTACACGTGTGCGTGCATGTGCGTGTGTGCATGTGTGTCTGCACGCGTGTGCATGGGTGTGCAGTCTGCATGCGTGCAAGCTCCCTCATGCACCCCCCTCCCCCTTCCCCTCTCAGGAGCACACGCCCTCGGGCGGGAAGGTGTAGGAGTCCCTGTTTTAGTGGAAAAGCACATGTTTTTAGTAAAAGGAAACTCTTTCTCTTGGGTGGAGTTGAGGTGAACTGCAAAACTTCTTTCCCAGACTTTGCAAGACGTGTTTCCGCACGTGGGCTGCAACTAGAGACAGAGAAAGCACCAAAGTACCAGCCATACTGCCTCTGAGACCCTCTGCCCCTTCCTCTGGGCTGCGCTGCGACCGCAGACTGCGGAGAGCTTTCTGTAAAGGTGACCTGCCGTACAAAGCTCCCTGCACCAGAGACGCGATCCGCTGGCCCAGAGCACCACGGACAGCCAGGCCCTCGTTCAGAAGGGCTAGGAATTTCAGGGCAGGGACTGAGCTTTAAAACAAGCCCAGGTCTCGCGCCCGAGCAGCGGTGTTGAAAACGCCCACCCGTGCTGGGCTGAGAGCCTCGCGCGCGGAGGGCGAGCCAGGCTGCGAGCTTCCAGAGTAAACAAGGGGCAGGGCCGCCACTGCCGAGCACAAGCTTTAATCTGCACCTGTAGCCAAGTTCAAGGAAAACGTATTATTATTATTTTTAAACCAGTAGTTGGAAGTATGACTTCACAGTTTGAATCAAAGGGTTTTGTGGTGAGAAGTTTTCAGAACCTTAATAAGTTTCACGGCTTGTCAAATATAAACCTTTCTCCTCCTTCATAAAATGGAGTTACGATATTTCAACATTTCAGAGCTGGGAGGGTCCTCAGGAGCCCTCCAAGGCCGACCCCCTTGCTGTGCAGGTTAATGAAATCAGACCCATGACAACAAAGTGCTCAGGAATTTGAACCTGCCACTTGTGACCTGATACTTGGCACTTTCTTCTCTACTAAACTTGTATCCGTGTTTTTCTCTCATGAAGTAGGTACATGACTCCATCAGAAAAAATAAATCAGTTGAGTGGATTGACAAACTCGGTTCCAGGTGGCCCGACGGGGTGTGTAAATCACAGGTCTGGAAGCACCGAGGCTGGACCCCAGCCTCCCCGCGCGTGGCAGGCTGCACGTGGGGAGGGAAGTGCATCGTGAGCTGCGGACAACAGAGGGTCTACGCGGCACAGGGCTGGGGAGGGTGCGGAGGATTCTCCAGAGTCAGGTGCTACTCTGCAACTTAGCAATGCCATTCCTAAACATTTATCTCAGATAAAATTGTGTGTGTGTGCTCCAGGAGACGTTTAAAAATGGTCCCAGGAATATTCTTTGTAAAGACCTCAAATGAAACTGCAACCCAAACGGGCATAGAAGGTGGACAAATCTCCTTGGAGTGCCTGTACCAGTGGGTGCCGGGAGCAGGGAGGAAGAACGCGGCGCAAGCGTGTGTGACGTTACTAACACACAAATAGCACGACACCATCTGTAAAAAGTTACACAAATGTAAACAACGTTGCTTAAGATACACACACATACAGAATATTAAGGAAAGTAAAACCCAAGACAGTGGTTTCCTCAGAGGAAACCGAGCATGACGTGGTGGTGGCCGGGCAGCAGGGTTCTACTTCTGAAGCTGCGGGTGGCTGTTGTTCAGCTGCTGGTCTGATTACTCCTGTTCCTCATGATCAGTACGCCTGTGTGTCGTAACTGCCATCTGCGCATCTATGCGCCTCATCTGTCTGTCCGTCTGTCTGTCTATCCATCCATCCATATACTCCTTTCTCAGTGGTGCATATTTCATAAAAAGTCTGGAAAGACTAAATGTGGAGGATGTTGACTCAGGATAGCATGTACATGTGCACCATTTTCAGGTCCCATTTAATAATCACGAACAAGAAACGCACAATAAAGACACAAAATTAGTGTTCTTTTCATCTTAGCACTTTGTTCCTTATCTAACTGTATCAATTTGAGGTTTTGCTTGGCTGTATTTAACTGAAAATTCTACAAGTGTTTTATATAAGGGAGATGTTTATGTTTCCCTCACTTAACAAGAAGGGAGGTCATTCTAAATCCCTGTTCTGCTATCCACAAGGAGTGAGCCTTTCCCTCATGCTCACAAGACAGTTGCTGTCACTCATGCCATCACATCCATGTTCCTGACTCAAATAAACGACAGAGCAAACGGCGCAGAGACAAGCTAGCCAAAGCTGTTCACGTTTAAAGAGCTTTTCCCAAAGTTTCACCCAACAACTTTTGCTTACATCTCATTGGCCACTGTGAGCTGCAAGGGAGGTGGGAAATGCCCTTAACAAAATCGGTCCGTTCGTAAGGAAGCGGAGGGTGCATAATGGGCAGGCAGTTGGCGTCTCTGCCCTGCAGATGTATTGTTTCTGATTAAGGAAGCCGAAAGACAGCCGTGACTCTGAAACCAAAACAAATGAGGCAGGCTACTGCTGATAAATACGGGGCTGGCACGGTGGCCACCAGTGTGGCTCACCAGTGTGGTGGGAAAATCGCTCTTTTCCTTTTCTGCCTCTGAGATTTGTTTTTATTCTTAATTCCTCTGTTTATCAGAGCATTAATTTGACTACAATTCATTTGACTTGTATGTGAATATATTTGAAATATATTATATTTGAACATACTTGAATATTATTAATTTAACTATATTTGTTGATTTATGCAAGATTGATACATTAAACTCCTATTTATCCAGAATTGAAACGCTCTGAAAGGTCAAATGCTCATTCAGGAAACACTGTATTACTGTCAGTCCCAGTTTCTCGCACTTGGCGTGTGTTTTATCGTGTGCTGTTTTAAAAATCCCACTAATTTATACACAGTTAGTGCACAGTTTTAGTAAATCAGAATCGCTCCTCCACCAGCATAAATTACAGCACCATTTTTAGCGCTGTGCTTACCTTTCATGTAACTTTTAATGTGAGAAATAAAACCTTTCTTTCAATTGTCAAACTCACTCAGGCTCCCTCTTTCAGATAAAATTTGAAATATTAAAGAAAATACTCGGAAAGCAAATTATTTTTCTCCTCTGTGACTAAAAAAATGACTTTTTACATCCGGAAGAAAATAAAGAGATTTCTTTAATCCTCTGGATTACTTCACAAAATCTGGCAGCGCAAAATTCTGTGAACACGCTGAGAATTCAACTGCCAGATAAACAAAGATCTGACGGGGACCCCCCGCCGCTAGGAACAAACTCCAGACAGGAGCCACCGACGCGTCACCGCGGCCTCAGCTTATTGTAACCCTCCGCAGTGCAGACAAAACACCCCTCGGCCTCAGATCCGCCCGGCAAAGCCGTGAGTCACCGCCCCGGGCCCGGGGCTTCCTCTGAGGCCGAGCGAGGCGCCTGTGAACAGCGTGTCCCCCCCCCCCCCCCCCGCCCGCCCGGATGCAGGCGCGCGGCTTGGGCGGCAGGTGCGCGCGGGGGCGCGCGGGGGCCTGGGGGCCGCGCAGGCACCCGCGCACAGCCCTGCGGCCCCACACCTTCCTTTCTAAGTCCCTTCACACGTTTCTCCAGGTTCTGCTGTTCTCCTACCCCCTGCAGGCTTCCGAAAGCTGAGGATGTCGCGGTCTCCTTACGTCTTCCTTAGCTCTTCAAGAACCTGGAAGGAAGTTAGAACAACAAAAGCAAACTTGAAGACACACCTGCTGGTGCTCGGGGCAGCCAGAATGCTTCCCTGAGAGTCCCAGTTTATCGGAAATGCTTGACAATGAAACTGACTGACTACTCACACTGTGTATTAGAGAAGCAGCGAGGTCCTACGGGGCAGCGCAGGGCACTCTGTCCGCTACCTTGTAACGGCCTACAGTGGAAAAGAGCGTGAAAAGGAACACACATGCACGTGTGTGCCACTGAACCACCGTGCTGTGCACCAGAAACGAACACAACGTGCAAGTCCGCGGCACTTCAATGAAAAAACTCACTGTTCGCATAAAGCTTTGCACCCTAACAACCTGTTTCACTGGCTCTCAGGCAAGAGACAAGAGGCGGTGCTTTGTCCCGCTGCCCCGACCCGCTCATCACCTCCGTGAGCCTGGGCAGAGCATCCAGTCTCTCCTGACCCCGCACCTGGGAGGTGACGTCGCCCTGCGTGCTTACCTCATGGTGTTGGGTGGGCCGCCACTGACTAAGGGGTCCACCTTCATATCAGCGCAGCAGGCGATGAGCGCACTCATGGGCCTTCCGGGCGCTTCCCCCTCGTCCTGAGAGGACCCCTCCCCTCGCTGCCCAGAGTGGAGAGCCTTCGGAACTTGAGGCTTCCACGTGAACGCCGTTCATCCCTGGCGGGTGCTGGGCCCCCTCTGCCCAGACAGAGATGAGCTCGTGGAGCCCCGGGTCCCAGGGGACTTGCAGGGGCGTCTCCCTGTGGCCCCACCTGGGGCCCAGACGCACCAGCCCTCACCGGGGCTGGGCCCTGGGCTGTAGAAATGTGGACAGTGAGGTCCGGTGTTTAAAGACACTCGCTCTGGGAGGAAGGGGGTGTACCCGTCCCATCAGCCCCCCGCCCCCCGGGAAGTGAGTGCACGTGGTAGGTGGGGGTGCTCGGTGCAGGTGTGTTAACAGAGGAATAAATGACAAAAGTGTGTTTGCACCTGAAAATAAGGGACTCAGAACAGAAATGGTGATTCGCGGTGAGAGAGCAGAAGGCGTTTGCTGCCCTGAATTCTGGGGTTTAGGAGGGGGAGGGACTGGGAGCCCAGAGGTCCTGCTAGGCGCTGCCCCCCAGTCCCCTCCAGGACAAGAGCGTGGCCACCTGCGGGCGGGGTCCACTCCTCACTGCTCACGCTGCACGTCCGCCCGCGGGTGGAGGACGCCGCTCCGGGGGGACCGGGTCTGGTGAGCCCACCCAGAGTGCCACTTCCTTCCTCGGGGACAAGCGCTCTTCGTCGTCTCGCGACCCGCTGTGCAGGTGACCTCCGCCCGGGCAGTGCGTTAAGCCAGGGTTTCCTCCTCGTTAGCCGCTTTCTGGAAAATAAGCTCAAATTCTGTTTCCGCTCTTAGAGGATTAGTAGGGAGGACCTGGCTGCTTTCCGTTCTGCCTGAGTGGATCCGAAAACCAGAAGCACGTTGTTGGCCACAAGAGGACAGCAGTGGTCTGAGATCCCGGTCTCTGCCCTCTCACTGCGGGTCACACACAGCACCTTCCCTGCGTGATTCAAAGACCCGTTTTGTCCCCTCTCCCTGGCTTCCAGTCTGAAGAGGTTCTTGTTTATCAGAACGTGCGGGAGACGCCAGGGTGGTCTCAGCGTGGCCAGGCTGGGGCTGCTGTGTATTCCGTTCTTCCAGAATTTTCGGCATCACCCTTATGACGACAGCGTCCCCCTGAGAAAGCACGCGAAGTCGTTTACTGCAGAGGCAGAGCAGAAGCAGGCCCTGCGGCGGCTGTGGCTCCGGAGCCGACCTGGCCCGTGTTCGAGATCTTCGGCAGAGCGTGTTCAGCACCAAGGGCTGCTGTTCCCACGGCTTCTGTCACGACACTGCTCTGCTCGGTGGCTCCGATACACGTTCTCCACTAAGTGAGTGCACGTCGATTGAACACGCCCCAGGCGCTGGGAATGTGTAGGTTCTGCGGGACCACAGTCGCGGAGGAGCCGCAGTCCTGGGGGTGCGAGTGGGACGCAGACAGCAGGTGACAAACCGGTGACAAGTGCAGGGGGTGAAAGGGCTGGACGGGACTTGGAGCCTGGGAGGCCGGCCGGCCGGGGGAGGGCGCTGCCGGGGCTGAGGGGTGGCACGGGGGGTCCTCTGGGAGCAAGGACTTACCCCTCGTCCCCACCTCTGAGCCCTGCTCTCCTCCAGCAGCTGGTGCTCAGCAAACTCTTACCTGGGCCAGGTGTGTGCTCCCCGCCCCCGCACCCCCCCTGCACATCTGGGAGGAGGACGTGAGGACTGCCCCGCGTTCCCGCCGTGACAACCCACGCCCTGTGGACGGCAGCCCGGCCGTGCCTCCCGGTTCCCCAGTCCCCAGTCATGGGAGCCGTGCCGACGGCTGTTCTGAACCACCTCCCCAGTCCGCCTTGGGGTCCGTTCTGTACACCCTCCCCCTTCTTGGGGCCCAGGGGTCCCCTCTGCCTTCTGCTCCCCCTGGTCAGACCCCAGGGCCTCCCACCCACTCACAGGTGCTGGCACGGCCAGCGATTTGGACCACCTGGGCCCTCCCATGGCCCCGTCCTTGGTGTGGGCACCTGCCCGCCAGCTCTCGTCTCCTGACTCTAAGCTGAGCCATTTCCTGTGCCAAGTACGGGGCCTGGAGGTCGTTGTGAGAAAGCAAACCCAGGATTAGAAGGACACAAGCTCGGCTCTCTGGTCCTGAAGTCCTCTGTGGGTGGGAGCTCCAACCTGGTCTCTCGCTCACCACCCCGCCCCATGGGCTCCTCCGCAGGTCACACGACCCACAGCCCCTGCGTCACTGTCTCACCTTCTCCCCACGGGCCCACGTCTCCTGGGCCCCTGTCTCTGTCCACTGCTCTTTGCTTTTGTTCTTTGCTCTCTGTGCTCTGTTATTTCCCTGGACAAGATTTTGATTGAATCCAAGAAAACCCGATTACGGGACAGGAGAACTGTTTAAGGGCAGTTGAATTGAAACATTCTTTACATTCCCGCCTGAGATGAAAGAACGTTCTACGTGTAATTCTTTAATTGCAGCACAGTAGACTGACAACGTGCCAGGTGTACAGCAAAAGGGCCCTGTTATACCTGCACACACGCACACACACACGCACACATACATGCACACACACACACCTGCACACACACACACACACACACACACACACAGAATTTCCGGATTCCTTTCGACTCTGGGTTACTGATTAAAGACACCCAGTGAGCAGAACCAGACCCACGTCTGGACTCCTCCCCCAGGGCTCCTTGCTCACGTGCCCCCGGGGACACCTGGGTGTCTGACTCCCTTTCCTCCGAGTCCCTTCTGTCTGTGTGTCATACTGAGATGTGCGGGCTGTGCCCACTGCAGCCTGCGCCCCCCCGACCTCGACAGAAACGTGATTTTGTGGAGCGGGAGGTTGGGGCCCAGCCCAGGTTTCCACAGCAACACGCTGGTCCAGCCAAATAATCTGGCCAACCCGGAGGAGACGTCATAGCCCAACGAGTGAGTGGGACTCAGTCGCAGGGACGTCTCCGTCTGGGGTCCCGGCCACATCCTGCCGCCCTGTCTCCTACACTTGGCACCTGCGTCGCCCTCTGGCCAGGGCTGAGTGCCTCTGACCACCTTCCAGGTCAGCATTAGATCGTGGCTGGGATCATACCACCAGGGTTTGGAGTCGTGAATAACTTGTAAAAGCAAAGACGTTCTTAAAATTTGTAAGTTTCTGTCTTGCTCAGCCTTTTCCGTGGTGCAGACAAAGTTGACACATTGACCAGGAAACACACGTAAGGTCCTTGTGCGTCAGTGAGTGAAAAGTTACCAGTTCTCACATATTTCCTCTTTTTCCTTCAAATTACTCAGGAGAAACCCCATCTAAGGTAACACGGAGAGAGAGCTTCGCTCCCAGGTGGAGCCTGCCTCCACGCTTGTGAAGCTCGGCACCTCCGGTCGGTCGCACTCACAGAGCTTGGGTCCACCGTCCACCCCGCCTCCATTTCACAGGCAGCACGGGGACCGCCAGGCGCACGGGGCCCAGTCTGCGCGTCGCTGCCGGGAACCCGCTCCCGTCTCCTGCCCGGCCCCGCCTTTCCTGCAGCAAACACTTGTGTCTGCCTTGTGCTGGGAGCTCTGGTGGCCCTGGCGGAGTCGAGGTCACGGCAACACAGTTCCCATCGAGTGGAGGAGGCCCTGAGACCGAGTCCGGACCCGGTGATGAGACGCTTCTCGGGGCGGCAGGGCCCCTGTGGGCACTTCCCACGGACGGTCCGCGAGGGCAGGAGGCTTCCGCTGGCTCTTCACGACCGTGGGCACCGAGTAGCAGGAGGAAGAAACGTACCCAGGAGGGCAGAGCCCGGGGGTTCCGGGCTCGGGGGCGGGAGGCCCGGGCTGAGCCCCGAGGACCCGCGCTCACAGGTGAGAGGCTCACAGCAGCGGCTGCGGGGGGGGGGGGCAGGGTCGGGAGGGGCTCGGAAGAACAAGGGCAACCAAAGAGGGCGGTGAGGCCGAGGCTGAGGGGAGAGGGCCCGGGAAGGAGGCTGCTGGTCGCTGCGTCCTTCACACCTGAGGGACTCGGCTACTGAGACATCCGCTTCTGACTTCCAGCAGAGCTTGGAGTGTGAAGCTGAGGGTCCGAGTGAAGATTAAGGCGGAATGTTTGGAGTGCGGTAGGTTGTGGGACGCTCTGGTAAGGCTCTAGGGGGCTTGTCAGGAAAGTGAGGTGGTGAAAGCCACTAAACCCTCCGGCACCCTCACGAGGCAGCACGGGGAACGGGAGGGACTCGTGGGCCTGAAGCCGAAATAGGTCAGTTCTGCAGCTTCAAAGTCCTTCAGTCACGAAGGCCCGTGCTGTCTGCTGGACCTGAAGGCCCGAGACCCGCCTGCCGGCCCAGCGCTGGTGAGGCAGCTCGCTGCTGCTCGGCTCCGCTCCGTCTCTGGACAGAGTCGCTGGGAGATTCCTCGACGTGGCTGAGGCCCAAGCGCGGGAGGCGGCGTCTGGCTATGTGCGCACTGATGTCTACGTGTGCATATTATTTACATTATATGGCTCAGGTTTTATTAAACTGTGCACCTGAAATGGGTGGAGTTTGCAAATGTCTCCTCCCTCCCTCCATCCCTCCTTGTCTGTCTGTCTCTCTGTCTCTGTCTCCCTGTCTATCTGTCTGCTTGTCTGTCTCTGTCTCTGTCTGTCTCTGTCTGTCTGTCTCTATACCTGGTTGAGGCTCACCTCGGCTCAATGAGTCGTTCAGGACGGCCCTGAGCTCCTGAAGCAGGAGGAGCTGCCTGGGGCTCATCGCAGAGGGAAAGGAGGTTCACAGAATGTTTATCTTTCCAGAAGAGACACTGGAAGCGAGTGCAAAGTCTCCCACCTCAGACGTGGAAAAGGTTCTGTTTGGAAAATCGGAGCGTGTCCTTCAATGGAGTGAAAGGTCGGGTACACCAGCTCCCTGGTGCAGGAAAGAGACAGCGCCCCGGGTTCAGGGAGAGGCGGGCAGGTGGGGTTGGGCAGGGATTTTAGGCATAACAGTAATAAAAATGGGAGTGTGTGGGTTCCCCTTTCCTAGAAGAGTCCTTGTTCTGCTTAAAGTCAGAAAACCTGGACACTGCTTTTTATGTTTTTAGCTTTTTTCCTTCCGTCTTTTACTTTTTATTACACTTCATTTACGAGATGCCGGACTAATTCAGACTAAAAAACGCTGAGGGTCCGAGTGGCCCGGTCGGGGTTGGGGGGCTTGGAGGAGCGCTGACCCCCTCTTCTGTCCTGAGCGTCTCTTGAGAGCTTTCTTTTCTCTCTGAAGCACTTTTCTTGCATGAATGCAGTTTCTTGCTCTATAAGGGGTTTGCAAAACAAGCAGACAGAAACCCCTGAACATTCTGTGTGTGGTGGTACTTGTGCTGGGCACTTGCGTGGCATTTGTTACCCTGAAGTAGATCATTTATTCATTTACATAATGTGACCCAACAAGGCAACAACCCTCACAGACGAGTGGTCCTACGTCTCGGGACCCCCAGGGCTCGGGGGAGGGGGCTCCCGGGCCCACAGGCCTGCAGGTCACACGGGGTTGTCTGCTGTTCACCCTAAGGGAGCAGCGGGTCTGTGTCCCGCCGGCGCCCCACCCCGACCCGCCGCATCCCGCACCTCTCTCTCCTGCTTTTAAGGGGTGACCACGCGGGCTCCTTTTGCAAAGACGAGGACAGAAGTAATCAGGAGCAGAAATGGTCCTAGGCTTTCTCTAAAGAAGAGAATGGCCGAACAGTTTGCGACGGTGGTGAACAGAAAAGGACTAAAACACTGCGGACTTAAGCTCATTTTGGGTAAGAGTAATTTAGTGAGCGCAGGGGCTTCTCTCCACATTCTCTGTGACACATTTTTGTAGCTTAATGGCAGAAACCACTATGTGGTTACAGAGTTACTTTCGGGGCCTCTGGCTGGACTTGTTAAAATGCGTGATCATGAGGCGAAACTTCACTGTGATGAAGCTTTTAAATGTGATCAGTTGCTTTAGGGGCATAAACCCCAATGGAAGCTTTCCAGGTATTTAATATTCGTTTCCAGTTCTAACGTCCCTCACAGGAAGGTCAAGGAGAAGTAGGCACTTTAAGCTCTTTAGCAAGTCTATTAGGGGATGATGAGTTGGGAAAAACAGCAAACACAGGATTGCAGAAATCCCAAGAATTTGCCAAGGAGACCCCAGCAAGCAACGTTCTGTGAGCCAGGAAGGTGCCCCAGACTCACACGAGCCCCCACCCCACCCTGGTACCCACAGGGACTGCCTGGAGGGGGGATCCGGTTGGACTCAGAGCTGGGGAGACTCATGGCATGTCCTGCCGGGGACGGGGGCAGGCCAGCACCGCCTGGGGACCCCGCGCTGCCAGCAGGTCCCGGAAAGGGTGTCAGGGGCCCACTCCTCTGCTGTGGGCGGGGCCCTGCCCTCCGCACTCAGCGTGAAGACATTTACTGACGCGCTCAGCGCCGAGCTGGTCCTGAGAGCTTGTGAGCATCAACACATGCTCGACTTGCCAGAAGTTTCCCCTTTTGTTGGCTGGAGGAGGTGCCAGGGCAGGATTGATTTAAGAAGCTAAATCAAACCAGAGAAACCACACCTCCCCGGTGAGCAGGGTCGCGTCACCAGTGGTGAGTCAGGTCAAGACCACGGCCCGTTGATCCAGCATGACGAGAGGGACCCCTCCTCCTCAGCCCAGCCGGGTCGCGAGAAAATAAGACAAGCCCGCGGAGAAGCATCCAGAGAAAGCCTGGCCAGCACCCTCAGAAGTTCAGGGCTGTCGAGCGGAGCGACTCCTGAGACAGTCACAGCCCAGAGGAGGCAGGGACCTGCGGTGTGACTCCTGGTGGGGTCTGGGGACAGAGAAAGGACATCAGGTAAAAACTAAGGAGTCTGACCCGAGTATGGGCTTAATACTAGTGTGTCGGCAGCGGTCCGTCGATAGTGACAGACAAAGCTACGTGAGACCTTTATAGAGAGTTGCTTGTACTGTTTTCACAGGCTTTCCATAAATCTAAAACTGCTGTAAAATAAGGTGTTATTTTAGGGAAGAAAATAGAAACAGGTAAATCTGGAGAAGGGAGAACAAGGCAGAGTGAGCGACAGCAGCCTGCATTTATGGAGATGCACCCTGCGCCCTGCACCTTGTGCCTTGAGCCCTGAGCCCTGAGTGGCACCGTGTAAGGGCTTTATGGAAAGGGGTCCTCCCCATCCATGGGTGTTCTATGGGGCAGGTGTGGCGGGGGTCCCAGGCCCTTGCTGGCAGCACCGGCCTGACAACGCACACACATTGGAGCTGAAATCGTAGGCAAATGTAAATGAATCTTAAGCAAGTTTATATGATAATGAAAAACAAATGAGAAACTCCTGGAAAAGTGATGGAGGTATTTTACACACAGCGACCTAGACAGCATCTCGCCCAAGCGCAGCATCTCGCCCAAGCGCAGCAGACACAGTGAGTCCTAGGGAAACCTCAGAGTCCCTGTCAGGGTCGGGCGGAGGCCAGGCCCCAGTGACCGCCCCATGTCACGATGACCTGAGGTCCAGGCCAGAGTGTGTGTCTCAAGAAATGGAAGAAACACACCTGATGTCATTCCCTGACTCACTTAATTTGCTGATGAGCAGATCAGAATCGAAAACACGGTGCAATCCCCATGTATCGCCAACTTCAGCCAGAAACTGAAGAGCTAACAGGAGGCAAATCCCACCAACAAGCACATCAAAAGAGGTAACGCCTCTACACTGCGTGCACCCGAGCCCACGGGCAGCACCCCCGAGCCCACGGGCAGCACCCCCGAGCCCACGCGCAGCACCCTTGAGCCCACAGGCAGCTCCCCCGAGCCCACGGGCAGCACCCCTGAGCGGGAATGCAAAGCTGAGTGAGCGCGGAGCTCGGAGTCCACGTTACCGCCTGGAAGTCGCTGTGGAAACACACAGGATCTCCCTCCAGTCGGTCAGCAGGTTTGACGCAGTTTCAGGAGCAGGACATAACTGGCTCGTCCTAAAATAAATGTGGCAGAGCAGAAGAGCAGGCAGGCTGACAGTTTTGAGCCGTAGTAAGTGGGCGTTGTCTCGGGGGGGGGGTCCAGACTTGGGAGGAAGCTGTCCTGGCACAGGGATGGGCAAAACCAAGGGAACAGGGCCAGAACCGCGTCCAGAGGCACACAGACCCTGTTGTGACGGGCGTGGGGTTACAGGGCAGCGGGCGAGACCATGGATTTCTAGGCCACGGTGCGGGGAGCCTGGCTTTCCCTGTAGGAAATAATAACGTCAGATTTTCTCACCCACCCGTAGGATGTGCTCCCTGTGTAGTCAGGGCCTCGGTGTGAAAGGCAGACAGTAGAAGTGCAGAAGCGTCAGTGGCTCTTCAGACGGTACTTGCCAGGGAGAGATTTCTCACACAAGACGAGAACAGCAGAAACCGGGAGGAAATGTTGGTAAATTGATTATATTAAAAATTCAACCTCTACGTGAGTGACTCTCTAAGCAAAGTGTGAACAGAAGCCACAAGGGGTCAAAGTTATTTATAATAAATGAAACTGACAATACCCAGAATATTAAAAAATTCTCAAAGAGACAAGAGAAAGAAAACAGATACAGTAGAACAAGGACAAAAGATATAAAAAGGGAGCGAAAAGTCCCCGCGGCCAGCGGACAGGTGAGAAGGTGCTCACCGTTGTGAGGTGAGGCAGCGCTTCGGGGAAGCCAGCCTGGCGGCGTCCGAGGGCGGGGGCACGGGGGCCGTGGGTGCGGAGGAGCGGGAATCGGGGTGTGGACGTTGTCAGGTCAGCGTGAAGGGGGGGCTCTGACATCACTTGGGCCACACCTGGAAGGCTGCGTTCCAAGTCCCCCAAAGGCAGACGTCCACGTCCAGGCGATGCCGTGGGGAGACCCTTGGTCCCGCCCCCAGAGAGGAGTCCGAGCGCGGGCGAGCCCGGCGCTTTGCGGGAGGGGACCGGGGGCCGCAGTTCTGAAACAGCCCAGCAGTTACAGCAGATGGACTGGATCTGCACATATCAGCATGGCTACACCTTACATTTTCCAAAGCCAGCCGTGAAACGTTACACGCCGTGCACTCTGCTTACGTGGTGTCAGGAAGAGGTGGTGGGGACAGAGGCTCGGTCTCTGTTTACCTGTCGGTCAGGCTTCATTTTTAAAAAGGCAGCAGCAATACAGTGAGGTGTAAGCTCCGTTCAGCCTCAGCGGACAGACAGCAGTTTAGCCGTCGTGCAACTCACCCCTGAGCGCGTTAGGATGTTTGTCCTCCCAGTAAAACAGCCTCCGGCTTAACTAGGAGACCAGTGTCTCAGGGAAGTCAGCACGTCCGTTTCTAGCACCCAGTCCGCACTCGACTCTCTCTGGCTGTTTCGAGGATGGTTTTATGGTTGTCGGCTGTTTTTTAAGCAAGGATCCAGTCCAGGTTCCACACTGCACTTCGTTGTGCTCCTTCAGTCTTTTTTTAAATAGAAACCAACACTGTCCACACATGCAAACCTGAATATTCTAGTAGACACAGTAAAAACTGAAAAGTAATGGTTGAAATCAGTCTTTTTAAAAAACATTTTTTAACGGAGGTGCTGGGGCTCGAACCCGGGACCTCGTGCCTGCCGCGCACACACTCTTGCACTGAGCTACAACCCCCCAGTTGAAATCACTCTTAATCATTTATTTATTTACGTGACTTACATCACCCCGTCTAAATCATGATGCTGTCAGCATGTAACACATGTAAACATTTTTTAAATTACCATGTACTTTTTTCCTGCTAAGTCTCCACAGTTTGGTGTGGACTTTCCCTTTGCTGTGGGGCCCAGTCCCCCCGGCCACGTTGCGTGCTCAGGAGCGGTGCGTGGAAAGTGGCGACCAGCGTGGACCCATCCCGCCGGAACCCCTGACTTTCAGTGGTGTCTATTTTCAGCACTGCACTTTTCAAAACAAATTCAAGGTTCCCTTCAGTTGGACGACCCCAAATCAGACTTCAGTTTCAGGGTCCGAGGAAGCCTTGCACTGCCCTGGCCGTCAGCGACAGGGCCCCGGCGGTGAGAGAGCTTTATCTCAGCTTCCCAGCCTCCTCTGGACGGCCCTCTGCTTCAGATCACGCGATAAGATCACGGCAAACACAGGGGAAAGGGTCTTGCTGCTTCTCAAAGTCCGAGCCCTAACTAGGCACAGTGCACAAAGAGCAAGTTTATTAAGCGACTGATAGTTTTTTTAAAGAAAAGCAAATTAGGAAACTTGAGGGCCTCATAATACTTGCTAAATAAACAGGTTTTTAACAGAGGGAGCTCTGGCCTGGGAACGCGGGAAGGACGCTGGCGCCTTTGTACTCGGCTCTTGGCGTCCGTTCGCCGTCCACTCGTCCAGCGTGTAATTAGGGCGAACAAACTCCAGGGCCCCGGCGTAAACGGGTGGACATGCAGATCCTGCTCCTGCTGGGATGTCGGGGGAGAGGCGGAGCATAAGCCCGGTAACGTGCGTCTGTGCAGGAGGGGCACAGGGAGATTAAAGCAGGAGGGGCGCCCCGTCCTGCCTCTTTGCCCAGCCTGCACAGTCTGACGACAAGTGTAAATCACGAAGGCAGCTGCTGGTCGGATGACGAGGAGGGAGGAAAACCCTCCTCAAATCACGGAAGAGACACAGCATCAAACGTGCTCCTGGGTGCGGGGCCGCGGGCGTGAGAGGACTGTCAGCAAAAGTAAATCACTCCCTTCACTGCAGCGGCTCGGCTCCTGCTAACGCAGCCCGCAGCCCGGCGCCACCAACAATAAAAGGAATCCAATTTTTTTAAGGTGGAGATGGGGAATCTTTACTTAATGTTAATTTTAATTACTTAATGTTAAATTTAATTTTAATGTTAATTTTAATCTTAATGTTAATTTTCCACAGACCATTTCATTTTATGGCATTTAGGCACCGGATATTCTCAATTGATTCAGCAAATAGTGAATGAGAATTTGCCAATGTTTGGCCAGCAAACAGTCAGCAGTCTGGCGGTCAGTGCTGCCAACTCCCACAGGAGACGTGGGGCTAAGCCAGGGGGCGGGGGGCGCAGGGCGTCAACTGCCCCTTCTCTTTCTTTCTGATTCCAAAGTGGCATCATTGTGATCACGGAACAAAAAGTGACCTCCGCAGGCGCCAGTGAGCTCGCCCCAGTCCAGCTACAGGCTGCGCGTCCGGCCGCTCCGGCCGACGTGCGTGTTTGTCCCGTTGGGGACCCCCGGGCGGGGCTGGACCCCACCGGCCGCCCACCCGCCTGCGCCCTGGGCGTCTCTCCATCGCACTGCCTGAGTCCCTCGCTTCCCCCCAGTAAGTGCGTTTTGCTTTTTCCCTCCTCCTCCTGTCGTGCAGATATGCACTTACACCCCACTCTGATTATTTAAAAATTGTATTTCTGTTCACGAAAGTAGTTGTGTTTTGGGGAGAAGATACAATGTATAAAATATAAAGAAGGAATGAAAATTACCCATAACTCTACCACCTCCTAGCAATTTCTCTAGACTTTGCTGACATGATTGCGTAACACCACATGTCACTACGTAGTAATCCGGTGCAGTGGGCAGCTGCACCAGCCGATCTTTCCTCACGCGGGCGCCCCGGGGTATGAGGCACTCCTCACGAAGCGCGATTTGGGGCTCGGTGGGACGTCTTACTGAAGGTGCCGTTTAACTCGTCCTGTTGTTGAGCTGTCTCCCTGGTTTCTGACGTTTAGCTCTTAAAATGTTTCCGAAGGAAATCGCAGTCCCAGCCACAGTTTGGCTGTTCTCGTGGGTAAACTTCTTGCGTGTGAAACTCCTGGAAGGCTCCTGATGCACCTTGAACGTCTCTTTCCAGGAACCTGTGCTAGACTGTGGCCCAAGCGTTCTGGGGTGGTGTGTTTTCACTACACGACATCCTTCCCAGCACCGGGCAAGGAAACGCGAAACCCAGCAGAGTCGTCGCTTTCGCTTGCTTTTCAGCTGCTCCCGTGGCTGCGGCCGCTTCTGGCCGGGCGTCCGGCTGACACCTGGCTCTTCCCCAGATGCCCTCGCGGCTGCATTGCTCCCGAGGAGGATCACCTTTCCCTTCTCCTCAAAACGTGCTTTATCCTCCGCCTTCCCTGCCCCAGCCGTCAGCGTTCCCCCACCTCGGTTCCCTGAGTAGGAACTTCAGGGTCGCCCTGACTGCTCCCCACCCTCCGCCACCGACGGCTGGTCTCCCACCAAAGCGTCTCTGATCACGCACCTGCCACTGCCACCTCCCTGGTCCAGCCTGCCTGAGTTCCATCACCTTCTCACGTCTCCTGCTTAGAATCCTCAATGTAACTGAAAATTAGGTACAACTATGAGATTCTCCTGTTCATATTCTAGTCTCAGAATTCTTGTCAGCGTACCACGGAGTCCCCCTCCTCATGTCCATTCACCGCCGCCAGGCATATCGACCACCCCTGCCCTTACACTGTGTCCCCTCCTTTGCCCTCGATGGGGTTCCCTTTCCCTTTCCTCACTGGGAGATCACTTTTCAGTATTCAGTTCAAATGTCACTTCTTCCCACGGCCGACCCGACTCCTCAGACCACAAGAACCCTTAGCTAAGTTCCCTCAGCTAAGTTCCCTCTGTGTGGTGCCTTCCGGCTTGTGTCTGCTTATGTGTTCTGTGATCCTCTTCTCCCTGGAGCTCCTGCAGGCTGGTAACTCTGTCCCTTGCACCAACTGAGAGACAGAGACAGAGAGAGAGAGACACAGAGACAGAGACAGAGAGACGGGGGGCATGTGCAGAGTGTGTTTCTATGTCTATTTGTTGTGTGTTCTGTACACTCTATTTTTTTTTTTTTTTAAGGGAGGTGCTGGGGATTGAACCTGGGACCTTGTGTGCGCTGAGCTTGTGCTCTGCCGCTGAGCCACACCCTCCCTTGTGCATTCTTGGGTTACCTCCGTCTGTACGATATTGTCTTCACCCGCCGGGCATGTGATTCCGTGTTCTGGGCTCTGTGTGCATTCACTGACCTTAGTTTAAACCTATCTGCAAGATTTAATTTACTCCAAAGCATATTTAGATTGTCTTAAGAATTGTATCAGCTCCATTTCTGACCCACTGCTTGGAAGTGAGCACTTTAATAACCAGGGATGTCAGAGGCCTGCAAAGCTCCATCCGGAGGACCCCAGACTGGGAACCACAGCTGCTTATAATTCATGGTCAGTGGACTGGATATTTTGCCTTGTCCTTAAGGAGATTCAACACTTAAAAACAAGCAATGAAGTCACGAGAAACTGGAAAGATCCAGAGGTGGCAGCAGACAGCGACTTCTGGGGCAATAACAAAGGTTACAGATTGATCGGGGGAGTAGTTTCCGTGACCTTTGCAGGGCATTATGTGGTCTCTGAAGAAGGATCACTCCATGGGCAAGTCAGCTGTTTTCCGTACGCTGGGTGGCTGTGGTTTTCCCATGAACTTGAACTTGCTTTGCAAATGCCAACTGTATCAGCTTTTCTTCCCCTTCCTCCCCCTTTGATCACAACCCCAAGAGTTCTAGATGGAAATGCTAATATGAAAGGTTTAACGGCTCTGCAACAGGAAAACCAGCCCGGAATATTTTCCTGTGGCCAGAGTTTCCTCTTTTATCCCCAGTTGCCCCGAGGTTTCGGATCTCAGCTTGCGGTTTACTGCAGAGCTGGGAGGGCCGTCATCGGCTTTAACTCTGGGGAGCAGATCAATGGCTTCCTGGATACTAATGTCCTTTCTTAGATTAATACTCGAAACGTATGAGCCCCCCCTTATCAGATAACTTGAACAAACAGCCTCTCTGTGCGTTAATTACTATGGAGGGTTAATGTTATTTATAAAATGAAATCAATATAATCTCTATTGCTAATTAACTGACATGTTCTGGGCTCAGTTCTGTTTTATCTTCCAATTAAGTTCTATTATTTTTTCTTATTGGCCCTTGAAAAAGAGCTGCGGAAACAAACTTAATGGCTCTGAAAATGTCCGCGTCGACAAAACGCCTTAATGGAAAACCCTATACGTTTGAATCTGGAAAGGAACCCAGTGTTCAGTTACTGGAAATTGCAAGACAGTTTATCATCATCTCTCTACCCCTTCACTCTCCACTTTCTAAAAAAGTGAGTGGCTTAATGTAAAGTTCAGATAGAGGCTTCCTCTCAGTTCATTTCATTCTCTGAATAAAATCAAAGGCCTCTCGGAACTTCTGTCACTGCTGGTGCACGTGGGGCCAGCGGGAAGGCCAGCCCTCCTCGGTGGGGAAGGACCCTCCAGGACGGCCTCGCCGCCGGAGCCTGGCTGTCCAGAGGGTCCGCTCCAGCCCAGCCTCCTTTCCTGTCTTCCAGGCTCCTGGCTGGCTGAGCAATGGTCCCCGATGCCCGCATCCTACTCCCTAGACCCTGAGACTTGGCACCTGACGTCACAGGCGGGTGTTGTGAGGGGTTTGAGTTGGGGACATGATCCTGGATTATCCGGGTGGGCCCTGAATCCAGTCACAGGGTCGAAATAAGAGGGAGAGGAGGGTCAGAGAGAGGAGAGGCAAGCACACTGAAGGGAGGTCGGGGCGGCACAGAAGAGCCTTGATTCTGACCCCGTGAGATAATAGATGTGGGCAGTTCCAAGCTACCACGTCGAGGTGATTTGTTCCAGCAGCGGCAGAGAGCTAACACGGCAGGTGACTGACCTGTCGCTGGAGCCGTCTGGGCCTCAAAGGGCTGCCCGTGCGGCGCCTTGACAGAGATGACGGACCAGGGGAAGGTGACAAAGGTGCTTTCAACAACCTGGCCCGCAGTTTCTAAGACGCGGCGGAAGCCCTGCCCCAGGGAGCCCTGGAGGGCAACCCAGAGCGCGCTGCTCCTCGGGGCTTCCGCAGAAGCTGCCCGCCTGCGGCAGGCGGGGAGGGTGGACTTTCAGAGTCAGTGTACTGCTCCCTAACCAGGCCTGCTGGTCTCTTCCGGGAACGCGGTTTGGCCTTTCGGAGGAAGTAAAGAGGCGTGATTTTCTGGTGACTGTTTTGCTCGCCGTTTTTACTTTTCTTAGGTGAATATGTTTTGCTTTGCCTACAAGCTGACCAACCCCCCCCGCAGCCCGCTCCTCTGCTCCTCTGCGGGCTCGCACACTCACAGCCTCCCGTCAGTCGTCCACCTTCCCTGCAGCAAGTCCCTCGTGAGTTCTCTCCTGTCGACCTCAGAAGAAACGGTCCTGTGGTCTCGCTGCGTTTACGCCCCGCAACCTTTCCCGCTGAACGACAGCTGACGGCGTTTTCTGCCATGATCGCCGGGCGGGAGGAGCTGCACAGGTGTGCGGGCGCCATGGCGAGTCTGGAGGGGAGATTGGGCCCCCTGCGTGCACTGTCCTCAGCCGGGGTCAGCCTGCCAACCGTGGAACAGCCCCGAGAAACCAGCCCCCGCTCCCAGACACCTGAGGTGTCCGGGAATGTCTGCATTCATCCCCCCAGGCGCCAGCCTGACGATGCCCCACTGGGAACGCCGTCCCCTGTGCCCCGGATGGAGATGCTTGTCGACTCCCCACGCGGCTGGGCGCAGGGCTGTGCGGGCTGGTCTGCTCGGGCGGGTGTGCTTTTGTCGTGTGTATGGTTGTGCTGTGTGTTTCTTCAGTATGAAAATCACTCTCGAGCTCACTGTGTTCATTAGTGATTAATAGCCGCCCCGCCTACTGGCTGCGTCAAGTGTCGTCGGGGACGCGTCACGGCTCACCTCTCCATCCTGCTCGCGACACAAATGTCATTATTTTCTGTTGCCTGGGCTGGAGGACTGGGGCTCAGGCCCCAGTGACACTGGAAGTTACAGAGGTGGGTTTTGAACCCAAGTCTGTGCAGAGTGACGCCAGTGTCTGGCCCCGCCGTTCAGTGCCTCTTACAGAGGAGTCCTTGCTCCTGAAGATGCCGGGCGTGGGGTTCTTGTGTCACCCAAGGAATAATTTCCTCTGCTTACTGCTCTTCCGAACAGCAAGGTGGTCACAGAACTGACGGGGCTTCTCGCTGAGACGCAGTGATCTCCAGAACGTAACAGTTCACAATGTGTATCCGTATCCAGAGAGAACCGAGTACTCTGTGCTCAAACCACACTCAGCCCAAGACTGCTACCAGCACGTGCCGGAGGTTTCAGAGTTTCACCGAAAGACTTTCTACTGGAAACAGACAGGAGGGGCGAGTAAGAACCGAGTCGGTCTCCGGTTCCGAGCAGCCCGTAACCACGGAGCCGTCCCTCTGGGGAGGAGGGAGGCTGTGGACCAGACGGGGTGGGCGGCCTCTGCACCGGTGGCCGATGCTCTCCGTAGACAGCTGCCTTCTTCGTGGGGCCCAGGAGCACCGCCCTCCCGGGGCACCATTTTCTGAGTAAAACACAAACGAGGCGCATCCTGCACAAACACTGTTTCTAAAATTGCTCTGTTCGTGTTATTTGTTTCATCACAGTCTCTAAATTTTCCGTGCAGACTCGACGGTGCCGAGCTCTTCTCCAGGCTGGGTCTTAAGATGTGGATCAGAAGCACCTGGCTGATGTGCACAATTTTAGAAATTACTTCCCACCAAATTGTGGCGGCCCTAAAACCTGCAGCTTTCACAGAATCTCATACCAAGCGCTCTGATCAGATGCTTCCTCGTCTGGTCCCCCTGTGTTTGTGTGAAAGACGAGTGACAGAAACATTGTCTCCAACACGTTATTTCCATTATTAGACTGTTAGCAGCATGTTGTGTTTCTGAATATGGTCATACTCTGAAGCAATAATTTGACAGAAGATTCAGACTGTGCTTGGTTATTATAAATGTCCCTCAATCTACTCTCTGTTTCCAGAATGAATTTTTAAAAAATGAATCAATAGTTGTAAGAGTTGGTGTGATGTCTATTTCTTGTCTGTTTTTAGAGCAGGTGGCTGAGCTCGAGCTGGGGTGTCCAGCACAGAAGCACCGCACCACACGTGGCTGTCGACCCTTAATGGTGTCTGGCCGGACTGAGAAATGCTGTGAGTGTAAAACACAGACCAGATTTTGGTGTAGAACGTACCCACAGGTTTCACATCGAGTGTATGCTGAAGTGACAGCGTTGTGGGTATGTCGGGTTAAATACAACATGTTATTAGCATCGGTTTTACTTTTTTCCTTTACTTTCCAAAAAAAGTGACAATTAGAAAAAAATCGCAGGGCCTTGAATTTCTGCTTTTGTTCTATTTCTATTAAACACAGACAATCTGGGGTCTCCCAGCTCACAGAAGCCCCTTTGTGGTTGTTCAACCTTCTGAAAAAGGCAGAGGGATTCTTTTAGCCCAGTTTGACTCGAGAATTCAGCGGCACCACCAGTTACTAGGTTGTCGCCCTGAGCTGTAAGCCGTAGCCTGACGGCAGAAAGCACGTGATCCACCTTCGAAACGGGGCTCTCTTTACAAGCAGGGAGCGACTTTCTTTGGAAAAGTCTGGCCTAATGAATTTTAATTGAGAGCAACACTAATAAACTAGGTGGGGGTTAATTTACGATCATGGAACCAGTCATAGAGAACTCCGAGACTGGACGGAGCGCACACCGCGTCGAAGTGGCCGCCTCACTGCTGTGGTGTAGAGCTGTGTGGCTGTGTATCTGTCTGCACGCTTGTCTTCTTAGCTCCTGGTCAATTGGCAAAGGTTTAAAATATAAAATTAGCTTCTTAACAACGAGGCATAATTAGTTACAAAATCCTACGATTGAATCATTAAAACACACACCCATGCGCTGACTCGTGAAGATAATTCTCTTGTTCCCCGGCGGGGAGGCGCTCCTGGAAGAGCGCGTGCTCCCTGGGGCGGCTGCGGGCCCCGCGGAGGGCGAGGCAGGTGCCCGGGGCCAAGGCCCAGCCGGCTGTGGCCCCATCACTGACGTGCAACGCTGCTTCTGTCGTAACTGCTGGCCTGTTTCCGCGCCTGTGCAGACCAGCCGGTCGTGTTCTCGGTGGATTTGTGCCCCTTCACTCTGCCCCTGCCCGACACCCTCTCTTTCCCTCTGTCCTTCCTGACAGCAGTGAGTTGAAAGGAAGAGGAGGGGAGAGTTACATCAGTGTAGTCGACATGATTAGCTTAAAATGAGTCTCCAGTGGACAGTAGCCAGCGGTGGTTCGTAAAAAGCCGCTTCCCGAGATGGATGTTTTAACGTTTAAAACCGTAAATGCTCCATTAAACAAGAGTGACTCTCATTACAGACTAAGACGTTATGGCCACAGATGGGGTTTGGTTACAAACTGGGATTTCTTTTGGGTCATTAAAAATTTAACGTTGGAGTCACTGGAACACTGTCGGTGTGGTTTACACGCCAGAGTGCTCGCACGAGAGGATGTCGCGGGTTAGGGCAGTGAGGTTTCAGGGCCAAGCGGCATTTCGAGTTTCCTCTGGGAAGAGACAGCTAGCGCCACATGGCTTTTCCAGATGGAATCAAAGTGACAGCATCGAGAGCCACTGGCCCAGGTTCAGGTCCCTCTGAAATGTCGCAGGACAGCAGCCCAGGCGTCCACTGCCCCGGCCCCGCTAGCCTCCTTCCGCTTCCCTACAGAAATGCCGCCTCCCTGACTTCCACTGCCTCCTCCACGAAGCCTTCCAGGAGCACCCCAGCCACGACGACCCCTCTCACTCCTGGCTCGTGCCTGTTGGTGGCCAGACCAACCCCTGCCACTGACCGGGTCCTGCTGTTTGATGCTGCTTGGATTCCTGCCTTGAGAAAGGCCCTGCTCCACACATGAGCTCCTCGCCGTGCCCCTTTCTCCTCCACAAGAATGCACATCCAGAGAAGGGGGGCCGTGAGGTTCTGAGGCTCAGGGATCGTTGGTTCAAACCGTCAAGACCCAGCCTGCAAACCCCGTCCCTCCCCCCAAGGCCCTGGTCTCTGCCCCTGGATTCATTTCATTGTCCTCGGGCATCAATCAGAATTGGCTGAAAAAGCAGATACTTTGCGTAATGTTCCGGTAAGGTAGTAAAGTTTCTCTCAGTGTTTTGTTTTCTATGTAAAAGGTTCTTTAAATGTCTTTCTTTTATTAGCTAGTAGTTTTCGCCCCATTATCTCAACCGCCAGGAGGAGATGATATTCTGAAAACAGGAGGGGTGGGTGCTCCAGGGTGTCTGTCATCCTGGGGGCAGGAACTGTGATGTGGGGACAGGAGAAGGGGAGGGTGAGGAGGACCATGGGGGTGGGGCAGTGAGGGAGGGGGAGGAGGACCAGGGAGGTGGGGCAGTGGGGGAGGGGAGGGAGGACCAGGGAGGATGGACAATGAGGTGGGGGAGGATCAGCCTGGGCAGCAGGACAGAACTGGGGACGGAAGCGGGACTTCCAGCCCATCGGCTGTGGGTGGGCGGCTCACCCCCACTTCACATCAAGGGTGGTCCATAGACCTCACGGGGTTTACTGACGCCCTTGGGAGGGCAGGTTGCTTGAGGTGTCGAGTTTCACAGGTGCTTCCAGGGATGTGAGGGCTGGCAAGGCTGACCCCGGGACAGGCTTGCAGTGGTGCTGCCACCCTGGGGCTCCCGGGGAGAGGCTCAGGAATAGTTTGCATCCACAGCCACCTCAGGGCTCACAAAACCCCCTCACCCAGGGCAAGAGGGCAGATCATACCAGCTCCACAGTCAGACCTAAAAACGGAGACTCAGACAGTGAGTCCGACGCACTGGAGCAAGGGCAAGGCCGGGGTCCTCTTTGGTCACAGCCCGAGCCCTGTCAGCGGCCCGTCCTCTCCTGCTCTCTGAACCCAAGTTCTGCTGTGCAGCTGCAGACACCGCCCTGGACTCTGTCAGCTCGCTGTCGGGAACGGGAGCCCTGCGAGGCCCCTGGGCCTGAGCCCTCGAAATGCACGGCTCTGCTCAGCCTCCAGGTCTCTGGTGTGTGGCATCAAAATCTGACTTGTGTCCCCAAAGTCATGCGCGCGCGGCAGGTCCCGTCCTGCCTTTGTTAAGGCGGTTCTGCGGTCTGTCGTCGTTTCCCACCATTATCCTTTAAGATCTTTCTGTCAAGTATGCATTTTATAAACAGTTATGACATTATTACTGTGACTATTTTAAAGATTCTGTTTCGCCGCCTCGGTTTATAGCTTGTTTCCTGTTTCCTGCGTGTTTTGCCTCAGTGTGCTTATGGACTCTCCTCTCTCTCCCCAGCTTCCTGAATCACCTGCTTGTGAGCCCCGCACCCTGTTTCCAGCTCCGTCCTGAAATCCATAATTAGATGAAGGCATTTAAAAGGTGTTTTTCCAGATGATTTAATTCTTCTTTTTTTAAATTGAAGTACAGTCAGTTACAATGTGTCAGCTTCTGGTGTGCAGCACAGTGTCCCAGTCATACATATACATACGTATATTCATTTTCCTATTTTTTTCATGAAAGGTTATTATAAGATATTGAATATAATTCCCTGTGCTAAACAGAAGAAATTTGTTTCTATCTATTTTTATACATAGTGGTTAACATTTGCAAATCTCAAACTCCCAAATTTATCCCTTCCCTCCCCCTTTCCCCCCGTAACCATAAGATTGTTTACTGTGTCTGTGAGTCTGTTGCTGTTTTGTAGATAAGTTCATTTGTGGTCTCTTTTTCCTTTCCTTTTTTTTTTTTAGATTCCACATATGAGTGATATCATGTGGTATTTTTCTCTTTCTGGCTTAGTTCACTTAGAGTGATGATCAGTAGGTGCATCCATGTTGCTGCAAATGGCATTATTCTATTCTTCTTTATGGCTGAGTAGTATTCCACGGTATAAATAGACCACAGCTTCTTTATCCAGTCAGCTGTTGATGGACATTTAGGTTGTTTCCATGTCTTGGCTGTTGTAAATAGTGCTGCTATGAACATTGAGGTGCACAGAATTAGAGTTTCCTCTGGATATATGCCCAGGAGTGGGATTGCTGGATTACATGGTAAGTCTATTTTTAGTTTTTTGAGGAATCTCCATACTGTTTCCCATCATGGCTGCACAGATGATTTAATTTTTTTGGCCTAATCACTGTGGTTGATTTCCTCACTGGAGAGCATTGGTTATCTTTTAAAAATGCAACTAATTATTTCTCTTTTATTTTTCCTTAAATAAAATCAGAAAACAGACATTATTCAATGCTCTAACACCAATTAAAATAAATGTGCTCTAAAATGACTACTTACTAGTAGTTGGGGAGATTTGTGAGAGCCTGAAAGTCCAACTCCTAGAGAGATTATTAAATAAATTATTAAAGTTTATATTATAAAAGTTTTAAAGTAGATAAAATATGAGTTTAACAAAGAGCAGTTTGGCAATGTGTATGCTCCTTATTCCAGAAATCCCAGTTCTAAAAATCAGTCCCATGGAAATTATCAGAAATACGGTTAAGGCCTTACATCCAAGGATGCCTCCTGAGCGTGATTTATAAAGACAAAGCATTGGAAACAGTTCAAAGATTCATTGTATAATTAAATATTATTGACCCATAAAAGCACGTTTTTGAAGATTTATAACAGAAGTGCTCCCAATACAAGGTTGAACAAAAAGTATTCATGATATAAAAATGCACAGTTCGAGCCCGAGCTCCCTACGTACTCAGTAAATGGTAATTCTTGGTACAAAACCAAGTGTTTTATATACATGTGCTCATCTTGCTTAAACCGGGAGCTGCATTATCACGATATTCTTCTGGTTTTCATTTTTAATGTGTCGTAAATGGTGTGTACGTTTCTAGCGTGGGTCCAAGCACAGAACGTGTACAGGAAGAAATGCCATCTGTGTGATCAGCCCCAAGCAGATGGGGGAGCGGTCGGGGGAGAAGTGGGCGGCGGGGCCCGGGTGCCCGGGTGGAGAGGCTGGGGCCTCTGGGCTCGGCGCCCCGTCTCTATGTGAGCAGGTGGGTGATATGAGGAGAAACGAGGAAGGTTTAGAGGAAACGAGGTGTCAGAAAAGAGCCTGACTGTGCGGAGCCTTTCGGCCTGCGGGGCTTCGAGGCGGCTGGATACTGAAGCAGAGATCTGAAGGCTCCTTGCACTTAAGTTACCACCAAAGAGAAGTTTGAACAGCGATGCCAGCAAAACAGAAACAGATGGCTCGCATTTTCTTTGAAATATAGACAGATTGAGGAGGAAGAAGTTTGGCACAAAAATGTGGGGGGTTTGGCCAAGCTGAAGACATTTAAGAAATGGTGTGAAACCCGGGGGAAGCATTAAAGCCCTGGAACGCTCCCGGGTGAGGCGATGGGCACGCAGGCGACGCGGGGACGGGAGACAGGACGCGGCTCCCCCGCAGTCACAGCAAGCGTTTGCCCCGGGCACCTGGACACTGCTGGCCGGCGGTTCTGTCTGTGCCCCTGAAGTCGCTCCCCAGACTGGAGGACCCGTGTGACTGCGGCTTCCGAGCCCCTCGCGTCCCCATCCTGGGGGCCACAGCAGAGATGGTCTCCACATTTCAGGGGCTGAGCTTCCCCGGTACCGGTCTCCTCCTGTCCCCGGGACCCTGACACGTTTAGGCTGCCTTTTGAAGACAGCAAGAAACAGAAGAACCTTCCTTCCACCCCAACGCTCAGTAACAGACAGGAGGTAGGCGAGGGGTGGCAGACTTGACACCACAGTAACCCGCGGCCCCGACAGCAGAACACACGTTCTCCCCTCTGCGCAGGACGCCATCCCGAATAGACAGGTGGCTAAGGCTCCGTAGATTTTAAAAGCTAGAAGCTATGTACCTTCCGCAGTCACAGGGGACGAAGTGAGATGTTAACAGCAGGAGGAAACCTGGGGAAGCGCAGGAGTGTGGAAGTTAAACAATATTCTCAATCGGTGGGGCAAAGAGAGCCCCGCGAGGGGGATCAGAATGTGCTCAGAGATGAAGGAAAATGAAAATGCCGCGTAGGACACCTTCCAGGGAGCTTGCGAGCAGGGCTCCTGGGGAAAGGTGTGCAGTCGGCCTGCAGGGCCCAGAGATCCTGCATCTGCAGGTTCAGCCAATCAAGGATCAAAAACATTCAGGAAAAATTCCGGAAACCTCCAAAAAGCAACAGTTGCATTTGCCACACGCTGGCAGCTCCTCACGCAGCATTTACACTGCATCGGGTGTTGTAAGGTATCCAGAGATGATTTCACCATGCCAGCCCCCCCCCCCCCCACCGTGACGCTCCCGGTCCAGAAAGCCAACCCCGGTGACTGGCAGGGGCGCAGCCCACCTCTCCCTTCCCACACCCAAATTCCCACCCGTGCTTTAAGGTCGCACGCACAGAGTGGAGCCGCGAAGCCCCACGCACCACCCTGGCCCCAGTGAGAGTGCCGCCCCGCTCGCACTCCGCCCCTCTAAGCGACCGGTCTGTGTCGCTTCCTGTCCCTTCCAGGGCCTGGGTGGCAGAGCTGTTCCTCAAAGTTCCCCGGTGGCTTTTGCTGAGATGTGTCCCAAATCGTGATAAAGATCCACAGGGCACTGGCTCAGGCCAGGGAGATGTCTGCGGGCGCGGCCACAGGGAGGACGGGCCCCGGCGAGCGCCAGGCGCTCCTCAGCCACAGCATCGCTGTCCGGAGACCGATGCACAGACAGCGCGCTGCGGGAAACGACTCAGGGGAGTCAAAATTTACGTCCCAAGGAAAACCGGCACACAGATGTTTGCAGGAGCTTATCCGTAAGCGACAAAACTTGGAAGCAACCAAGATGTCCTTCAGTAGATGACTAGACAAAGTACAGTGCAGCCAACGGACTCCAACTCAAGAATAAAAAGAAACAAGCTGCCAGGCCGGCGTGAGAGTGGAGCCTCAGGTGTCCGTGCGGCGCGCGAGCTCTGTCATGGGGGTGGAGAGTTCACAGAGCTCCCCGGAGGCGCGACGCTTCGGTTTGTTTTTCAGAGCGAGATCTAAGTGTGGTGAGACAAGGAAACTTTGGCGAGAAGGACCTTACTTAAAGAGAATATGTTTCTGAACTGTGGGCTCTGGGGATGGCGTGTCGGGGCAGGTTTCCGGAGAAAGCCCCCCGCGGGGCGGGGGGCCGTGAGTGCCGGGTAGGGGCCCCTGGGCGCTCCCGTATTTCTGCTCCATCTTGCTGTGAACCTAAAACTGCCTCAAAAATAAAGTCTGTTGTTAGTGGAGGAGGGTGTAGCTCAGGGATAGAGTGTGTGCTTAGCCTGCATGAGGTCCTGGGTTCAAATAATGAATGTTAAAAAATAAATAAAATAAAATAGACCTAATTACCTCCCCCACCAAATAAATACATAAATAAAGTAGATCGCACAAGATAAAATAAATGTTCCAAAATTTTCTTTGATTAAAAAAAAGTATATTTTAAAAAGAGAGAGAGAATTCAAACATACAGAAAAGCTCAGGGAAAGGATTTTTTTAAAAAAAAGCCTGGGGCCTTTCCCCAGAGGCCACAGACCGCCTGGTCGAGGCAGCTGAGGACCGAGTCCCGTGACTCTGGGGAGCGAGGCACCGGCCCCGCACGTTTCAGCCCGGAAGCTGAGCAGGAGCTCGGGTGCCCTCTCCGTGCCTCGGTCTCCCTCTGCCTGGCAGCATTTATCTGGCTCATACCGAGTTACAGCCACCCAGTAACTGGGCTTAATTCAATATTTTGATGTTTTCTAAACATGCAAAACATGTTGTAACACCGAAGAGGCATGACTCAGTGGGTGCCCCGAGGCCGCGGGCGGACTTGTGCAGGGAACATGGTCTGGAGAAGGCGGCAGGCGTGGGCGGGCCGGCAGGTGAACGCTAGTCCCTGCGCTTTGTGACAGCTCCATTTAGTTGACAGAGCGCCCTGGGGCTGGAGGACAATGACAGCGAGCCCCCCAGCTTCTGTGCGAGAGGGTTCGCGGCGACAGCAACAGGCAGAAGCGACATCTGCACTTTGCGAGTGGAGCCCCGCTCCCTGCAGGACAGCGCCCACGCTGAGCCTTCGGCCGCCCCTCTCCCCACCCGAGTTGCAGACACGACCACCAGATTTCCCCCGATCCTCTCCACTTCCTTCTAAGTTTACCCGTGTGGAGGGACAGGGTCTCCTGCGGCTGCGGTGGACCCTGTGGGGGGACCGCCAGGCGTCTGGGGCCTCACTCCGCTGCTGGGCAGCAGACCCTCTGCCTGAACCGTGACCCCCAGTCCAGGAAGAACACTGACTCCTCCCATGAGGTCGTCGCCTCCACTTACCACCCCACCGTAGCCTCTCCAGCGTCTTCACCCCGTCTCTCCCAGCTCCTTCCTTCCTGGCTGGAGACGTTCTCAAGCCTCTTGTCAGAGCAGTTTTGTTTTTGGCTTTCTTCTTGAGACCCTGCCCACTGCCCTCGTCCACAGTCAGGCGTCCAGCAGCCTGACGCACAGTCTCAAGGCTCAAGCATCCTTTTTTGTTGGTAAACCACTTTTCTGAGATCTAATTTACATACTGTGCAATTCACTCATTTCAAGAGTGCAACTTCAGTGGTTTTTCGTATATTCACAGATACACAATTTTAGAACATTTTCAGCACCTCAAGGGGACCCCCGTACCCGTGGTTGCAGCCCTTCGACCCCCACGTCTCCGCGGCAGCCACAGCAGCCTGTTTGTCTCTGTGGGTTTCTGCGTCTGCACGTTTCCCCGTTCTGCCTTCCGTATGGATGAATCACGCGGTACGTGGTGTCTGGTGACCGGCTTCTTTATTCGGCATAATGTTCCTGAGGTTCACCACGTGCAGAATGTCCCAGCACTTTATTCCTTTGCTCCGTCCCGGAAACATGCCCGAGCTTCTTAGCTCCACCAGTTGGTGGACGTTCTCGATTATTTCCGCCTCTTGGCCGTTCTGAATAACGCTGCTATGAACGCACACGTGCAAGTTTTGTGTGGGTGTGTGTTTTCATTCCTCTTGGGTGTGCACCGAGGAGTGGGCTCCCCAGGCCATAGGTAACCCCACTTTTAACCTCTTGAGGAAAGGCCAGACTGCTTCCCAAAGGGGCCGTGTTTTGCATTCCCTCCCGCGGTGCATGAGGGCTCTGACTGGCCACCTCCTCGTCCTGATCCCGGGATGTGAAGTCACCTCCCGTTACGGTTTTGATTTCCATTTCTCTGACGACTGACAGGTCCAAGAACCCTTCGTGTGCTTCCTGGCCGTTTGTACGTCCTCCTTACAGAAGTGTCTGTCCAGACCTTCAGCCCGTTTTTCGCTGGGCTGCCTTCTTTCTACTGAGTGGCGAGTGCTCTTTGGGCAACCAGGGCGTCACCTGCCATCAGACGTGGGTTTGCGGGCGCCTTCTCCCGTTCCGCGTGCTGCCGTTCCACTTTCCTCATGGCGTCCTTTGAAGCACACGTTCTGACGCTGATGAAGTCGACTGTCTCGGCTTCCTGTCGACATTCATGCTTTTCCGCGTTGCACGTAAGAACCCTTTCCAAGTACAAGGCAATGGACGCTTGTCCTGATGTTTCCTTCTGAGATCTGTGTGCTTCAGCTGCTGCACCTGGGCTGTTAATCCACTTTGAGTTACCTTTTGCACGTGGTCTGAAGCATGGGTCTGACTTCATCCTTTGCTTCGGCTATTCCCTTGTCCAGAGCCATTTGTTTGAAAGGTGACCTTTCTCTCATTGAATGGTCTTGAAGCAGGTGTCAGGAACTTGCTGACCACAGGTGTGTGGGTTTACTTCCGGACTCTCGGTCCTAGTACGTCCACCTGTGTGTCTGTCCTTGTGCCGGCGTGAGGGTGTCTTGGTTCTGTCGGCTTTAAGAGAGTCTTGAAATCAGCAAGCGTGGGTCTTCCTACTTCACTCCTCTTTTTCAGGATTTTTGACCATTCTTGGTTCTTTGACACCCAATGTAACTTTTACAATCACCTCACTGATTTCTGCAAAGAAGGCAGCTGGGGTTCTGATGGGGGTTGTGTATCTGAGGATGCGTGTGTGGAACATCGCCACCTGAACAGTGCTAAGTCCTACATTGCATGCACATGAGGGGTTTTTTTAGATTTTCTTTAATTCTTCCAGCAACGTTTTGAAGATTTCAGTGTATAAGCTTATTACACGTTTTGTTAAATTTATTCTTAAGTATTTTACCCTTTTTTTTTTTGGAGAGGGTAACTAATTAAAATTTAAAAAAAAATTTTATTGGAGGTACTGGGGATTGAACGCAGGGCCGCCAGCACGCTAAGCCCGTGGTCTATGCTGAGCAGCCCCCTCCCCACCAGTGTTTTTCTCTTTTTGATGCTAACGTGAACGCCGTGTTCTTTGTTTCGTTTTCAGGTTGCTCACTGCAAATGTGTAGAAATACAGTGGAGTTTTGTGTCTTGATGTCACATCACACAATCTTGCTGAATTCATTTGTTTTTTCACTCTTAGTCGTTTTTTAGTGTATTTGCGGGATTAATGATGAAAATTGAACAGAAATGTCTGAACCAACTTTGTCAGAACTTTAAAAGATAGTCAGAAGTTCACAGCCACCAGGCGAACACTGAATCAAGAGAAAGGCAACGCAGAAGCAGCCGAGCGCAGGCGGGAAGTGAGGACTGAGGCAGAGCTGCGGGCAGGCCGGCTGGGCGCCCGGGGAGCCCCAGGGCGTGAGCGATCCGCACAACCTGGGAGAGGCCCCCTTTCTCGCTTTCGTTTTCTTTTTTCTTTTTTGGCTTCAGATGTTCAAAGAAATATCTGTGAAAACACTAGGTGACCACAAACTAAAGGAGCAGAGACTTCAGAGACTACAGATGGCAAAGAATACAGGCTGTAAGAATAGTTTAGAAGATCAGTAACCCTAAGGAAAGCAAAGAAACTAACCCTAACTGAAGTAGGAGAAATCTGACATCCAGAGCCGACGCATTGCCATATTCACAGTGCCCATTTTCAACCAAAGGGCATGACGTATGCAGAGAGACAATAAAACAGGAGGCCCGCTCACAGGACAGAGGGGCAGAAATGTGTCTGCTGGACGCACAGACACTGGACGTTCCAGGCAGACGCCGTAAATCGCCTGCTCTAAGTAGGCACTCAGGAAGCACAGGCAGGGCTAGGGAACGCCGGAGAACAGTGTCCACAAACACAGACCGTTCAGAACGAGGGTTACGAGAAAGTAACCAAGCAAATTCTGGTGCAAAGAGGAAAATGACTGAAATGAAAAGTCCATACAAGGTTTCAGAAGTGCCTTTGAGCAGCAGAGGAAATAAACGCATTTAAAGACGGTTGAAACGGTCCAGTCTGAAGGGCAGGATGGAAGAAGAATGAAGGAACCGGACAGAGCCAGAGACCTGTGGGGCCCCGTCCAGCACGCCAGAACGGGCGTCCCAGGAGCAGGCAGAGAAAGGGGCTGAGGGAACCCCCAAAGGCACAGAGCCTGAGGGATGTGGGGCAGGTGGCAGGGGAGGAGCCCCAGGAGCCGCACCCGCCGGGACACAGTTGCACAGGCAGCATCTGTCTGGCGTCCCTGTTACCGGGCTCTAGGCCCTGCTGAAGGGGAAGGTTTGGACGGCCCCTGACAACAGGACTGCCTTGGGCAGGTGCTCGAAGAAGGCACCTCTAGTCGTGTGGACTCCTCTTCCGAGCAGTAGCGAGCCGTCCAGCCCTGCCGTCGGAGGGAACTAAACGGCACCGAGTCCTCTGACCACCAGCTCTGACTTCCTCTGACTGGCTTTTCAGAAACATGCTTGACAACAGTGGCAGGAATGCCAAGCCGCTCCCACTGGTAGAACATCCCTTCATTTTAGACTCTGTGGGTCTATAGTCTGCCCCTGAACTGAAAGGCAACGTTCTTCAAAACCACATCAGTGTTTTCAGAGCTGCGCCCACGAGAGCACCGGGAGGGGCCCTGGACACTCGCAGACGCACCACCTGCCCTCCTGCTCGGGCCACACGCTTCTGCCACTGGAGTCCTGCTTGACAGAAATTGGTTTCTGAAGTTAGTATAGACAATTTTTACCAATCCGGAAGACTCCTCCAGCAGACTTGCGACCACAGGGCAAGTCTGAGTGGGTGTCAGACACACCACTCACGCCCTCGGACCGCCCCAGGGGATTTTGCTCTCATCTTTTTGGAAAACAAACAAACAAAACCGAAACCCTGCTACGGACTTTCTCAAAGAGCTCCGAGTTCTAACCTGCCCCCCAACCACACCCACCCTTCACTTAGAAAATGCGTGGTATTTCTCAGGAGGGGAATCGTGCTGCCCTGAGGGGCCCCAGGGGAGAAGTGGCCACGTCCCCCTGTGGTCAGGTCACGTGGGCCACTCTAGACCAGGAGCTGGCCCCAAGGTGAGGTGCCCGGGGCCTCTCCTGGTCTGCACCTGTCCTCATCTCGGGGGTGCCAGGGGAAGGTCGGGGCCAAGCCTGCCTCCCACAGCCCCACCCTCCCCGGGCACCTCCACTGCGACTCCCCGCTCTGCGCCTGAGCCTCTCTGGACAAAACACCCTTGGTCCTCTTAAAACCTCTAGCCTGACCCCCACCCCAGCCCGTCTGCAGATTTACCGGGGGAGGAATTCCGCAACAGCTCCTAAAAGCAGAAACCACCAACCTTCTTCTCAAACAAGAGACAATACATTCTGTAGGATTAGGGATGGAACTAGAGAAAGTGAAGTGTGGGTGGGGGACCGGGTACCCAGGTAAGTGCTCTGCAGAGCTGGGGACCTCGTCTCACCTGGGAGGCGGGTGGCACCTGTCAGGACTGTTCAGACCCTGTTGCCCTGAAATCTGGTTGTGCAAAAAGCTGATTAAAATACCAAGGCTGTGGAGGAGGGGAGACGTCCTTTGCTAAAAGCAGACGCCGTCCCATTTGCTGCCCTGGGATTGGCTGCAGGGCCCTGCTCCACGTTGGGAAGGTGGTGGGAAGGACCACCGTGGCTTCCCTGAAGTTCTGGTGTTCAGGGGTCACTTGAGCTTTGAAAACACACAGATTTCTTCTGAAGTCAAACCCTCGGAGGAGGGCGGGTCTCTACCACTGTTTTCAAAAGGTTGGGAGGGAGAAACGCTGTCTTCGGGTAAGGATTCCAGTCAGTCTGGTTCCAGACCAGCGATGTTTGTGTAAGCATCTGAGGGTCAGATGGCTGGTGGGGCGCCCGCCTCCCTCACAGCCTTCTGATGTCGCCGCGCCCCCCACTAACCATGCCGCGGAATGTTCTAGCGTAAACTCCACGATGAAACCCAAACAAGCAGTGACTGGGTCTACAGACCGGAACATGGGGCCAAGAACGCGAAGGCGAGCTGGTTCTCAGTAGTCCACGCGTTACCCAGACCCCGCGGCTGCGGGGGAGGCGGGGCGGGGCGGGGACACCGGGACACTGCGGCCCAGACGCGTCTGCGGCCGTGGCCGCTGACCTCGAATCTCTCCCAGCCAGTGCGGCTTGTCCCCTGGTTGGTGCGGCTTAAGCTCAGCTCCTGGGAGTCCCGGGAGACAGCGGTTCTGCAGCCCCGACGTTAACCCCAAGTTCGCCCCAGCTTTGCCTCACACGGCCCCCACTGCGAGCTCTCTCTGAAACGCGGGGAAGTGCGTAGACAACTCCTCTCCACCGCAGGCGCAATTTCCGGCCGTGGAAGTAAGCACAAGCTGAGTCAGAACAACCACATGCAGATCTGAAGCAAGGGCGGCAGTCTCCCGTCTCCCTGCGCGCCTTAATTTCATGGAAACGTGTGCAGCAGAGGGAGGTGCGTTCCGCGCCACCTTGATCGCCCATTCTCTGGGGTTAGGGACGTGGTAAACAGGCGAGAGATGGCCTGGAAGGGTGGGGCTTTGGAGTAAAACTCAACCGAGTTGGTGCTGTGCCGAAGACGCCGCCTGCTGGAAAACGTCACTGAAGGAAAGAAAGCCTTGAGCTTTGCCACTCTGCACATCAAGCGGAACAAGCCGAGGGGAGACCCAAATGTGGGGAAGGAGACTTGGGACTAGAAGGACCACCGGCTCCCTGGGCCCCAAACCCCACGTCCTGACTGAGCCCACGGTGCCAGCCCCTCAGTCCTCGCCTTCAGCTGCTGCTTCAAAGGCTAAGTTTTCCTTAAAACAGTGCTCCGGGCCAAAAGGAGCAGCCAGAAAACTAGAGCACTGTGAGTCACATATTTATTTTTTCCAACCAGACCGTCTTGGGTACTTTTCTCCTCCACTAACCAGACCAACTTGCAAACCTAGACTCTGCAAGAGGGAAGCAACACTTTCAAATTTCTATGAGGCACCCGTTCTATCAAAAGCGTTATTTCAGATGCTATTTTTTTTACCTAGATTTTCATTTTTATACGTTTTTTATCATTTCATTTTAGAACTACTTCAGATTTACGAAAAAGTCACAGAGACCAGATGAAGAATCTCTGTGTGTCCGTGCTCCAGCTTTTCCAAGCATTAGAACCTTCCCCAACCTCAGCACTGCGGGCAAAGCCAGCAAGCTGTCTAGTCTGTAGACCATGGGCACACTCTGCCCTTTCCTGGCCCAGGACCCATCCCGGGTGACACCTGCCCTGAGGGACCCCATCTGTGGAGTCCCGGGAGATGCCTTGGCCTCTGCCTTTACTGACAAGGATGCTTGTGAGGTTCTGGGGGGAAGGCTCCTGACCTGAGTTTATCTGCTGCTTCGTGGGTCATGTCAGGAGAAGATGTGGTTCTAACAAGTCACGTTTGCAGACAGCACACACCTGGGGGTGAGCCGGGGCCCGGAACACAGTCCTGGGACACACTGCAGGGACCAGCACAGTCGTGGTCGCTGACACCCGGGTCAGACTCGGCAGACCCCGCCTGCCCCTCCACTGGGTCTCCCTCGCTCGCTCCCTCTCGTCCCCGACTCCCTCCTGAGGATGCCTCCCTGGCTCGAAAGAAAGAAAGAGAGAAAGAGGGAGAGAAAGAGTGTGAAGGAGAGAGAGAGAAAGCAAGCGGGGTCTCTGCTCCCAGCTACGCACCGTCTGCCCCCACCTTGCCCGGAGGTCGTCTGGCTCTGCTCAGCGGTCCCCACCCACCCACCCTGTCACTGAGCCCCAGGGACTGTCCTCTGGTCTCTGAGGGCCCTTCACAACCTCCGCAGGCTCCTCTCCTCCGCCTTGTCTCTAAATGTCCTTCCCTGGGGAAGGAGCCTCCTCGTGGCTTCTACGTGTGTCCTCCAGGGGTGGGGGGGTCTCCTCTGCCCCCCACAAGGAGGTGTCCTCACAGGACACTGGCAGCCCCTGCAGTTTCCAGTCTTGGCACTTCCCTCCCCTCTGCCACGACGTGCCGGGTCGCAGGGGCTTCCTACACTACCCTCTGTCTTTACTTCCAGCAGCTTCTCACCTTGTTCAGACACTGGCCTCTTTTCTGTCTCATCATCACCTTGAGATTCGGGATGAAGATACAGAGGGAGAAGAAAGAGGAGGGGCAGCCAAGGAGGAGAAATGGGGGAGGGAGGGAGGGAGGGAGGCTCCAGCGATGGATTTGTTTTAAGACTTTACTTTTAAGGGCAGTTTCAGGTTCGCAGCAGAAAGGGGTTCTGTGTTAGAAGCTCATTTAGAGATTCCAAGGAGCTGTGTTACGGTGCTTGAAATGCTTTCATGGGCTCAAAATAGAGTTAAATTAATCAGAAGAAAGATTTGTTCCTTAAAGAAATAACTGCTAGAAATAGCTCTGTGTTTTGCAATTCTTACCCGTGTTTAACAGCAGTTTGAGTTACTCTTTTACCCTAGTGAGTCATTGTGCAAGAGGGAAAAAGGAAATGGAGCAGAGAGCCTTCAAACTCGGTCTTCAAACTGGGGAAGCGGGAGCGAGTTCATCACCAGAGGCTTTTCCAGGTGGGGGTGAAGGAGAGTCAGGGCAGGGGAGGTGATCTGGGGTCCGTCCTCAGCCTGTTGTAGGGAGAGTACAAGAGGGTGGTGGGGAAAGGCGGGCGGCGGAGAGCGGGAGGCCGCAAGGCTGGGGCATCGTCCTTGAGGACGGCCGATGCCTCCAGGGCGGGAACATTCCAGTTCATCCCCAACAGCGAAGGCTCACGGCCACGCAGCCTCCTCACTGCTAACTGCTGTCTGTGTCCACTCAGCAGGCCTTGCTCTGTGCAGACGGGGCCTCCGGGCTCTGCAGGCTCCGGCCGACTGCCGGCCAGTGCGGGGCCGTATGTGAGCCGGGGCGTGGGTGCTGCGGGGGCCACCCGTCACCCCCACCAGGAGCAGCGACCCTTCTAACTGGGGTTCGTCCCAGCGGAGGACAAGCTGCGGTTCCCCTTGGACGTAGGACTCGCTCAGGATATTTAACTGGACCTTAAATAGGCGATTCTGGAGGAGGTGCTGCGTTTATTAGGGCCCTTCCATCCTCGTAAATCTCATGGGGCTCACGCGGCGCAGTCCCAGGTGGCCACCTCCCCAAGCCCCACTCGGCAGTCAACAGAGTCCGAGTGCTTTTTTTCATATGTAAGAAGCTAATGGATTTGGCCAAGTTACCCATTAAGGGGCCAAGTGTGAACTCTGTTTACTTCTGCAGGGAAGGGCCGGGGCACTTGCCCTGGGGCGCGGTCAGCTTGCCCAGCCGGGTTGTGGCTATCTGCTGTTGAGTGGGTGTAGCCCTCTGTTTGATGAGGGAACCATCACTGATCCAGGTGTGAGACAGATGGTCCCCTCAGACCCACAACTGGCCACACCCAACTGCGGGCAGCCACCCGGCCCCCGGCGGACAGTCGGAGGAGGACGCAGTCAGGCAGGGGGTGCTGACCGGGGCGGGGCTCCTCTGAAAAGCGAATGCTGTGTCCGGACCTTGGGGCCTCTTCCCAGCCCTGAGCCATCTCCCCCATTCGCCTCAGGTTGTCCCAAGTTTCCGGAGTCCTCCCTCCTTTCAGGCACTTTCCCCAGACCCCTGGGTCCCACCTCAGGGCCCGTTTCGTTTTGCTTTGACTCCTGCTCCGACCCGCACACACCCAGAGCTACAATTTGTGAATTTATTGCACCGAAAACATGCAGACAGAAGGAACAAGGCCTCTCAGGAAAGCCGGGGCGCTTTGCTCCGCCTTCACACGCGTGCGCAGATGCTGTGGACAGCGTCCTCCTGGAAGTGAGTGGATGTGGTGGCAGCAAAATGAAAACCCAGTCGGTTAATTCTGGTCGCCTGAAGTGAGCATAGTTCGCCCCATTGTCCTAGTTTATTCTAGTTTCTTTTCTTGTAAATAATGTACTTTTCTCTTGAACAACTTTCCCTCGGTGATTTGCTCAGTTCCTTTAGAAATGTGAAGTTTAAGGCCACTCAGCAGAGGGACTTCCAGCTTTCTGCCCGTTTTGATGAGACCAGAGCCCAGCCCACAGTCGTCAGAACTCGCCCTGCAAAGACCCCAGTCCTCAGGGACCCGACACCTTTGCGCCATCCCTGGGCGTCAGCAGTCCACGTACTCCACACGCGGCAGAGAAGGTTCTGGGCGTCCTGGGCCCCAGGGAGCAGGCCAGGCGCTGCCTCGGGAGGTGGCCTCCCCTCCCCCGCTGTGTGAGGGCTGGTGTTCATTTACTGTTGCTACCGTCACAAAACCCCAAACCCAAGGGGCTCCAAACAACACAAATGCGGTATCTTACAGCTTGGCAGGTCACAGGTCCAGATGGTGTCACTGGGCCAAAATCACGGTGTCACAGGGCTGGGTTCCCTGAGGAGGCTGCAGGAGACCCAGCCCCAGCCTCTCCAGCTCCAAGCGGCGCCCAGTCCCTGGCTTGCGGCCCCTTTTCTTCAAAGCCAGTGACACATCATCTGTCTCTTAACCACAGCCAGGAAGGGTCTGCACAGTTAGGGACGCCAGTGCACGCTGTGGGCCCACCTGGATGCGCCCGCAGCACCTCCCATCTGAAGCTCCTTCATCCCATCTGCAAATCCCCTCGGCCGCATAAAGCAGCATTCACAGGCTCACGGGGCCGGTGCGCGCGTCTTCGAGGTCGGCTGCCCGACCTGGAGGAGGGAGTGGGCGGGTGGGCATCTTCCGAGGCAGCCACCTGTGGCCAGCCCCGGGGTCCCCCGCTTTTCCCTGGACCTGGTCCACACCCGTCCTCGGCCCCGAGGCTCACTGCTCGCGGCTACCATGGGCCACTCTCTTCTTCAAAAACCCATTTGCCTTCCAGGTGTGATTTTCTTTCCACTGGGTGCTGCAGGGCCAGTCTTTCCAAGTCTGCCGTGTCCCCAGACCAGAGCTCTCAGCTGCCCGGCCCGGGCATCACGGCTGATGCCGTGGGACCGGCTCTCTGAGTAGGTGCTCTGTCCCCTCCGCATGCCCTGCTCCGGGGCCCCCACCACTAACCAGTGTGGGTCTAAGACGCTTGCTTTGAATCTCAGAAACGTCGGGGTGTCTTCCTCCCCGTGACGTTCAGAGCGCGCTGACTGCTTAACGCACGGCTGCATCATTACGACTCCCGTGATGATGATGAGAGTCTGGGTTTCAGGGACCACGTGGCGTCGGCGTCGTCTGGGAGCCAGGCCAGGTGGAGGGCCGCGTTACGTGTCTGGGGCAGGCGTCGTGCCACGTGGACAGCGTCGTGGGCAAGGTTCCGCTTGCAGCTGCAGGCAGCGTCCAGGTCTTACTCCTTGTCCTGGTTCCTCGTGAAATGACCCCAGAGTGACGGCCTCCCCCCGACCCCCTCTAGGGAAATGCTTTCCGAGCTCCCTCCACAGGAGTGACTGAGACAGAGTAGCTGTCCTCACATCCCTGAGCCTGGGGCGAGGCCCGAGGCCGCCCCCCCACCCCGCCCCAAAGGTCGGGCCACCTCCTGGGCAGCCCCACGAGGGGACGGAACGCCCGCACCTTCGGAACAGCCGCATCCCGGCAGGAGGCTGTCCCCCGGCCTCTCCTAGGAGGCCGGCCTCCCACAGTGGGGTCCACGTCTAGCCGGTGTGTCCCTCGTGGGGGCAGCCCCACGCCCCCCTCCCACATGGCCTCTTCCAAGTCTCACTCACTGTGTCTGACTCGCAACTTCTCCCTTCATTTGTCAGCTCGAGGCGCTTTCTGTGAACTGACATTTTCAAGAACCCGGCAAGAAAATTTACTCCCTCCCTTTTCTACAACTTGGTGCATTTAGACGTTTTTTTCCCCTCTTGAAACTTCAGCTCCACCCACGCTCTCCTGAGAACCCATTATGGGCTTGACATGAAAAATACACGTCAGCTAAAGCTTGTGAAATCATACTGTATTTATGGTTTTGTCTTTGATTTACTTAACCATTAGGCCACGTAAAGCTGTCACAGGCTCACCACCTGTCTTGTAAAAACGTTTCACTCGCAAGTTTACGTTGGCCTGGGACGATTCTCCTGCCCCTACAGGACGGATGTTTCACGAGCTTCACATTCTGCCCTGAACATCCCCGCTCCGCGCCCTCACTTCCGCGTGTGGGCCCGACTCGGCGAGTGTGCCTCGGCGTCCTCCGGCTCCTGCCTCCCGGGGCCGGCGCGGCCCTCACCCAGCTGCTCGCCCCGCAAGTGTGTGACAGGTGGGGTGTCTGCGGAAGCCGATCAGTGAGGTGAGCCCCCCAGAGACAGACCCGTGTGCCTGGTTCTACGTCGCACCGCACGGCCCACAGAGGACACACCCACTGCAGACTTTCCTGGACTCTTTTTCAGGGTATTCGTGGCACTTTGCCCTCAGTGCAAATCCCCGGTGACGGTGTACCTGGCGACGGTGGCACCTGAGTTCACGTGGGGGATTTGCCATTGAAGAGGTGTTTCTGTAGGGGCCGGGGCCAGCCAAGCTATGGGGTCCGCTTGGGGTTTCCAGTTCATGAGCTGGTCCTGTGAGGTGAGGGAGTGGGAACCAGATCTAACGAGGCTAAATGATGTGCCAAGAACACAGCGAAATAATCCCAGCCAGGGCCAGGAGGGGCTCCTCTCCACCGCAGGCGTGGCCCCAGGGCCTGCCGGGCCTCCCGACCCAGCGCCTCCAGCGCGGGCTGGACGCAGAGGGCACTTCTAGGTGTGAGAGTCCCACAGGGCCCCAGACCAGCCTTTCATGTTGGAGGGGACGCCAGCTGCACACCCGACGCAGAACCTGGGCTGCGCTGGCCGTGTGCACCCGGCCTCCTTCCAGAGGGGGCGGGGGGATGGAGGAGTGAGTGAAATTCAAACGGAGGCTTTCGGACTTCCCTGAGTCAAAGCCCGTCCCACCGCTCAGCGTCCCACAGTGAAGTGCTGAGAGTCAGACCGCCGTCCGGAACCCTCAACCGCGGAATCACTTCCTCGCTCTGCGCTCCCAGGGCTCCGCCGGGCCCCCTGGGGTCCCCATCCCCCTGCGCTGTGACCACAGCCCCCCGCCTGTCCTACCCACTGGCCGGGCCAGGGGCCAGGAAGGCTGAACCCCCCGGGAGCGCAGCGGGCTTAGCCCATGGAAGACGCACAGTCAGCAGCCATTCCGCGACGAAGGGGTGAGGTGACAACCGATCTAATTTGTGAGGAGACACAGCGTGGTCTCGGGTAAACCATTGAAGACATTTGAACCAGGTTCCGTTTCTTCACTTGTGCAGTGAATGCTGTTTGGTCCAGTCAAGTAACCGTTGAGTTCCTCTCCAGGTGTAAGACCTGTACTGGCAAACGCTACACAAATAATACGTACACGTTAAGAGCTTAAAATCATGGACTCGTGTGCACAATAAAGGAGAACAAGAAGTTAATCGACCTTTTCCTGATGCAGAGTCTAAGGCAACAGCTACTGCTGCTAACTTAACACTGAAATGTAAATGTCAGCACAGGGACGGCGTTAGCCGCAAACTGGAAAGTGGAAACTCACATGCCATTTCCCAAAACTCCCTGAAGCCGGAGAGGCGTGACTCACGCAAGGAGCGCGGCCGGCCCTGCGCGGGCGGGGCGGGGCTCGCTGACGGGCGCGCCCGCTGCCCCCGTGAAGCGGGCGCTGGTGTGACGTGCGGGCAGGCGTGAGCTGCCACGCTTTAGAGAAAGCGGATTTCTCAGATGAACAGCGCCCTTCTCGTGGTAACCCCCAAAACGGATTTGTTCTTCCCGCTCTAAATGTGAAGGAATTCTGAGTGGAGTTTCCTGGGGAGATCCAGGCCAGCCGACCACACAAACTACCCCGACGCGGCGAGGGTCAGTGTGGGTTTTGTGAGCCTGTGACTGAAGCAGGGTGAGGCTCAGCCCTGGCACGTGCAGGTGGACTGCACCCCGTCACACACGCATCCTGATGGAGAACTCCTGGAACGCTCGCCGAAGTTCAAAGGCCTTCAGATTTTTACCCACAAAGCAAAGCCAGACGGTGTCTAACTGGTGGGGGAGGGGTTCCTCCCTGGGCCCTCCCTGCGACTGGGGGGTCACGCGGGAGGTGGGGTGTCTCCAAGGGGATTTCTGAGCTTCCAGAGCAGGAGGCCTGCGCCCCGCCCTGGCTTGATGGAAAAGCGGAAGATGGGAGCCCCCGTCCCAGTGGGCCGCTTACCAGCGACTCTGTCTTTGAATGAGGAACTTAGAGTCTATTTTGGGCCACAACTGTTCAATGTTCTAAACTTTGCAACGTTCAATTAACATCTATTTCCTCTTAATCAAATCGATATGCACCCTTACTGTGACTTTAATTCTTCCCGGGATATGTTAGGACGCTTGCTTGCTTTCTGAGATGGTTTTGCTTGTTCTTTTCTGCTCAGTTAATTTTTACTTTAAAAAAAAAAGTGGAGGGAAAAAGTTACAGATTAGGGTCCCGTTCCTCCCACAACACGTTGTCTTTCAAGATAACAATGAACTAGGGGTCAGGGGTACAGCTCAGTGGTAGAGCGCATGCTTGGTGTGTGTGAGGTCCCGGGTTCAATGCCCAGTGCCTCCACCAAAAAGAGGTAACAATCAAGTAACACGCACTTAGCGCGTAACGAGCAGCGATGACGCGCAGTCTGCCCGGCTCCATCCATCGTCACCTTGCTGAGTCCTCATAACAACCCGGAGGTCAATGCCTCATCTCTGTTTTCCCTCTTTTCAGCCATCTCCTTGCAGTCACGTGGGCCATGCTCTGTGGTGCCCACCGGGCGTCAGAGCCCCCGGGAACGGGAGACGCGTGGTGGGCCCCGCGGCCTCACCCGGGCAGCCCCGCACCTCGGATTGCATTCGGTGTGATGCTATTTGGTTGACGACTTCTGCATCTCTGTTCATCAAGACATCAGCCTGTAACTTCCCTTTTCTGTAGTGTCTCTGGTTTTGGTATCAGGGCAATGCTGGCCTTGTGAAGTGAGTTTGGGGGTGTTCCTCCCTCTTCAACGTCCTGTGATAGTTTGAGAAGGACAGACAGTGGCTCTTCTTTACGTGTTCGGCAAGATTCACCTGTGGTGCGTCCTGGTCCCGGGCATCTGCTGCTGGAGGTGTTTAAACTGCTGACCCAGTTGCAGTGCTAGGAACCAGTGAGCGCAGATTTTGTACTTCTTCCTGATCGAGGCTTGGAATATTGTGTTTCTCTAGGATTGCATTCATTTTTTTTCTAGATTGCTCAATTTGCTGCACATGGGAGCCTCCAGGATTTTTGTTCAAAGGGAACTTGAAACCTCGGGCACCAGAACAGCAGTTTCTGCTGACAGCCTTCTGCAAGGAGGGTCACGAGGAGTGATTTTCCAGGCCCGCCGCAAGCAGGAGTGAACATGATGGGAAGCAAATGTGACACCCGTGGTCTGTTCACTCCCTTTATTCATGCTCTGTCTTCTGTCTTTAGACTAATTTCCACGTCAGGAGCATCGGAGGCAGTGGTTGTGCTGGGGTTTAATCAAGTGTATGTGCGTGTGTGTGTGTGTGCACATATGTGTGCGTGTGTGCATGCGTGTGTGTATGTGCATGTGTGTGTGTGCGTGGCTCCCTAATGCTGAGCTGAGTTTAATCACATAATTAATAAGCTTCCCCACGGCTGAACACTGAACGGTCACCAACGCTCCATCTTGGAACGTGTCCCTCGGGCCACAGCCACAGACCATCCTGTGGGAGAGCCCAGCTCCCGGGACAGACGTACTCTGTGACCGTGGACAAGGTGCTCACCTTCCTGCGCGCTCTCTCCCTCACGTGGGTACGCGGGGGAGCCCAGGCCACGGGAATGGGCTCCGTAGGAGCGTAAAAGCCTAGGTGTTTCCTACCTGGTCGTGTCACTAGTCTCCTTATTTAGAGCTTTCACTGTAACACAGCAAAGTTCAGGCTTCACTCCCCACCCCCTCTGCCTCTCGGGCAGCAGCCTTAGGGACCCCCAGGCAGAGCTCTCACCACCCAAAACACAGAGTCCAGCTGCCAGGGGCAGAAGCCTGGGGACAAAGGGGAGGTCACTGGGGTCACAAGTGGTGGCAGGAGCTGGGGCTCTGGGAGAGGCCTGCAGGGGTGGGGAGGTGACACATGGTGAGAGCAGCCATCTCAGTCATACACCCCGAGCCCCAGGTGACTATAACCTGCAAACCTCACTGGTGAATCTGGGGCTCCATTGTGCAGGGAATTTGGGAGTAACCTGATGGAAATTCCAATCAGATGAGTGAGATGCTTTCCCACAGGACCCTAGATTCTTAAGTCCTAACCATGAATTTGCACTGAAGAAGCCATGGTCCAGAGACGGGTGACGTGGCCACAGCCAGGAAGCAGGCACCACGACGCAGGACATGCACAGGGTCCTCTGAGCCCCTGTGGGGGGACGGGTGGGAGGGGGGTGCTGGAAGAGCCCCCACCAGCTCTGACCTTGCTCAGCTGAGCCCGGGAGCTTGCCCGAGGGCGTGCCCAGACCTGCCTCCGTGAGGCGTCCGCTCTTCTCGGCCGGCGGTGCTGGGAGCATCGCTCCCACTTACAGATGAGCAGGGTGATTCCAGGAGGCCCCTGCCCCACCAGGGTCACTTTCCTGCTGGACCCTGGACACCAGGAGTGCAAGGTGCCCCAGGGCCACCACTCCCACCGCGAACACCGTGGACACCGCAGGGTCAGCCAGAACACGAGGCCCAAGCAGACGGTTGAAGGCACCGGGGCCGGGGCCTGCCGCAGAGCCCTCCTCTCCTGCTCCACCTGCCGCTGTGGCCGGGGCTGGGGGGGAAGAGGGTTCCGCCAGTCCCTGGACACGGGCTTGCCCTGCGTGGTGCTTCATGCAGAACGCAGTGACTTGTCCTTCACTTCTGAGCAGACGTCCAGGCATCCCCGACCCCGGTGGTCCCACTGAAGCATCGGCCGGCCCTGCAGGATGTCCCCCCACTCCCCACAGGGTCTCATCACAGCCCACAGAGCGTTAACCACACTCATGTTCCATCCAGTCGACGTGAGCTCATCGGCCGGCGTGATGGGCGGCGGACTCGGGCAGGCCAGGTGTGTCGGGACAAGGTCACGACAGGGGTGGGGAGGTCTGGTCAGTCCCGCCGAGCGAGCGGTCTCTCTGGTCCTTTTTCTAACTGGTGCGGGTGGGGGGTGCTCTGCCAACCCCTGCGCCCATCTGTGGCCCCGAGCCCGTGCGCCCCTGCTCCACAGGCTGTGTCCGGGCCACCGCTTGGCTCAGTCTCCCTCCAGGCCCCACCTGGTGTCTGCAGGGGTCAGCCTGGCAATTCGGGGCGAGCCGGCCGGTGCCCCCACCCTGCAGTCTGCTGGGTCTTAGTGGAGCACCAATCTCAGCCCCCTTGCCACCCCCAGTGAGCTCAGCTTTGCTTTGAATTACTCTCTTGGAAGAGGCTGGGGGCAGGTGCAGGGCTCCTGTGGCTCCCACTTGGCCCTCCCCACCATGCACCCTCGCTCCGCAGGCTGAGGACCCTAGCGCGGGGCCGCCCCCCTGCTCCAGACCAATGCCCAGCAGTCCCTGGACTGGGAGGGTCAGCACTTTGACTTGGGTCCTTCTTGGGGATGGAAGGGCAAACTTCCCAGAATGCACTGTTTAAACCTCCGCTTGGTGGCTGATCAAGGCGTGGGAGGCTCTTTGTGAAGAAGGCCAAGCCCCATGGACACCTGGGCAGGACCCGAGCCCCCCGCCGCCCGCCTCCCCTCTGGAGCACCTGCCCAGCAAGGACGAGACTCCAGTGCCCTTTCTTTGCTCCTCTTTGCACAGCTGAGAAAGCTTAGGACTTTCAAAAGAAACTTCCTGAAACATCACAGGACAACCAACAACAAATGAACAAAGAGACAAAAAGCATAAAAGCGGCCTTCAAAGCTCTGACGCAGAGGCCACAGGGTTCACGTCCCACCAAGCTCGCGGCTTGTCTGATGACACACCGTCTGGCAGGCAGGCCCCTTCCCGAGTGATTCTGCCACAGGAGAGGGTCCTGCTGCCCAGGAGAGAGGGTGTGGGGCGATCTGGGGGGCCACAGCTGGAAGACACAGCCGTCCCTCCAGAGACGACCGGGCACCCGGACTCAGGAGCCAGGCGGACTGAGGACCTCGCCCGGGAAGGTGGTGCACTTGCAGCAGCCCAGGGGCCTTGGCCAGTAGGATGGAAGTCAGCGTGGCGCCTGCGGATGGGGCCGTGACACAGGATGATGGACACTAGGGCAGACTGGGCGGAGCTGACCAGCGGCTGACAAGTCTGATGTTCCAGCAGCTGCAACCTCGTCCTCACGGCCGCGGTGGCAGCGGCCCGTCCCCGCACGTTATGGGCTTGGACTCGCAGGTCCGTGGATTCCGCGTCCGTGGGCTGAGGACGCCGGCCGGGTCTGTTCTCACCGTCCAGAGACAGCCGGCCCCCCCGGGCACAGGCAGGAGCCCCGGGGTCCTCGGCCTGTCTTGCAGGGGGTTGGGGGGGTAAGGAGGGAGGGAATGGGAAGAGGAGGCCAAGCTCCAGGCTCTGGGGGTGGGCGGGGGGACGCCGACAGCGCGGAGAAGTGGGAGGAATTGCTCAGCAGCGTCTGCTTGAGGAGCCGCAAGGAGTCGAGAGCCGAGAACCCGGGAAGGCGCAGCCTCTTGGGAGACAGCCCGTCTCTCCCAGGACCTTCTCTGCTGTTGCCGGCACCGCCCGCTCCTTCGCCCGCCCTGTCCCTGTGTCCCTCCCGGAAAGCAGGAGAGGGGAAGAGACCGATAGTTCCTGAACTTCTTGAAAAGCAGAATCTATTTTCCTCCACATCGTGTCTTACAGGGAAGACTCCCAACCCCCAGAGGCAGGGCCAGGGCTGCCCTGATGGCTGCGGAAACCGCAGGCCCAGGACCGCGCCAGGAGACGCTCGGAATGTGTTGGCCTGACGGAAAAGGAAGAATCCAAGGCATGACGTTGAAAAATTACTAATTTAAGACTCCCAATCAAAGATCAGAAATAAACAGATCACGCTCTCATCCCTGAAGGTCACACACAGGACTGAACACAGTGAACATGGAGATGAAGGGGACGACCCCGTCCCCAGTCAGATTCAGACGGGAAGGCAGCTCCAGCCCCGCGACGGGGAGGGGCGCCCGCCGCAGCAGCACTGGGGTCAGCGGGGAGCGTGGGTCCCGGCGGCGGTGTCCCTCCCCCCGGGCCCGCCCTCACTCGCGCTTCGCGGTGACGTCAGAGTGCTCTGCGGTTCTCAAGGGGAAAGTGTAACTGAAGAATTTCCCACCCAGTCAAATTTTAGTTCATCGTATAAAAATTTAGGCATAGAATAGCCAAGAAACATTTTTGGAAAATTACTTGATGACTATATTTACTAAGAGACGAATCAAAATAAAGAATTCAGAAGTTTAGAGGAAGCAAAACGACAGAACACAGGTGGACATTATGGGTGATTATAGGGCTAAGCAAGTATATCTATTTAATAGGATCAATTTTTTTGAAGACAACTTTTCTAGAGAAGTTTCAGGTCTGCAATGCAACTAAGAAGACGGTGCAGAAATGTCCTGTCTGTCCTCTGCCCCCACACGTGCATCACCTCCCCAGGTACCGACATCACTCACCAGATGGTACATTTTTTATCAAGGATGCGCCACATTCACACATCAGAATCGCCCCACGTCCACACCTTACCAGCCTCCCCCTTGGCGTAGCACGTCCTGTGGGCTTAGCTACGTGTATGTTGACACGGGTCCATCCCTGGAATGTCATACAGGGCGGGCTCACTGCCCGGAACTCCTCGTGCTCCGCCATCCCTCACCGGCCCCAGGCCCCAGCCACCGCTGCCCCCTCACTGTCTCTGTGGTCTTTCTTTTTGCGGAACATCACAGAGCTGCAATCACACCGTGAGCAGCCTGTTCAGACTGGCTTCTTTCACTCAGTGACACGCACCTGCGTTTCCTTCTTGTCTTTCCATGGCTTGATAGCGTATTTCTTTTCAGCATCTAATAACGCTCGGTTGTCTGGATGGACCACAGCTGTGGATCTGTTCGCTCCTGAAGGACATCTCGGTTGCTGCGAAGTGTTGGAATGAAGAGTGGAGCTGCTGTGAACACCGGTGGGCAGGCTTTTGTGCGGACGCACGTTTCAGTTCCTTTGGGTAAATGCCAAGGACGTGACTGGTGGGTCACAGTTCTGTAAGAAGCCACCAGCCCGTCTTCCCCAGTGGCTGCGCCTCATGTCCCACCCGCATGGAGTTCCTTGGCCCCACGTCCTCCCGGCGTTCGGTGACATCAGTGTCCCGGGCCCTGGTCGTTCTCGCGTGCAGTGGTGCCCCGTTGTTTCCATTAACCCTGTCAGTGTTTGAAACGCAGTGACAAGTGTGGCGACCGACACATCATCACTGAGTGAGGAAGGCAAAGCCGCAGCTGAGAGGGCCGTGGTTACGTGGGGTAATGTGTGTTGGACCCTTCGCCGAGTAGAAGTGACGCTGATACAGCTGGCACCCCGGGAGGGCGGGGCGGAGGCAGCACAACGCTCAGGTCTCACATCCCCGTATGTGCCCTCAGGGAGCCAGTGACGTTACGCTGATTAATAGAGCTTTGTTTTTTAAATCCAAAGTTTAAAAAAATTTACGGAAAGGGGAAAGAGTGATCATTCCCCTCGTCTTTTTTTTTAACAAAACAATAAAAATTTCTTTCACTACGTGAAACTGCTACAAATTCACTTTTAATCACCTGAGTCCTCACTGTTTCAAAGACTGATCGAAAGTTTTATCAAACCTGATGCCTTAGACCCAGCTGAGCTGTGTTTTATATGACCCTGTAGAAACGAGTCGGGAACAGTGAGCATCGTTCTGTGGCTGCATCACTACAACGTGTTCCGATGCCACGAGTGAGTTACAGAGCTTGCTGGGCCAGAAGTAGCTTTTTGAGAAAATGAAATGCAATAGAACAGAAGGGAACAGAAAACACCGGCGAACCACAGGCAATAAAGATACGCTCTGGGTTGCGATGAGACGGTACTTCTTATAGAGCAGGTGCTGGGGACACAGTGCCCACAGGACTGGCCCTTCGCAGCCCTGGCAGAGCGCACAGTTCATGGGGCAGGTGGACAGGAAAGAAGCAAGCAAACACAGAAGCCAGCGCAGGCGACCCATGGCGCCAAGAAGGAGCGGAGGGGATGCTGGGAGGAGGTCACCGGGGCGGCGGCGGCCCCCCTGCGGGACTCGTGGCCGGAGCACTCACCCCCAGGAGGTGAGGCTCGACGTCCAGGCGGAGGATGCGAGGGAAGGTGTAGGGCATGCAGGTGCGGACCCCACGCTCTGGGGACGGAACCGGCATGGACGCAGCAGGGCGGGGCTGGTGAGCCAGGCCGGAGCCAGGCCCCAGGTGTCCGGGCCAGGGGAGGGGTTTGTCCTGAGTCCAGTGTGAGGCCACTTTCGTCAGCGCGGTGACGTGTCAGTGCAGTATAAAGACACTGTCGTGGCTTCTCAGCACAGGGGGACGGAGAACAGGGCAGGTGGCCTCCCTGGGGTTTCAGAAGGACAAGGGGAGGGGGTGGAGGAACCTGCCCTGGGTCTGCAGGCGGACGGGGGGCTGACGCAGGGGCAGCAGGAGGGAGCGCCCAGACGACGGCCAGCCTTGCCCGCTGGGTGACGCCAGCACCGTCTGCGCGTCCGCGGACCTGCTGAGATGTGGGCGGCCTGACGTGGCATCAGCCTCGGCCTCGCGGGGTCTGCGGCACACGCCGCGTGTTGGCCCGACTTTGAGCGACAGTCTGTGTGCTTGAGCGTTGTGCATAAGGCTGAGCCTTGAGCAACGCGGCTTTGACCTGTCTGTCCACTTGCACACGATTCTTTTCAATAAACACGTGTATGTACTATAAATGTATTTTTCCATGACTTTCTCAATACCATCTTCTTGTTTCTGGCTTACCTTATGGCAAGGATACGGCGTATGATACACACACAGAGTGGGTGCAAGTCGACCGTGGTGTCAACACTGAGCTATGGGAAGTTAAGTCTGGGGGAGTCAAAGGTGCAGGCGGATTTTCTGCTGTGCAGAGTAGGGGTCGTGCCTGCCTCTAGCCCCCACGTTGTTCAAAGGTCAACTGCACACACATTCCTTGTAACTCTGAGCTCTTCAGTTTATGCCGAAAAACCTGGAGCCTCGTCCCTGCCCTCTAGAGTTTTCTTCTGACCTGATAGTTCCAAACGGCGTTTCATACTGGCAGGACCCATAAAGCTGTTTTCCAAAATTTCATCAACTAGCGAGGATTTGGGCGACTTGCTCTCCTTGGAAGGTGAGCCCTCGTTGTAACTTATTCCTTGTTTCTCGTCCTGCTCTCGGCAGCAGGGACACAAGGAGCATGTCGGCCGTGCGGCGTGGTTTGTTGCTGATCTGGAGTCTGGTCGATCTTTCATATCCATTTTCAATTTTTTAAAATATTCTCAGTTTTTAACCAATAATCTATTCCTAACTTCAAGGACAAGTTAGAAAATAATCTGAAAATAGAAAATGATGAAAATCACCACCTGTGTTGGGAAGCAAACGTCCCTGTCTCTAAGTTCACGGTGACTCCGCCCTGCACGTCCCAGCGCGGTGAGGAAATGCTCCGGTGGCGCTCACGTGATGCCCCACGACAGGGTGTCAGCGGCGCGCGTGGTGCCGGGCTCAGCCCTCACCAAGGAGGGCCCCGCGTGGACGGGTGTCTGCCCCAGCAGGGCCCTGGGCTTTGGGCCGGAGGACGCCCGTGGGCTGCCCAGGCCTGTGCGCCTTGATGGCTGGGGCCTCCACAGGATCAGGGCAGAGGACAAGTTCAACTTTAAATACAGGGACTAGGAGAAAGCACATTTTGGAAAGGACCGCGAGCTCGCAGCCCAAGCCGCTGCCTTCGAGGGCTCTGCTCTTTCCTTTGGCTTTCAAACAGGTAAAATCTATTTTTCAAAATTAAATTGGAAGAGGATGTTTGCAGGACCACTGAAGCACATCTCACAGCCCAGATATTCCAGGGACATGGTTCAAAAACCACGGAAACAGGCGGGGCTGGGAGTCCGGACTCCCACAAGTCACGAGGGCAGTGAGCGGGCGAGAAGCTGCGCTGACGCCCCCTCCCAGCACCCACCCCCTCAGGATGCTCAGAAACGAGCCAAATAATGCCTGCAATTTCTGTGCAATGTCTGAAGGGCAACCCAAAGCAGGAGCGGGGAGCCCGGACATTGCCAGGCTGGCTGTGCGGCCCTGGGCGAGTAAACTGCCCGAGGTTGGTTTCCTCACCTGCCAACACCTGCCCCACAAGGCAGCTCTGGGAGGGGGCGAGGGAATTTGTGCAACCGGCCCAGCACATGGCCTGGCTCGTGAGTCCTCGCTGGACCGCAGGTGCACTGCCTGATCCATCAGCAAGGGCTTGTTCCGTGTCTCCTGGACATGGGGCCGACGATGAGAGCTGGAGCAGCAGATGAAGTGGGCGGCGGAGCCTGGCCTCCGGGCGCTCCCGCCCCCAGCAGGCAGAAGGAGCAAGAGAAGCTGTGCTGGGCCCAGAGCCAGGGGTCTGTGCAGACCGGAGCGATCCTGTGTGTCTGTGTGTGTGCACATCCAGAGCGATCTTGTGCATCGGGGTATGTGTGCACGTGTGTGCACGCATGTGCATGTACATGCATGTGTGTATGTGTGCAAAGACCGAGTGATCCTGTACGTCTGTGTGTGTGCACACGTGTGCATGTGTGTATGTGTGCATATGTATAGGTGCATGTATGAGCATATAACGCATCCACCACCCTCTGGAGAGATGCATGGTTCCCTGTCACCACGTGAGCAAGCCCTTCGCCCCTGGACTGAACTTCCTGCTCAGCACAGCTGTCAGCCCCCACTCCCTTCCTAAGCGGCTGAGCATTTGTTGTGGAAGATGCTAAAATGCTTCACTCCCTGGAAGCGGGTAAAGCAGACGTCCAGTCTAGAACAGAAGTTAAGAGTCCAACGTCCAGGCCCACTGAGGGCTCAGGGCGACAGGCCCCATGTCCTGCACCGTCCACGAGGCGGGCGGTGCGTAGCCTGGAGTCAGCTTGTTGGCATCTGACCTACTGTCTGCCTGTGTACTTAACCCAGGCTCCAGGAAGAAAAAATCCCCAGGGAAGCCATGCCAAAGGGTGGGGGCCGGGAACAAAGGACCGGAGACTCTGCCCGCAGAGCTCACCCGCTGCCCTCCTTGACGAACTGCCGCCCACACAGCCCCTGCTGCTGCTGCTGACTCAGGACCCCGCCCGCAGGGAGGGTGCTCTGGATTCCTGAGGGCCACTCCCCTAGGCCAGCCCAGAAGCACCCTCAACACAGCTGCGGCCCGACCACCGCCTGGAGCCAGGCGGGTAGCGCACGCACCCCCCCCCAGATACACACACAGACACACGGACACACACGGACACACATGGACACACGGACAAATGGACACACATGGACACACAGACACACGGACATACAGAAACACGGACACATGGACACACACAGACACACAGACACACGGACACATGGACACACAGACACACGGACATACAGAAACACGGACACATGGACAGACACACGGACACAAGCACACGGACACACACAGACACACATGGACACACAGACACACGGACACACAGAAACATGGACACACAGACACACGGACATACAGAAACACGGACACACGAACACACACGGACACACAGACACATGGACACACGGACACACACGTGTGCCAGCAGGCCAGCGCCCTCACCTTCCCCACAGGCTCTACCTGCGGCTTCGTGCTGCCTCTCTGAAGGTGCAGGGGTTCCCAGCGATGTGTCTGTGGGGGCGGTGCCATGAGAAAGAGGACAGAACAGTTAGAAGGAGGGAGGGAGAGAGAGAGAGACGGCTAGACTCCAGCTCCGAATGGTCACGCCCTTGACCACTGTCAATGCACAGGTTAGTGGTGTCGAGGGTGAGCCCATGGGTGCAGACAGCCCTGCGGGCCCTCGGAAGACACGATGTCCCCGGGGGGACAGCATCCAGCCCGTGTGCACCTGGAGGGTGAGTTTTCTGGAGCTTTGAGGTCACAGCCCTTCTGTAACAGGAGAGGCAGGGCCGGCGCCGAGGGGCTCGGGGCGGCAGAACCGTCTCAGCCCCACCCGGGGCGGCCGCCCACCCCCGGTGCCACGGCAGCCCCCTCAACCAGGGGAGACCCAAGGGAAAGTAAATGAAGCCGCATTTCTTTCGCTGATTATAGATGCTGACGGTTAAAACGCATGGGCGAGCACCACCGTGTAAAAAACGCTGTTAAAGAGAAAATGAAAAACCATGATTTCAAATGTTTAACCTACACACTTACCAGAATAAAATGTGTTAGGAATTCCTCGGTTGTTCCTGGGAACAGCATTCTGTAGCTAAGAGCCAGCCATAAAGCCCTCAGCACGGAGCCTGGGACTCGGCGTGGGCTTGTCTTCCCAGCATCGGAAACTCTCCTCCGCGGGGCACCCGGGACCGTGTGCTGAGTTCCGTGTCCCCCGGACGCGGGGCCGATGCTGAGGGGGATACAGGCTTACAGCCCCTCCCTCAAGGGCGCACAGAGTGCCTCTTGCTTTGTTTAAGGTTGTGGTAAAACACGCATAACATGAAAGTTGCAGCTTAAGCGCGGCTAAGGGTGCAGGTCAGCGCGTTGAGGTCGTTCACGCTGCTGTGCAGCCGTCACCCCCATCCATCCTCAGAACTCTCCACCTTGCAAAGCTGCAGTCTGTCCCCGCTGAACACTAACCCCTCACCCCTGCCCCCGGCCCCCACCGGCCTGCTCTCCGTCTCTGTGGATCCGACTCCTCCGGGGACCGCGTGCAAGCGGACTCGTTCAGTACTGGCGCTTCTGTGCCTGGCTCACTTCACCGAGCAGTGTCCTCAAGGTTCCGCCATGTCGTGGCCCGTGCCAGAATCTCCTCCCTTCTTACGGCCACATGTGTTCCGCTGTGTGGATGCAGTGCACTTCGCTTCTCCGTTCACCCCGTGATGGACGCATCCCACCCTTCGGATGCTGTGATGCACGCTGCTGTGGACACGGGTGTGGAAACGTGTTCCTGCTTCTTAAACCCCACGGCCGTCGGACGGATCACGGCCGTCTCACCGCGGGGCACTCGGCTGCCTTGCCGGGTTCTCAGGGTCACAGTCAGGTCTCAAGCCTGTTGTTCCCTCTTGCGATGACTTTATGGTAAGCGATCCCCAGTCAGGACAGTTTTGGTCGTGACGTCCAGCTTTCCGGAAGTCAGGGTGGGTCACTGGTTGGAGCTTTCTTGAGATTGTGCTTCCAGCCCTCTCAGGTTCACATCAAAGTCCTTGCTCACGTCGGGGGTGGAGATCTTGATGGAAGATGAGTTAAAGTGACGTGTGAAATGAAAAAAAGAGCTTGAGTCTGGTGTGGGGCTGCGATGCTTTCTTGGGGTAGCTGGTCCGAACACGGGTCTGAGACACTGAATAACCAAAACCCTGGGCCAACAGAGCAGGAAGGCAGGCCTCCGCCGGGAAGTCACGAGCAGCCCAGGGAGAAGTCCGCAGGCTACTCACACAGTCACCTACGGGCACACTTTGTCATTTAAAAAAACCACGAGATACCTGTCAAAATATAAATAACGCAAGGCAATTTCTGGGCCAGGCAGCTCTTCCTCCTGGTAGGGAGCAGAGCCTCGTGGGCCAGACCCGTCACCACGTACCTGACGGCGGCCAGGCGGGCGACCGTGGGGCCCTGGGCCACGCTGGGCTGGGCGTGGCTGCCGGGGCCAGGGAAGAAGTCCCCCTCCTGCATCTACTTCCTTTGCTGTGAGACGGAGAAGATGATTTCAACGCTGCTCTCAAGAGTATTACAGCTGTGAAGTGGCACGAGCGTTGGTGTCCGCACCCCCCCGTCCCCGAGAGACGGGCTTCACGGGTCAGGCGGGCTGTCGTCGCTGGGAGGAGCAACTTCGTCTGAGCCGAACTGGTCCAGCTGCCAAGTAAGGGAGGGGCGGTCTCTTCATGACGGATACTTTCACGAACGAACAATTCAAGAGGCAGGTCCAGGCCGGACGGGGGCCACCCTGGGACCAACAGCCCGAGTTCTCTTCCAGGCTCTGCCCTGGCGCACTGGGATGGTGCGCCGGCTCTTTTCCTCTGGGCTTTTACCAGAACTCTTGTGTCTACGGGCGTTTTTGGTCCCAGCTGCATTTACACCCACCCCGTATATGCCGCATGGCTTTCTGGGGGGCTTCACTGCCCCACGGTTTCTGCCGCAAACAGCACCTTGCTTCTCTCCGCTGCTTGGAGCCCTTCGGGCGTGTGTGCAGCGAGGGGAGGGCGCGCCGCGAGGGGAGGGTGTGTGCTGTTTGCAGAGACTTTGGTCAAGTCCCTTCTCACCCTTTCTTCAGAGAATTGTCCAGAGACGTGTCTGTTTACCAGCCATTCTGGGAGAGCACCGCAGAGGGCAGGACGCGGCGAGGAGTAGCTCAGAGCCTCGCCCCTACTCGTCTGCTCCCGGCCACTCGCTGAGCAGCTGTGACTTTGCCGCCTCTGAGAAGTGCAGCCTGTTTCTAACGTCACTGAGTCCATGTTAATCGGGTCCTTCTGAGCGGCAGGTATAGGGACGCCAAGGACGGACCAGGGCGAGGCCTCGCCCTCCCTGACCTCCTTCTGGGGAGGGTCCCAGCAGGACGAGGCCGAGATGCGGCAGGAATGGAGTTTCAGCCTTCACGATTGGGAGGAGGCTTGAGAGGGCTGACCCCCCTGGAGGACCGGGAGGAGGTGGCGTCCGCCTGCTGCTCTGAACAGATCTTGTCAAAATAGCGAGTGCCCGCAGGCACAGCTCTGTGCGTGCTGGTCGTGGGCCCTGGGCTGCGACAGGACAGCGTGTTCTCCAGGGACCCTCTGAGGCTCCCCGGCTGCTGAGACCGAAGTTCCCCAGGCGCTGGGCGCTGAAGGGGGCCCAGACCTTCCTGCTTGCCCCTGGGGAGGCGGGTCCGCAGGGAAAGAAAGTCACCAGGTGCCCCACGAGCGTCCTTCCAGAGCAGCTCTGCAGCCAAGGCTTTTATCGCTGGGAACTCTCGTCCCGAATCACGTCCTGGCGGTAGGGCAGGGGTCTGCTGACTACCAGCAGGATAAACAAGCCTCCTTGGACCTACAGAACGGCAGAACCTTCCCAGCGCCCACGGAGCAACGCAGCCCGAGGAGGGGGAAGCGGAGGGCTGGGCTTCGCATGGATTCAGGGCAAGAGTCATGGCTAAATTTCTAGCAGAATGCTTCCCGGAGAAGCAGGAAGGAGCGGAAGGCGTCAGAATCGCCTCAAGTCTCCTTAAGAAAGGCCACGGACAGTCTGGGAAGAAGAGGGGCGGCCCTGCGTCCCGGGGCACAGGCGTCTTGCAGACAATGACGTCCAAATGGGCCGTTTCTGCTGCAGGTTTGCACCCTGACTCTGCTCCACCTTACTTAGTGGAACGACAAGCGACGAAATGAGACAAAGACGTGTTCCGGCACCGGTGTAAGCGGAACGCGGGCAAGTAAGGCTCAGGGACAGGATCGTAAGGGTGACTTCTGTTTTTGTCCTGTTGCCACTGAAGCCGGCTCACGGGACTTTAAAGGCGGCGCCCTCCCTGCTCCGGGATGAAAGATCAGGCACTTCCATGACTTTGCTCGCTGCCGGGTAACAGGAGCCCCACCAACACTGCAGGGCTTAGCAGCAAACTCAGCTAGGCAACTGCAACGCTCAGCCCAGCGACAGACAGGACTCTGGACCTGACCCTACATTAAAGCTTCAGCCCCGCCTGCAGGCGGGGAAGGGGGCCGGAGGGGGCGCGATTCTGCTCTGTTCTCCACGCTGAGCACCGGGTTTCTGACCACCAGCCCTGGGCCAGGGGCTTGGGGGAGGGATGGAGGAAGGGTGCGGAAGTTTCCATCTGACTGCCGCTGCGGAGAGGCACCGGGGTCAGTGAACCTGGTGCCGGGGTGCAGTGTCTCCCCCGTGGTGTCCTTGTGGGTCCCCTGGGGAGAAGGGGCACTGAAAAACTGGCTTAACGTCCCAGGATGAAGATGGTATCTTTTCTCTGAAGAATTCCAGAAAAATACTCACACAGTTCAGATAATTTTATTAGGTGGCAAACAGAGGTCGTGTCAACAGAGAGCAAAGACTGTGCTGTTTCCACGTGGACTTAGACCAGGGCCAAACCCGACGGGTCGTTTTCGACCTCCTGGAGTATGCAGCTGCCCAGCCTCTGTGCATGTGGCCGCCAGCGTCCCCGTCCCCTTCCCGCCCCGGGCGCCCCCAGGGGAAGGTGCCCCTGCCTGTCTGCAGGGCACTGGGGTGGGACGGGTCTCGGTCCTGCTAAGGGAAGGACGGCTGTCCCAGTGCTGGACCTCGGAGCGCACACCCCACTTTGCTGCAGGAAGGGGCCTCCCACTTGGGAAACGGGAGGACGTTTCGGGATGCAGGGAGTTTACGGGACTGAGGAGAGCAAGACCCCTCACAAAGCCAAGCTGAGTGAGTGTGGGTGCTCGCCCTGTTTCTTCAACAGTTTACCGTGAAGAGGGGGGGAAGAGAGAGACAGAAAACATGTGACAGTTGTAAGTGTCGGAGTGCCAGGCACCGGCCAGGATAAACCATGCTGTCAGGACTCAGAATCAGTTGCTTTGGAGGTTAACCAGGATTTTTCAGATTAATCTGAAACTTTATCAACATTTGCTTTGCTGTTTGAGAAAAATGTGTTACAGGTCCTGAACAGCTGTTTCTACATGAAATTTTGGACTAAAACTGACAAGTGTAACATACGTATACACATAGAGAGAGATTTTATGTGTATAATGTCTGACTAGATCCATTGACTGATCGATACAATTTTGTGATGAAGATCCCGAGCCTTTCTGCTCGCAGCCCCTAGGAAATGAACTGCACCCCTGTCAGCCATCTGTTGGGCCCTCAGATAAACAAGCACCCAGAGAACGTTGGAGAGGACTGAGTCTCTCCAAAGCAGCCTGGTCATACGGGACACAGGCTTCGTCTGGGCTGGGATGTGGAGCCTGCTCCGTGTCTGCAGCCCTCCGCCCGGGGGGGTGACCTCGGGTCGCAGGGCAGGCTCACGCCCGGAGTGGGGGTGACATGAGGAGCCCGGCCCAGCCTGCAGGGCCTGCTGTCTGCAGCGCCGGGTGGGGTGGACTGAGGCCATGGGGGTGGGGGCACCCCAGCAGGAGGGAGCATCTGGGAAGCAGGTGTCTGTAGACAAGACGCACCCTGGGTGCTCCCAGGGGACCAGCCTGTGCCACTGGGGTGCTCTCTGCATTAATCCTCGTGACGGAGGGTGATGGAGGCACATGACTGAAGACCTAGGGTTTGTTGACTGAATGTCCGATGTTCACCCCTCTGTGACTGTCCCATCTTTTCTCCCCGACACTATTCCGTGTGCCATGCAGACCCCTCCACCCCGATTCTCGAGTCCCAACCCCTTTTCCTTCTCTCCCCAACTTCCTAACTTTCTCCAGGTCAGGTTCTACGTTGAGGTTCACCTGGGAAGCCTTTTTCAACTGTTTTCCATTAGAAGCTTGTAACCAGGGGGCTGCTGGCGCCTGCAGACTTGAGTCTAATTGTGCAAACATGGACTCACTCTCTTCGCACTTGAGTTTGGGCTGGACGGCGTCCCCGGCCTCATGCTGCCTCTCCCTCCTACACTGCAAGCCCTCCAGGCCTTGAAAGTGTGTTTATGATTTCCTAATGCCCCTTCTGGCTGCCCCACGGGACAGGTGCCAGCACGGGACTGAGGGAGGCGGACCGAGTGGTGGGACAGAAGCTAGCAAGCAGAGGTCTAACAGGTTCTGTCTGCAGCCCCCCAGCTGCCGGGTGGACGCAGTGTCGGGGCAGCCCTGACGGGACGTCCTGGGAGGGCGACGCCAGGCGGGCGTCCAGACCATGCTCCGCCGCCCCGCAGCCCGTCCAGCTCTCCTAACGCTCCCTGCCAGGGGGAACGTGCGCTCAACTTGTTTAGCAACACCTTTTATCGTTTTGCTAAAATCTTGATAGTTGCTCTCATGAGCAACGATTACAACAAGTTTCCACTTCTGCCTCCCACTGTTAAACACACGCAACACGGGGTCACCCTCCCCAAAGCCGGCCACATCCCTCGGCTGCGTTTAACCTTCAGGCACAGAAGTCCTGACCCCTGACCCCACCCGACCTCCACCTGGAAGAAGACCGAAGACAGCCGTGGCCCCTCCTCTGGCACCGTCACCCAAGGCTTCCTCCCGCCCGCCCTCCAGAGCAGAGACCCGAGCCTCCCCGCCCACCAGCCAGCAGCTCCGGGTAGGCTCCGGCCCTTCGCGTGTCTTTGGCGCTTGTCTTTGGCACTTGTCTTCAGCGCTTGTCTTCAGGCATCAAAATAGCAGCTCCCCTCGGGCCTTCGCCAGACACTTCCCCACCCCCACACAGAAGAAGGTAAACATCCCTGCGTCCTGGACTTCAGCCAGCTTTCAAAAATAACGCAACTTCCCTCACTTTCAAAGAGACCCGCTCTGCGACGCCCAAGCTCAGGTGTCCGGCCCTGCAGGGCTGCGGTCCGGGGCTGACCTTCCCTCCGGACCCTCCAACGACACGGCCGGCAACGCTGTGGGCTGAGGAACTAGGGCCTGCTGTCTGTTTCCTGTAGTCTGGGCGGCCGAGGCCGAGGGGCTGTGGGTCCCGGGGTCGGGGAGAGGCTGCTGCAGAGGACAGAGGTGCCACCACGGCCACAGCAGTGCCAGAAAAAGGCTCAGCGTGTCTCCACACCGGGCCTCTTTGTTCGGCTCTGCCAAGTGTGTTTTGAAGTCTGCTGGAAACGTCTGGCTTCCTGCTTCGGCCTCCTCGGCCCCCGTTTTCTTGCCCTGGGGGCGCAGGCCTGTCGGCACACACAAGCCCGGGCACCGGGAGCAGGAGGAGCAGGGCTCTGTCACCACGGCTGGCAGTTGGAAGCGGAGCTGCGGGGACAGAACAAGGCCAGCCTGGCAAACCTGGCCCCGGTCCCCCCAGACTCAGGGCAAAAACTTGTTTCTCCACCTTTAAAATCGAGGTGACTTACTAGGTTATTCTGCCTTGTGTTTTCAAGTTACAGATCTTCCGTGCAAACTTCCTCATGCTGTGCTTGCTACAAAATCGGTGCATTGTCAGCATCTTCATTGTGAAAAGCGTGTGTCCATGCTTTCTGTGGCTTCGCCGGAGCTGGGCCACAGCAGGCACGGAGGATGGCCACAAAGTGTGGGCAAGGGCTGATCTTATTTTTTTCCCCTAAACCCAGGGAAATATGCTCTGATTTTTGAAAACTGAAAACCGTGAGACACTGAAAGAAAATGAACGCTGACTCCGCTGGTGTGTTGGGTCCCCAGCCACTGAGTAGACCTGAGGCTTTTAGTCCTTCAGGTCAGAGAACAGCCACCATTCAAGCTCAAGGAAAAGAAGATACGAATAAAATCCCAACATTCTGAGCCCCAGATGCTCAGCTCAAGGGCCAGGCAAACCAGCGTCGCCTTGGGTCTCACCCCCAAGGGCATGAACAACTTTATTAGAAACGTTCACTTGACAAACTTCCGCTGAGCACCTACTGTGTGCTCTGCACGCAGCCCTAGGGACTCGACAGCAAACAAAGCCCACAGGTGCCAGGGGCTCACGTCGCTTCGAGTCTGGTCGGCATCACCACGGAGCTTTTGTAGAAGATTCTGTCAGAACTGGTGACCAGTTCCTCTGGCTGGAGCCACGGCCTCGGGGTTTCTGAAAGCGTCTCAGGTGAGTGCTACCTGCGGCCACAACGGGCGAGAAGCACGGAGGAAGGCCCCTGGAGGAGCTGGAAGCACATCGGCTTCCATTCCAGTGGGAAGGCAGGACGCGGTGGGGTTGGAGCCGAGGGGCACCACGGTCCCATTACCACAGTCCCATTAAAGTCTGAGCGCCGCGTGCATACTGGCGTGGGGAAGGCGGGCCAGGGGACGGAGGGCAGTGAGAGCGAGGACAGCTCCGCGGGACGAAGCCCTCAGCAGACAGTAGAAAGTGCGTCACAGGGAGGGAGTGGGTGTCAGTCACACGCCCAGGGAACCCGCTGTGTGACTTAAATCCTGGAAGGGGAAAGCGCTCGGCCGCGTAGGGTCGTCGGGACTTTTCTGAGGCCGTGGGTCCTGGGGCTAAAGCCTGGAGAGTGTGTGGCTGGTGGCGCAGTCCAGCACTGGGAGCAGCACCACGGAAGTCGTGGCCACGGTGAGTCGCCCGGCCTGGTCTGGAGCCGGACAGGGGACTGGCCGGCTCATCCTGGGCGGTGGTGAGAGGTGCGGTGAGCAGACGGCAGGGCCGGGCGCGGAGGGGCCTGGGGAGACTTCTGAGTAAGGAGCGTGGGGATGGGGGGCACGTCCCACCCTGCAGGGCATGTCGGGTGGGCCTGGGAGGGAAGGGGAGCGCAGGAGTCCAGGGGGTCGCAGCGGACGTCTCCCCGCGGGTGACGGGCCCCCAGTACAGAAGGACGTTGTGCCGAGGGGGAGGGCCACCTATGCCAACATTTTTAAGGAGACGATGGAGACCAGTAACTAAACTCGAGGGAAGCGAGAGAAAAAAGAGTCGAAGGCCACACGTCTTGTCCTCAGGAGGGTGGGCGGGCGGCGCGGGCAGCCTGCTGGTCTGGTCATGGCGGGGCCATCCTCTGGGGGTCCTGGCATCACTGAAGTGACTCAGTTCCACTCCTTCTCTCCCGCAGATGACATGCTGCCCTCGAGCCTCTCCCCCAGATTCCTAGCTACCCAAAGATTCCCGTGAAGGGTCCCCTGCCCTCTCCCAACGCCCCCTTCCTACCGAGACCTCAGTCTGCCCCGGCCGCTGGCACACAGTAGGTCGTCTTGTGGTTTAAATGATAGGGATTCCCCCCTGGCCATCTGGAGGCTGGAATCTGAGATCCAGGTGCGGGCAGGACTGGCTCCTTCTGAGGCCTCTCTCCTGGGCGTGTAGACAGCCGTCTTCTCCCGGGTCCTCCCAGGCCTGCCCCGTGTGTCCATCCCTGTGCGTCGCCCCTCAAAGGGAGGCCAGTCATGCGGGACTAGAGTCCACCCAAGACCCCTGGACCCTGAGTATCTCCGTAAACTTCACTCTTAACCCGGCCCGACAGCCCTCCCCCCACCCGGGGTGCACACTCTGCTGTTTCCGCAGCTGCAGGAAGCCTGCAGACCAAACCCATCTGCCTTTGACAATCAGCCCTTTGATACCACGGGGGGCTGTCCTTCAGTTGTGAAAGACGCCCCAGGATCCTGCGGTCTCGCTAACTGCACAGGTTGCAAAACCCAGGAGACAAGGATGAAGACAGTGGGGCGACTCGCCAGCAGCCCTTTGAAGTGTGCAAGCCGGGCTGCCCCCCTCCTCCCCTTACCCCCTCAGCCCGTCCTGCCCTCCAGGTGCCAACATGGGGCTTGGCGAAGCAATGAGAGGCAGGGACAGGATGGGTCTTTAGCCGGGACGCAGAGGAGAGGCTGGCCCACAGCCGGGAACTCAGCAGCCAAGGGAGGCGGGGCTGGGGGTCTGGTGGCGGCGGAAGGACCGGCCTGGGCTGCGCCGGTGGGGACGAGCCCGTCTCCACACCAACCTTCATTTTAGCACCTGGGCGGAAAAAAGTCTGTTCAGAGTCTTGGCTTACTTCCTCCCCGCCCTTGGGGGGGCTGCCCCTCCTCTGGCCAGGTGCCCCCAGCCCCCAGGGCAGCGAGGAAGGTGCAGAGGGGTATCCTGTTATTCGACGGCTCAGAGCGGCCGCTTCTGGGACTTAGCGGTGGACTCTCGGGGGGGCGGCTGCGGGGAACGGGGGAGACCAGGGACCCTCCCGTTGTCGGCAGGGATTGGTGGGGAGCATGATGCCAATGTGGAGTCAGAGCACTGAGGCTCGAAAACCCAGGCGAAGCCGCGAGCCTCCGGGCACCCCAGGCGCGGGTCTGTGGCGTCTCAGGAGACCCGTCCTCACCCGTCACGTCCGAGCGCCTTCAGTCTCGGTGCCCGACCTTCGCAAACACGGCATGGAGTGTCATCACAGCAGACAGCCCCAGGGGGCCGGCCGGCAGCAAGGCTGCGGCTGTGCCCTCACTTGGGTCACCGGGAAGGTCACTGCCAAATCTACAAGGGCCCGCAGGGCAGTGAGCTGGTACCTGAGCAGCTTAAAATACGATGCGCGGTCCTTTCCTCGCCTTCACCCACCTGCGAGCCCCTGGCGGCAGGTCCGAGGTCTGGAGAAGGGGCCCGTCTGCCACTCCCTCGGGGTCTCCCGCCCTCACTCGCACCCCTGATGCCCGTCCCGGGAGGAGGCTGCTGTGGGGTGAGCACGGGGGCCCAGCTGTGGAGCCGCCCGGTGGGGCTGGTCAAGGACAGACAGACGGTGCAGCGGGACGAGGACCTGGCACAAATCCTCGCCGTGTAAGTGCTGTGATGTCAGGGCTTGCCCGTGTGCACCGTTGACCGGGGGGACATGAAGGGAATGACAACCAAAGCTCTGGGAACCCTGGGGCACAGAGTGGGAGCATCTGTGGGAAACAGCCTGGCGATTTCTAAAAATAAAAACCATAGAATTACCGTAAGATCCAGTACTTCTACTTCTGGGTCTGGACCCAACATCATTGAAAGCAGGGTCTTGAGGAGATGGCAGGAGCAATTCAAGTGCCATCAACACGTGATGCCCCTCCACGCAGTGGAGTGCTACTGAGCCTTCAAAAGAGAGAGGCTCTGACACCTGCTGCGCCACAGACACACCTCAAGGACTTACGCCCAGAGAAACTTGCCGATCACAGAAGGACCAGGACTGAATGATTCCACTGGGACGAGGTCCCAGGAGGAGTCCGAGTCATAGACACGGACAGTGTGGGGTGGGGCGGGGGCTGGGGGAGGGGAAGGGGGAGTCAGGGTTTAATGGGGACAAAGTTTCAAGACAAAAACGTTTTGGTCACTGATGGTCATGGTTGCACCACAACGTGAATGTACTTAATGTCACTTAACTGTCACCTAAAATGTATAAAATGGTACATTATGTGCATTTTACCACCATTAAAAGAAAGAAAAAGTCCTTGCTTTGTGAACCACACACAGAAAAGAACACAAAATCTTGGAGATTCACTTTTGTTGCCATAAGAATTCAAAGCGGGAAAGGCCGGGCCGGGGAGGAGGAGAGGGCAGGGGGCGGCCGCACAGGGGCTGAGAGGAGCCCGGACCTCAGTGACGGAAACAGATGGCGCCTTGGGGGAGGGGACGAGGCACATGGTTTCTCTCTGTGCGTTTCCTGCTCAGATTTCCCACTTTGCTACTCAGAAGAGACCCAGACTCACAAAGGGCCGAAGAGAAAGGTGCCCCACGCTGGTCCCAGGAAGGCTGGTGGGTCTGGGTGGCCGAGGACTCCCGCATCCTTGGCGCCTGTTCTCCCCGCACCTGCTTCGTGTTTTCTCCCCCCCGTGTTTCTACACCTGTACCTGTATCTGCACCTGTCTCCTTTACACCTGTGTCTCTGTCTCCATCTACACCTGTGTCTTTATCCATGTCTGTATCCAGACGGTTTTACCTCTAAAATGCACATTCCCTGAAAGCAAAGAAGAAATTTTTCTACAACCACAGCACAACCATCCACACCAGGAGATTAACAACAGTGTGAAGATACAACACTGCTGACCTGTCCACAGAAATGGTCAAGATAGTCAGTTTTATGTTATGCATTTTTGCAACAACGAAAGAAAGAAAGAAAGAAAGAAAGAAAGAAAGAAAGAAAGAAAGAAAGAAAGAAAGAAAGGAAGGAAGGAAGGAAGGAAGGAAGGAAGGAAGGAAGGAAGGAAGGAAGGAAGGAAGGAAGAAGGAGGAAGGAAGGAAGTAGGAAGGAGGAAGGAAGGAAGTAGGAAGGAAGGAAGGAGGAAGGAAGGAAGAAGGAAGGAAGAAGGAAGGAGGAAGGAAGGAAGGAGGGAGGGAGGAAGGAAGGAAGGAAGGAAGGAAGGAAGGAAGAAGGAAGAAGTGGGGAGCGGGAGAAACAGCAGGGAGCCTGCGCTCCAGGGCCTGACGCAGGACCAGCCTCTCCTGGGCTCTCGGGACCTCAGCGTTTATGAGGAGAACGACCGGTTACCTGCACGGGGGCCCGGAGCGTGGGGCATCTGCTGCTCCTCAAGGCGGGGCTGAGGCCGGGGGCTCCGGGCAGGAGCCCCGCGGGGACCTGGCGTTGCCGTGTCCCCACCCGACACCGGCTCTGGTCGCCTGGTTGGGGTCCTCAGGGTTTTCCCCGGGCAGGTTTCTGTTTTCTCTTACAATTTATGTGCATTCTGTGGTGAAATACTTTGAGAGCAGGCACGCTCTCGCTGTTTATCGAACGTTCACCCCCGAGTTTTAGCTGCATGGTGATTCCTGCTCGAGCAATCATGACGCTTTTGGCTGCCAGGTGGGCTCTCTGGATTTCTCTTTCCCTTCTCCAGTTCGTAGCTGCATTCTGCCGTGAGGAAGACCTCCCACCTGCTCCCGTGTATGTGCTCATGTGTTGATTTGCCTCCAGATGAGCTCACGGACTCTGATTTTATTCCGGGGGTGTAGTCTGCTCAGATGCTCAGGGTACCTGGTGTATGGCCGGGAGGAACCCCCAGCCCGGCTCCTGCGTCCTGTCTCGTGTCTCGTCTTTGAGCAGGGCCTCACCTTCTGGCGGAAGAAGCAACTCCGGCCCGTCTTGGACTTGCCCAGCCTGGAGTCTGCCGTTCCTGCAAGTCCTGGATCCTCCCAGGGCAGAAGCTCACTCGGCAACGTAGGACCTGAGTGTGAGATACGCTGCTTGTTCCCAGGTCTGCTGGCCCCTCAGTCCTCGCCGCAGAGCACAGGAAGAGCACGCATGTCTGTGTGTGTGTGCGTCTATGTATGTGTCTATGTGTGTGTGTGTATGCATGTGTGGCTGTGTGCATATGTCCATGTGTATGTATGTGTGTCTGTACATGCGTCTCTGTGCATGTATGTGTGTAGATGCATATATGTGTGTCTGTGTGTCTATGTGTGTCTGTGTATGTGTATCTGTACATTTGTCTCTGTGTGTGTATGTGTATATGTATGTCTGTATATGTGTGTGTGTCTGTGTGTGTGTGTGTGCGTATGTGTATATACATGTATGTGTGTGTACATCGCCCCATGTAAATATATGTCTCTGTCTGGTTGCATATTAGCAGCCCCGACTAGGCCAGCTGCCTGTGGCACCAGCACAGGGGTGTTCAGGTCTCCAGCTCTCGTGTTTACCGTGATCTTCTTGGGCAGTGAGAAGCCTGACTCCCACCACCCGCCGTGTGTCCACCCGCTTGCCTCAGCCCCGGGCATCTCCACACCGGTTTCTCTTTGGCCCCTGCCAGGCCCTCTCCCTCCTCCCCTGGCAGGAGCCCTCTCCAGCTCCCCCTGGCCCTGACCACACCCCACTGTTGCCTCGTTGGCCTCCTCCAATGTGTATTTTTTACATAAAATTAAAAACTAGAAGCCAAGGGAAGGGCGGGTGCTCTAATTTGAACACAATTCTGATGCTAACAGAATATTTTCTTCTCCAATTTGTGGTCCTCAAAAGTATGTGGAAAAAAGGGTAAGGAGGGTAAGAGGGCTGGGGGTGTGGTTCTGGGGGATTGTCTGTAAGCCGCCCCCACCCCCCAACTGACAACCCTTTCTCCAGAACGACTGCCTTCCAGAGCTTCCCTTCGACCACTGGAACTAAAACACACAGAATTTATATTGGAGGATTCCATGGCAATGATTATAGGACGTGTCATGGGTTTAGTGTGAGCTTTCTCAGTGGAAAATTCCCTTTAGCTTAACTGTGTGCATTAGACAGGACAGACCAGCTTAGCTGCATAACAAGCAAGCCCCCAATCTCCTGAAATAAGAGCGCTTTTCCCTTTTCCGCATCACAGGCGCCTTCCTCTGACGGCCAGGCTGCCCAGATCACGTGGCCTCCCAGGTGGGGAGGAAATGGAGGAGCCCCACAGGCTGGAGCTGCCTCTCCTGTGAGTGACAGGTGGCCCAGACGCCCGCCCACCCACCTCTCAGACTGAGTTATCGCAAACGTCTCTTCAAATGCGTTAAAATGGCGGGGGAATGTGGCTTGGAATTAAGGGAACATGTTATTACTAAAACCTCTTAATTCAGAGAGAAGGTATGAACGTTCATTTCAATTAGAAATTTGGCAAATTTGTGTTGTATCTTTAAACTTACAGACTTTAAACTCATGCATGTCTTTCTCATTGTTTCCTTTTCCTCCAGCCAATGCTTGGCTCAGACGTGGATAAACGCAGGCTCAGTGTCGCCATCAAGCTGCACTCCTTGTCAAGGACCTCGGGTGCCTGGGGGACGTCGGCTGCCTTCTCACAAGCAAACTCTCCCTCTGCGGGCAGTCCGAGCTCGGCAAGGACGCGTCCAGACCGTGTGTGTTTCTGTCAAGCGTGAGACCCTAGTGACTCCCACTTAAAGAGTTTGCCTCATAAAGTAGATGCAGGGCGACCTAATTCTAGGGCAATTCATCTATTTAAGGAGCAAATGAGGGGATTTAGCTAGAAGTGGGCGTGAGGATGCTCCCCCAGAAGTGAACGGCGGGGCCAGCCCCAAACGTGGTCCCAGGCCCCCGGTCTGACCTCTCTGTGCCCTGCTCTCTGGAGCCTGCGTCACCGCCGGGGGGCTCTCAGAGAACTCCGTGTAGACACTGGGAAGAGAAAGCACACCTCCTAAGCGAGAGGCTCCGCGTCGGCTGTGGCTGGGGGCCCGTCAGGGCTGGGGAACGGTGTCACCCTGCAGGCTGTGAGCCAGCACAGAACAATGGAGAGGCCGTGTGTTTTTGTACCAGTGATTAATGAGGAAAACGCACACTGTTTACGCTGGGCGGTGCCAGCTCGGGGCGGCGTGTGGGTGTGTGGGGCCCTCTGTAGTGGGAACCAGCGGGTGAGTGTGGACGAATCACTCGGAGAGGCCCTGCCTCACCCCTCCTCCCAGGGAGGCCGCACACACGGGAGAAGCGTGGCTTGGCCGGACCGACCGTGTCGTGGCCTCCAAGACCCATGAGCATAGTCTTCACACACAGGGGTTAGAGGGACATTGGACAGACTTGTGTGGACCCCGCCCCAGGCCCTGGGAGGCGGCATGAGGTCAAGGAGGAGGCCCATGGTCAGGGCCACACCGCCAAGCACTTCCGTCCACCATCTCACTGGTTCCCCTCAGTAGCCCCGTGAAGGAAGGAGGCCAGGTGTCGCCCTCCCCTTCCAGGTAGGGAAACACCGAGTCAAGGGCCAGCCCGCAGGCAGACCGCGCAGACTCTGGGCGCTCAGGCTCCAGAGCCGTCCTGTGGTTCTGGGTCTCTCTGCTCAGCACAAAACTGGGTGCCTGCGGGTCTGGGTCAGAGGGCAGGTGAGGGGTGGGAGCATCCAAGGAGGCTGTCACCGCTCCAGGGCGACCCTCCCTCCCTCCTGGGCTCAGACCCCGTGCTGTCGGGCCCTCCAGCTTCTGGGAGAGCCAGGCACCTCAGTCTTGAAAGACTTCTGGTTTAAGTGTGTTGGCAACTAATTTGATTTGTTTTTACGTCACACACTGGAGCGAGATTTGGTTTTCTGGTTGCAGCCGTGGCCCTGGGGTGTCCCAGGGCGGAGAGGCAGACGAGAAGGGGAGGCCAAGACAGGGAGGGGCCCGAAGGAGAGGACCAAGCGTGAACGTCCCTCGGAAAGGTGGAGACCCGAACACAGGAGGAAACAAAGGCGGGGACCAAAAGAGAGCCAGCCCCGCCCTCCTGTCCTGCAGAAGAGCCTGCTTTCCGACGTAAATGACGGAAACGAGCCGCTAAAGATGAAGGCGGATGAACTGAGAAGCGGCTGCTGGGCCAATCGTGTGTGAGAACTTCCCTGAGAACCTCAGTCACCTGAGGCGTTAGTAACACAAAGAAGACAGGGAGGCAGCAAAGCAACCCAGAAACCCTGTGGCCCTGCATGCGCTGCACGCTGGGCACATGGGAGGTGCTGACCGCTGTCACTGTCAGGTCAGGAAGCGGGTCCCCAGGCCATGAGCGAGTTGCCTGAAGCCACCCACAGGAGTCTGAGTCAGAATTCATCCTTTGAGGCACTTTGCTGTGCCCCCCGACCTGTGGGGGAAGGAGGTCCCAAGACTGGGGGGTCCGGCCCCCACGGGACTCCTGGCACTCCTGGGGGCTTCCCATGACTCCCCCCTCTAACCAGAGTGGACAGAGTCTTGTCCAGAAACACAACGATAATGGACTTTATCGATGTCTGGTCGCCCACTGATTCCCTGGGGAGTGTTCTCAGCAAGTACCAGTCACGACCCTTTCCTCCAGGAAGCCCAGGGGATGAGTTTACACGGAAGAGCAAGAGGAAACGAGGGAAGCCCAGGTCCGGGCCCACCCAAGGTGGCGGCCGGGCCACCAGCCCCACTGCACACGTGGGGGTGGAGGGGCCACCCCTTCGGTCTCCCCAGGGGCCTGCAGATCCCAGGACATGCATTTCAGCGAGCAACCCCTCGTCACATCGCCCCGATGAGCAGAGGTGTGCAGTGACAGGGGCGGGGTCCTCAGTCTGCAGACAAAGCCTGGGTCCCCGGTCTCCTGGGCACCGGCGTGCGGTGCTGGGAAGCTGGCAGCTGCCGTCAGCAGTGCCTGGGCCTCGTCTCAGATGGGGCAGGTTAAGCCACGGGGCAGGGGCGGTTGAAGGAAATGCAATGTTCCCCAGGCGTTCGTTTCTTCAGTCACAAGCTAGAGGAACGCACATACGAGGCTTGTCTGAGGCTGCACAGGCCAGGCAGGTGGCTCGGCCGGGATGGGCCTGGGCACGTGGCCCAGCAGAGGCGCTGGGTTAGTTCCACAGCTGTTAAGTAATGACTTCCGATGATTTATCTAGCGTAATTTACACAGCCGCCCTCAGAAACCTGTCTCAGTGCGTGCTGGGCCTCTTATCTTGAACACGCACTAGCTGGTGAACAGCACAGGGAAAGAGCTGAGAGCAGCTCAGCGAAAGGATAAGTCCCACGTGGAAGGAGGAGGGCCGGCCAGCGCGTGAGCCCTGGAGCCCTGCACGCGACCCTGCGACGGGGACATTTCCCTGCGTCTCCCAGCCACCGTGTCCCGGCGGTGCATGCCGTGACGACCACGGGCACTTGGCGCCTTGTTGGGGCCGCTGGTCGTAGGCAGTGTGTGGCAGAGCCCTTCCGAGCTTCCAAGGCCCATAAAGGAAAGCCGCTGCCGAGGCGTCGGCGAGACCCTCCCACGGGGCAGCTTGCTCCGTGACAGACAGCGACCTTCCCTGTCGCTCTCCGGGGTCTTCACAGACGCCGCTTTCAGGGCCTGGACCTGGAGCCCGCACCCAGATCCCAGGGGCCCTGCCCATGGGAGACCCCCGCTCAGCCTCAGGGCGGAGCGCCGCCTCCTCCTCCGGGAGGCCCACGGCTGGCCCAGGCCACGTAGGCCTGAGGAAGCCTCCTCACCGCTGAGCAGCACGCGAGCAGACCGGCCACGTACAGCAAGAAGGACTCGCAGGAGTGGGTTTCTGGGAGGTGGCCTGTTTATCACAGAGCAGCTTTGGAGGAAAATCTCACACTGTCTGTGAGTCTGGTGTGTTTGGGGATGTGCGTGGGGGTGTGTACGTGCGTATGAGTGCGTATACATGTGTGTGAGAGCGTGCATGTGTGTATGTACGTGTGGTGTGTGTATGTATGTATACACACAGGAGCGTGTGTGTAATTGTGTGTGTGCGTGTGCTCATACGTGTGTGTACATATGCGTGTACGCTGAGGGGTATACGTGTGTGTGTGGCCGACTCAGCCGACTCCATCCCTCGGGTCAGCAGAGGGAAACATAATGAAGGTGACACAGACACAGACAGACACGCGGGCGGAGGCTGTCTCCATCACAACAATCTTCAAAGCAGAAACAACTCAGGCCAATGGTGAGGCCGCCAGGAAGACCGAAGTCACCCTTTCCTGATGGGACAGTTTCCCGGGCCCTTCTGTGGGTTTAGTGGTGCTCTGTGTGCACACGTCCTAAAAGGCACTAAGCAGGCCCTGAGACGGTGTCTGACCCCCGCCCGGGGGAGGGCTTCCTTTCCCAGGAAAGGCGCCTCCTGGACGGGAGGCCTGCAGCCAGCGCGAGGTGACCATCTCCCTCCCGCCGCGTGCGTGCTTGTGCACGTGTGCACGTGTGCACGTGTGTGCCCGTGTGTAGAGCAAACGCCGCCCCGTCTGACCACAGGCGACCTCCCACCAGCCCGCACACACGACCTCCTCAGAGGAGAGCGAAGGTGGTTTCCTGCACTTCCGACATGAGCACTTCACTAAACGGCCAGTTTCCACGTGTCAGGCAGCGCTGCGCAGGGGTTTCCATGCCCCGTCCCGGGAGGGCCTTCAACACGGAGCCTCTTTCTCTTCATTGGCTCGTGTTCGTGGGCGGCAACACTGACCACCCCTGATCCCTGGAAGGTCAGAGTGGCCTGCCTCCCCCAGACAACTCCCGCCGGCCTGTCGCACCGAGAGCTGAACGCTGACTTTGAAGGAGCGTCAGCCACCCGTCTGCAACGACGTAACTGAGCTGCCTCGTCCCTGGTCCTCGGCAGTGACTGGCACCTTTTCTCTGTTTTCCACTTTTCAGAAGGTACATCGCTCGCAATCCGCTGTCTCAAGCCGTGGAGAGAGGGCCCTCCCTCACGTGTCACACACAGCGGCCAGGGGTGGGCAGGGACAGGGACAGGGAAGGGACGTCAGCCCCGGGTCCCCCCTCAGAGCTGGCCTCGCAAGGGTCTGCTGGTGAACTTGGGAGACCCGCAGGCGTCGGCAGGCTCTGTGGGGCTTGTCCTCCGGGGCCTGCGGCCGTCTGCTCTGCCGTCCGAGGGCCTGGCCCTCCAGACGGTCCCCGCTGTCCTCCGTGACTTGACACTGGTCCCCGGGCCCTGCCCCCACCCCACATTATCCTTCAGATGCTTGAAGGCCCTCGGAGTGCCCGGGCGGCCCACCAGGACTGCGCCGCCTTTAGCGCTGGGCGTCTCACCTCCTCACCCCAAGGCCGCCTCCCTGGGCAGCTGGTGACACCCCCGAGAAGCCGTAGCCCCCCCACAGCCAGCGGGGGGCAGGGGAGTGGCCCAGGCTCCAGGGAGCACCCAGCTAGGGAGCCAGAAAACAGCCCCCGGCCTGCACGCCGGGCCCACGAGGCCTCCGGCCGTCCCAGCAGACGCCAGCTCGCGGTGACTTTCAGACTCTACGTGGGCGCCTTCTCGGGTCTGGAGCCCCATCTCCATAGCATTTCCGTTTCTTCCTCCAAAAAGGGCAGATGAATCCCAACCAAGCAGGTTTGCTCAGGGTCCATGCGCACTGGGAGCCTCAGGAGGCCCCCTGCCAGGCCCGCGCACGATGGGAGGACCGGTCCCAGGGCACGGCCTGGGCAGTAGGGACGGGCAGCGGGGATGGGCAGGGGTGGCCGCCGTGGGCAGCCCCGGGTCGGGGGCCGGGCGCTCTTCCCCTTTTCCCAGTCCGGGGAGTGAGGTGCACGTCGGTGGGCTCAGGGGTGAGGATGGGGTCTCAGGGTGGAGACACCGGGGTGTGGCAGGGGCTCCGTGACCGCCATGCTGACGCTGGGGAGGCGACGTGTGCACGCAGGGACGTGCTGAGGGCCTTCGGCACCTCTGGGAGTCACCACAGCGGCAGGCAAGCAGCGGAAGTTGGGTTTTTAACGACATCACGGTGACTCAGTTGCACACGTGTGATCTTTGTCCTGTTCTTTTCATCACGGGCTGTTGCAGCCATTGAACATGGCTCCCCGTGCTGCACAGCAGGACCTTGTCGTTCATCTGTTTCATGTACAGTCATGTGGCCTGTGGAGGAGGCTGGTTTGCAAAGAACGGTGGAAAGTGTGGGCGTCCCCACGTCAGGCGGAGATGAGAGGCCTGGGCCGGAGGGGAGGCAGCGCCTGACGCGTCCAGCCCAGCTCCCCAGCCTCCTCCTGCCCCCCGTTCCAGAGGTTCCCCGCAGCTCAGGTCACATGGGGCCCCGAGGGTTCACGCCTCAAACCAGACTCTGATGAGGCAGACGCTGGGTTTATCTTGGCAATACCCCACAGGTGGCGAGTTGAACATTGGTTAACTTAAGTCCCTTGCTCTGCTCCCAGAGCTTGTTGGCAAAGTGCGCTGTCAGTGCCTGTCCCGAGGTCGCTCGGTGCTGGAGGACGGCTCCCAGGGGCAGGAGCGGGTCAGCGGCGACACGTGCAGGGGCAGCTCTCGTGTCCCCTCGGCCTCCTCGTCTCCCAGAAGCGCGAACATTTGATGGAGCAGAGGTGGAATGAACACGTCAACTTCCAAACGCGTCCTCTGCCCAAACCAGCAGCACCTGTTCGGGTCCTCATGCGCAGCTGAGCTTGGAACTTAGCAGCTGTGTATCTTTCCCACGCACCCCTCATTCAGATCATTTCAAATTTAGGACCCAAGTGCACTCCAGTGAGCTTGGGCGACTGTCCTCGGCTGTGATGACCCTGCCTCTCCCTGCTTGTCTGTGACGGGGACTGGGGATCGGGCTCAGGAGGACAGGCTGCGTGCTCCCTACGTTCGTGCGTGAAGTCCAGGCTGAGAGACGAGTCGGGCGGTTTCCATGGATAGTTTGTTGCTTCGGGTCACCAGGTGGATGAGGCCCTTCTCCCGGCTCGGAGCCCCACCCACCTGTGCCCTGAGGAGGAAAGAGGGCCGGGCAGGAGGGCTTCGGGGCAGAGGTGCAGGCGCACCGTGAGCCCGTGTGTCCACGTATTGTCTGCGGCCACTTGCTGCGCGGCGGGGTGAGCCGCCTCCGCAGAGACCAGCCAAAAAGATTTCCTCTCGGGTCCTTTCCGGAGAAGACTCTGCCGGCCCATTCTGACCTGCGCCCAGTAAAGCACCAGGAGAAGGCCCGCGCGGGCTCTGGAACTTTCCTCATGACTAAGGCGCTTCGGGCTGGAAGTTTCCGGGAGTGGCACGTTTGGAGTTCAGAGAATGTTATCAGGAGCTGTTCCCTTGACCAACACGGGGGCCTCCTTAGATAAGCTGCGAGTCGATTCTTGGGCTCCCCGCCGGGGACCTCGTGTTTTCGGGGCTGGGCGCGGCCCCGCTCAACTCTGCCCCAGTCGCCCAGGCGGGTGGAGGGGGCCCCGCTCCCGCCTCTGCCCACGGCCCGGCTCTGCACGGGCTGAGTCCGTGCCAGGTGCAAAACAAAACCTCAGAAAGGCGGCCCTCCTCCAGAAGCTTCCGGTCACACCTGCGCTCCTGGGGACCCTGCAGACAGTGGGCACTTGCAGCTCCCACCGAGAGGGCGGGAGCCAGGTAGAACACTGGGCTAAACGCAGCCCTGAAACGGGGTGAAGGTCAGCGCAGCGAGAAAGCAGTGGGAAGAAGGCCTTTTGCCTTCAGCTGCCGGTGATCAGGATGCATTTTACCCAGAATTTTAAAACGTTCCAGCAGGACATCAGTGTAACAGAGAGAACCACTTATCAGGTCCTGTGGCGGACGGGGCGTCTGGGGACAGCAGGGGGCAGAGGGTGCTTGACAGAGACACGCAGGGTCCCCAGGTCTGTGACTCCTCCCGCGTCCGAGCCCTGCAGGCCCAGCAAGTCACAGAGCAGTGACGGCCCCTGCGTCCTGATGTAGAAAGAACTGATCATGTGATCCAGCAAAGGGGCAAGGAGCACGAGTCAGCCCAGAGCAGATGCACACGGAAGAGAACGGAAAGGAACAAATCGGAGGGGAGATGACGGGGAGCAGGCCCCCCAGGAGAATTCCCCGCAGAGAAACCTCTGGGAACGCTGCCGCGCTGTGCCCCGCGGCCCCCGTGGGACCCTCGGCCTGGCTGGGCAGGTGGGGCCGGCTCCCTGAGGCCCTCCCACAGGCCCAGGGCGCGGGGCCCCGAGGGACGCGGGGTCGCAGTTTCCTCCCCTGCGAGGGCTCTTCCGCACTCTGCCGGGGGGCCTCTCTGAACCTGCCCCGATGCAGGAGGAGGGCGGGCCAGACCACTGGGAAGGACAGACGTCCCACCGCTGCAGCCACTGCCCTGACCCCGGCCACACCTCGGGGAGGTTCACCTGGGGCGGGAGGCCCCACCCAGCTCGCACGGGGTGTGACCTGCCCCTGGGTGCCCAGCAGCCAGCCAGGCCACTCACTTCCCACCGGCCTCCAGGAGGCACCTAAAGCAAACCCACACTCTGGGCGGGGGCTGCAGCTCCAAGCTCCTGCTTCAATAAGCTGCTTTAAGGTCATCTTGGTGTCTCTTCTGAGGAAGCCGGTTGGGGACGTCGAGGGCATAAGCCTGGCCCCCGCTGTGCACCTGTTAAAACCGCCCGGGCCTCCCGCCCCCACCCTCAGGACCAGCCGCATGAAGCATCCCCCAGGGCGCTGCCGGCGTTGCCCCCCGGGCGGAGGCAGCCGCTCCCTGCACTTCCTGTGTCACACTCGCAATTGGCAGACTGGGAACACCTGACAGGCGCAGGGGGCCGGGGGGAGGGGCTGCAGCGCGAGGGGAAGGAGCTACACTTACCTCCAGCCGTGGAGGGACCGCCGGCCAGACCCCCGGACTGGGTGACTGCTCAAGCATTAACCTTTTTTTTTTTTTTTTTTTTTTTACTGCAAATACCAGTGTGGACCAGTTTTGAGAAGGAGCTTGTATGAAAACTGCTCTGCCGCTCGAGAACTCTGATGAAGAGGCTCCCAACACCTTGGCGGTGACGAGGCCCTGGGTTCCCGAGACGGTGAGCGTGAGTCCGAGCGGCCTCACAGTGCTGAGCGCGGCCGCTGCCCCCGGGGGCAGAAGCGGCTCCCACCCCACCCCAGCTGGGGCACCTGCAGGCCTGGGCCCCGAAGGAGTGAGTATCGTCGGGGAAGGAGGGCTCCAGCATCCCCGAATCCCCCTCTCTCTGCACACCCGCTGCCTGGACCACCGCTAAGGCATCTCACATTCGGACCTGGGGAGACGTCACATCTTCCCTGAATGTGACTGTCGCTGACACCAAGGGGTCCAGACCGAGCAAAGTTAGAGCAGACTGCGGCTCTGGGAAGTCCGCGTCATGAGCCAAGGAAAGAGGCTGATCCGCCAGAACAGTGAGTTTCGGCTGCGCTGGCCTTGCTGTTTCCTGCAAACCATGGTGTTGATGCAGGGCTTCCCAGAGCAGGGCATCAACTCTCAGAACAAAAGTGACAGGTTCTGACCCTTCCTCCAGCAGGAGGCCCCTCCCCAGTGCCCACACCACATGAAACAAGTGTGTGGGAGCAGCACAGGGCAGGACTCAGACAGCCGTCGGTGCCCCTGGGCCCCAAATCCCCCAAACGCGCCTGTAAACATTTTAAGCGCCGACACTTCTTCAGTGAAAACAGCTGATTGTCTCTGAAACCTCTGACACGTGGTTTCTAGAAGGGGGTCATTTTTCTGATGAAGGAACAGGTCTGAGACCAGCAAGTGACCCTGGAGACAGCGGGCTTCAGCCCTCCGAGCTGACGGGCAGAGACACGAAGCAGTGGGAGGGCACTCCGGCCCCCACCCAAGGGCCGCTGCTCACGGAGCGGGTGACGGCGCAGGGCACCGGGCGGACCGGGAGCGGACCGGGGCCTTGAAGCCCGCTCCTTCCTCTTCCGCTGGGCGTGTGGCTTTGCACTTCCTTCCGCCTTACTTCTGTCCACTTTAGCCCGCGAAGTGACATTTTCATTTCATTTCGTGTCCTGTTCTGAGTTGGTGCACCCCCAGAACTCCCCCATCAGCGAGCCACCGCGAGGGGGGTAGTGTTTCTCACGGGAGCAACGGTAAAGTCACGGCTGCGTTTCTAGCTGTGAGTGCGGCCTCAAGCCAACCCCGTGCAGGAGCCATGACACTTGCAAGAGGAGGACTAGACAACCACAGGCCTTTCAAGCACTGTTCACGGCTCAGCCTCGATGACCTCATCCGTAAAGCAGGTGCAGCAGCAGCCCCCGTGACACCGGAGGACTCGTGAGGAGGTGTGAGTGGTGCTCTCTGCGCCGGCGCTCCAGACGCGCCCTTCAAGGACCAGACGGCCCTCACCAGCCACCCTACTTGAGACACTGCCTGTCTGCTCTCGTAATCCTCACGACAGCGTCAAGTCGGGGAAGTGTTACTATTCTCATCATAAAAATGAGCAAATCGAGGCCCAGAGACGCAAACAAGGTGTCCGCAGCACGTGGCAGGAAGCGACCAAGCTGCCGTCTTGACGGAAACGGCCGACCTCAGGGTCCACCCTCCCCGCTCCGGGTCTCCAGGAGAGCTGACGTGTGACAAGCAAGGCAGATACCACCCCCCTGAAACAGGGGGGTCACTGTCCATGTCGTGCAGACATGACACCGTGCTGTGAACATCGACTCACCAAAGGCCGCATTTTGCCCCATTTTGCCACTGTGCAGGTGAACGCGGCAGAATCTGAACGTGCTGGTCACGGCACTGGCCCCCGTCCGACAGGACAGCACATGCAGTAACTAGGGGCGCTTCTCACAGTGTGTGACCCGTGTTGTCCTAAAACGCGGCCCAACCAAGTTTGAGCTCAAGTCCCTTTCTTCTGAGAAAATTTCTGACTCAACCCAAATGGTCTAAGCGTATTGTGTGGACTTGGTGCTCCCCACCCCTCGAGGTTGTTCAGGACACCTGAGCGGGTGTTTTGCTGCTGAAGTCATGGTTTTGACCCGTGAAAGATGTGAAGTGTCCTGACAAGGACAGAGAAGGGAGGACGGCAGTCATGCCTCCAGCCAGCGGCGTCAGACTTCAGTGTCGGAGGCATTTCAACACCGTGTCATTAGAACTCTCAGGAAAATAGGGGTCCAGGGGAAATTCCTTAACTTGAAATGCAAAGCTACAAACACACCACGACCAACAAAGGGCTTCCTGCGTTTTCTCCTCTAAAGCTGGAAACGCCCAGACGGGCGTGCTGTCTCTGAGTCGTCACTGCTCGGAGCTGGAGGCCCGGCCACGGTGACAGAAGTGGAGGAAAGACCAGAGGACACCGCCAGCCGGCTGCCTCTTCCCCGCGGGGACGTGGGGGTGGGGGCGGGGGGACGTGGGGGTCGTGGTTTCCTGGAAACGTGGCTCGTGTGAAGACATCTCCTGGCTTTGTCTGCCATCTGCACGCGGGGCTGCTGGCCGCGGGGTCAGTGTTGGGTCGACGGCCTGGAAGCGCTTCCCCAGCCTGGGGAGCAGAATCCCCGAGGCAGAGAGGGGCTGCCCGTCACACGGGGGCAGGCGTGCTGTGCTCTGTCTCGCCACACATGACACCCAGATCGCCACCGGCAGTCCCTGCTTCGTCTCCAGGGCATCACCAAGGGTTACTCCAAACCCCACGAAGCCACATAACCACAGGGTTAACTGACCACTGGGCGCTGGAACTTCCTCTGCAAAGACCCTTCTCGCCGCAGGAACGTGCGCCAGGGAGCAGGTGCAGAAGGGCAGGGCCCTGACTCTCCAGCATCATGGACCAGTCCCTTCAACAGGGCCAGTCCGGCCCCCACTGTCCCTGCCCCTTGGGGTGAGCGGGGAGCCGGCTGAGAAGGGCCCGCAGCGTCTGTGAACACGTCTGTGACCACGGGGCTGCGATGGCGGCGGGGTTTCCACTTTCTCCTCGGAAGCCTGTCAGCTTTGCTTTCCCGCGTCTAGGTGATGTCACCAGGCTCATCTGATCTCAGATTTGTGTATTTCCTTGTTGTTTAGCGACTTAAAAAAATCTGTAATGATGCTTTTCTACCCTGATGTCAAGTTTGCTCTTACTAACGTCACCAGTCGGCTTCTGTCTCCTCAGAGTCTGGGGAAGTGGGGCCCTGCCGGGAATTCCCAGGGGAGACCTGCCCCCGGGTCCAGAACCCAGACAGACTCAGGGGCCTGGGGGCAGGACCCCTCCATTCCACGGGGTCTCTGGGACCCATCCTTCCCAGCCCCTCGAAGGTGGTTTGCAGTTCTCGGCGGCCCCCCACCGACTGCCCCGGGGGCCCCCGCCCGCCCCAGGTCACACTCAGACTCCCTGCCTGACCCCTGGAAGCAACCCCGCCTTTCTCGCAAGCTCAGCGCCACCTTTGAAAGCACGTTTGCTAACGTGTTCCTGGCGCTTAGAGACGTTTGCAGTTGGAGGGATCACAGACTACTTCCCACCACGTTTCTGGAACCAGAGAGCCTTCCTGAGAGTTGTTCTCGAAGGCCAGGAGTGACGCAGCTCTCGCCTCCAGCCTCTCTTTGCTCTAAAATGTATCCAAAGATTGACTCAACCTCCCATCAAGATGCAGCCATCGGAGCACGTCCCGGGTCGTGGGGAGGCCGCCTGGGACTCAGGAGGAACCCACAGCCCCTGCGTGGCTGCACCTTGGCTCACGGAGCTGGACGATGCGAGACACACAGACGCCCACGCGGCCCCTTCTCCCCTGAGCAGGGCGGCTGGACAGGACGGGGAGGAGCTCACGTCCAACACCATCCTTTCCACCCCAGGTGTCCTGGCCCCCGACCCCACGATCACGGCCCCTTTGGACCAGAGACCCACCCCAGCCCCCGTCAGGCATTCTCTTCTCTCTCCTTCCACAAGTTAAGTACTTGGGATTAGAAATAGTGACTCGCGACGGTTTCTCCCAAACCCCAGAGCAAGTCGCTGGCAGGACTGGCTTTTCACTCTGTCAACAAAGCGCTCATCAGGGCCCGACCTCATGTGCGCAAGCACGCGGCATACACACACACAACTACACACATGTACACACACACATCACACACAGGGACACACATACACACGTGCACAGGGCACACACAGACACCACACACCCACTGCACACAGGGACACATACACACATGTACACACATGTATACACTGCACACAGGTACACACGTGTGTGTGCACACAGTCGCCACACACAGGGACACACACACATGCACAGGGCACCCACAGACACATCACACACGCACTGCACACAGGGACACACACGTACACACATGTATACACCGCACACAGGGACACACACACACATGTGTGCACACACAGCCACCACACACCACACACAGGGACACACATGTACACACATGTACACACCACACACAGGGACACACACACACGCACAGGGCACACACAGACACACAACACACACGCACTGCACACAGGGACACACACGCACACACATGTGTACACCGCACACAGGTACACACACATGTGTGCACACACAGACACACAACACACACGCACTGCACACAGGGACACACACGCACACACATGTGTACACCGCACACAGGTACACACACGTGTGCACACACAGCCACCACACACCACACACGGGGACACATGTATGTACACACGTGCACATGCACGTCTGCCTGACCCTGTGACCCACGGCCCCCAGAGCAAGTGAGCTTCCCCCCACGTGCTGTCCTCTCGACTGCTGGCTCTCCCATCACCTTTCCTTGTAAAACATGCTTATCGAGTGCCACTGTTGGAGACCCCTCGGGGGTGTGACAGTCAGGAGCGCGTCTGTGAGCACCAGCAGGCTGGGCGGCGTCCCGCGTCACCTCTCACTCCTCTCTCCCGGCGAGGTGGGATAACCATCGCACAGAGAAGCTGAGTCTCACAGAGGATAACGCACCTGCTCAGTCTTCAGAGCTGCAGCCCCAGATTCGGGGTCTCACTCTTTTCTTTCAGGGGGCAAACCTTCCCCAAGCAGCAGACAGAGCCACTGGGGGAAGCCGTCACTGACCCTCCTCCCGGCCCCCTGCCCTCCGCTGCGAGGCACCGAGCATCCAGGACGGTCACCTGCCTCCAGGCACCGCCCGCACCCCGTCCATCCCGGTGCCGCCAGCGCTCAGCACAGCTCCAGCTGAAGGAGGAGACGCTGAATTACCCAACGAGCACTCCTTCCGGCCGGGCCTGGCCCTCCAGCCTCCTGGTCAGGCCAGGCGGTGGTGACTGGCTCAAGGTTGTACACACAGCGCCTGGACGTCTTTCTCTGGCCTCTTCTGCGTCTCCCACCGGGCTTAGCCGTATCTCGCCTCTGCTGGACCCCCCGCCCACAGCCTCCCCGGGGAGCTGTCCTGCTTGCCTGCGGCACCGTGGTTTCACTCTGAATGAGAAACCCATCGTTACACCTCCTCCGTAAAATCACGGTGCAGGTTGACTTCTCAACATCAAGATGAGTTCTGCTTAATAAAATGCATTTCCAAAACCTTTTCAAAACCTAGTAACTGATGTTCTAAACCCCAACATTCCCAGAGCGCACGTTTCCTTCTAACCACCCTGTCCAGGGAGTCACTGGCTAAGAGACGGTCACGGCACACACGTGTGACGCGCCTCCCGTGCGCCGGGCACGAGCATGAACGCGTGGTCTCCAAGGCCCTTCTTCCTTCAGCCGTGAGCTCGTGGGTTAAGAGCTGCCGTCATCACCCCCGTTTCAGGAAATAAACCCCTGGAAGCACAAGGTGCCAGAGCCTCGCGTCTGCTGGTTCTGGAGTCCGCCGTCAGCCCTGTAGTTTCTCGTCTGCACGGTAATACGTTCACCTGTGTAGAGAACCAAAGCAACCGCAGAAGCAGAAGCCTTGCTCCCCCCCGCCTCCTGCTTTCTGTCTGCCCCTCGCCCCGCCCCGACTCCAACTCGCAGGCAGCAGCTTGCGCTAGTTTCTTGAGCGTCCTTTTTCAGTTGTTTTTTTAAAAAATGTCTTCGCTGTGGTATGGCTGCTGGGCAGTAAGCCACGCATGTTTCAGACGTACAGTGATGCCATTCTGATGGACATATCCCCCATGAAGCCACCACCATCAGGACAGCGAACGTTTCCATCACTCCCCAGGGGGTGCAGATTTCTAAATCCCCAGTTTATCCCTTCCCACCCCTTCGCCCCCGGGAAACCATGTTTGTTGTCTATGTCTGAGTCTGTTTCTGTTTTGTAGATAAGGTCACTTGTGCCCTTTTTTTAGATTCCACATAAAGGCGATCTCACGTGGCATTTTTCTTTCTCTTTCTGGCTTGCTTCACGGAGAATGACGATCTCCAGGTCCATCCATGCTGCTGCAAATGGCATTATTTTATTCTATTGAGTTCTTAATGCCAGCGAAAGAGCATGGAGACAAGTGGAAATCTACGTCCCTCCACTCCTCACACACGCCTGCCTCCCCTGCGTGTGGGCCCCGACGAGACCTTCCCTCCGCGGCTCACAAGCGCCCTCTCACCTGTCCCACGTGGCGTCTGTCCCACGCACCTGCCACGGCTTAGGCACCCAGTCCCTCCACGGAGCTTCAGGGGTTCCGCTCGTGCCATTTACACAGCGTCGCCATGAGTCCGCCTTGTCCCGTGTGCTGCGCTGTCCGTAGAGCAGATTTCCAGAAGAGCGTTTCCATGTCGAAGGGAGAATTTTTACGATTTTCTTAGCATTGACCGGCCCCCTCTGTGCTAACTGGCCACCCGCACGCCTCCCTGCAGGTTGAGTAAACGCCTATCTTCTCGGTGTGCTGTTCGGGGGGCTTGGGTCCTGGCCCGCCTCACAGGCGAGCAGAGCACCTCCCTGAGCCCACGTCTTCCCCGCGGCCCAGGTGGAGCGGCTTCTCCCGCGCTGCACCTTCTTTCCCACGAGCCGTTCAGCCACGTCCCTGCACCTTTTTCAGCCGGTTTGTCAGCCTTTTTCTCAGTGAGATCAGGGGGGTCCAACCAAGTTGCCACAGCGACTCCCAAGAGGAGCGAAGACAATGTCAATGCGGGTGACTGAGGTAAATGTAGCTTTATCACAGTTCTTTCAGGTAGGAGCTTAAAAACCTGCCCGATTACTTTAAACATTAGACTCTATTCATCAAATGAAATGGTTCATACTTTGTTATACAGATTCTAGTCCACTGGCTGCTCATTATTGTAACAGAGGAAAGCATTGCGAGACAATCACGTCAGAGTGTAAATAACTGGGACTGAGGTTCAGGCCCCAAGAATTTCACAAACAGCAGGTGGTTAATTTGCTCGAGTCGATTCGCAGACCGTCCCTTGTGGGCGTGACGGAGCAGCCGCCAACCACTTCTGTCCCGACCCTCTGACACTCCAAACTGCAGCCCTCAGGTCCCAGGCAGCGGGCTGTCTCTGACTGCAGGTGCTCAAAGCCGAGGAAACACTGTTTAGTCCCTGCGCCCGGCGGCGAGAGTGCCCGTGGCCGCCTCCCTGGGTGGTTGTTGCCCCAACTCTCCAGTGACTGGCGTCACTCATGCTCAGAGCGTTCGGATGAGGCGTCCAGGGCAAGGGCTGTGCGGTCCACCCTGCTCGGCCTCTGCCCAACCCGGGCCGGGCTCCGAACCCATCCTTCTGGCCCTGTTGGCACCACACGACCCTCCAAAAGGGCATGGGGGAGTCCTGCCTGTCCAGCGCCACCAGCGCTGACCTTAGGCACTGACAACTCGCCGCACGGCACGATGTTAACACAGTCCTCCCCCGGTCATGACTCCCGGTGGACGAGCGGCTGGGCTGAGTGACCTCAGGTGGGCTTCGCGCCTCTGGGCCTCAGTTTCTCCATCAGGAAAATGGGAAGGAGTCTGACGCTCCTTGCCCCTCTCCGCCCTCAGATGCGCTGAGTCCGGGCCCTCCCTCCCACCTCGGGAAAGGCGTCTGCAGCCCCAGGCCCCGGCGGTAACAGCCAGAACCTTCGGGCTCCGTGGCGACCTTGCCCTGAGCCCTGGGGGGAAGCGTCATTTGTGGTTTCGTCCCGTGACTGGAGTGGGGCAGTTTAGGGGCTCCATTGGTCTCCTGGGGGGTCTCGGGCCGGGGGGAGAAGAGGATGTGGGGTTACTCTGGCCACCATGTGTGTCCGCCCCAACTGCTGCACTCTCGGAACCAGGGAAGGGGCTGTGGCAGTGCCTGGGCCCAGTGAGCCCGGGGGAGGCAGGCCTGACCCGGGACTTCCCTCATCCCGGCCCCCAGGACCCCCGCGCTGCGCCTGCGCAGGAGGGAGGCGCTGGTCCGCCGCGAGCAGCCCGTCTCCCCCTCCAGCCGCCGCTCCCCTGAGAGATCCCCAGACAGTCTTCCTGATAAATGCCCATGCAGAGAGGGCCTGAAAGCCACCCGGGGCCGGCGTTCCCTCTGCACTCGGCCTGGTGAGAGAAACTGCGGGTGAAACAAACAAGGCGCTGCCCCAGCGGATGGCTCTTTGCTGAGTTACAGCATGTCTTCCAAGAGTCCTGGGCTCCCTCGGGCTGCACCGGGGAGAGCCCCACCTCCACGCCCTCCGACGCGAAGCCCGCCAGGTCACGGGCCCAGAGGTGTCATCTCCTTTTGGCCGGTAGGATAGCAGCCGCTCTGTGCCGACCTGCTGGGGTCACACGGTCACGAAGGTGCAAAGCTCAGCGCCGCAGACTGTGGACAAGGGGACCCCCCCCCCCCGACCAGCCCCTTCCGCTGACAGAGGCAACCTCAGCCCAGAGAGGTTGGGGCTCACGCAGAGGCACCTCGGGCAGTTGAAGGCAGAGGACACGTTTGAAGCCACGTCTTCTGAGCCTAAGCTCTGGGCTGTCGCCTGGACGTCACACTGCCTGGAGGCCAGAGGTCAGTACTTACGGAACAGACGTAAAAGCTGAGAAAAATACAATCTTGTCCTCTGGCAAATGCCTGCATTTTCTTTGGGCCAGCTTTCTTTGCAAATATCCTTAAGAAAATACGCAGAAATGAAATTTAAATGCAGCCTAGTGGTTCTTCCAAGGAATTCAAAGTCAATTACAGGAATACTATGTAAGCGAGAAGGAACAGCTTACTGAATGTTTTTGAAAACACGAATATGCCATGAAACCGTAAAATCGCACCTCATCGTATGTCTTTCCTGTTTGACAAACCTCAGTGACTGAAAAAGAGACGCAGGCAGAAACCCATCTCATCCTCACGCAGGGGATGCTGTGCCAAGAACAGGAGGAGGAGACGTGTGCAGAGAAAGGCAGTCAGGACCGACGCCAAAGCCGCCGCCTCTCCCCGTGGGCAGCCCCTCTGCCGGCCACACGGGCCCCAGAGGGTCCGCCCAGGAGGCGCTGGAGAAACCGGACTTAAATGTGACCCTTTCAGCACCAAGACACGTGACACACCCTCGGCCCGAGCTCGGCCTAGGTTCGGGTACCAGCTGGGGCTCCAGGGAGGCCTGTCTCCTGAGAAGGGACCCCGGGACCCCGGCAGGCAGGGTGTGTGAACCCTCCGGCAGGGCCTGGCGACCTCGCAGTGAGCAGGTCACTAGTCCACAAACAGACACGCACGACCCAGTGGTGGGCCCCGAGCCGCCCGTGCTCCCCGGCGGGGACCGCTCCCTCCCAGGGACGTTACTGTAACCTCCTCCACGTCACAACGCTCTCCCTGGCTGAGAGAACACGGGGACAGAGCGCAGAGTCCTGAAATCCCCTGACTCGGGCTTAATCTTCTGTCAGGCTCTCGGCGCGCACGGGAGCGTGAGCGTCCCTGAGTGTGTGTGTGTCCACGTGCCCTTGGGGCTGGCCTACTTGGCAGCATTAATTTTCAGAGGACACGCCCGGGGGGTTTTGTGAGGTGACCTGCTAGAATGTGGACGTTGTAAAGGGAACTGACGCTTTTCCAGGAGCAGCGGGCAGGTGAAGTCAAACGTGAGGGGAGGGGTCGGGGAGGAGGGAGAAACAGGAACAGGAAGGGCAGCCTTGGCGAGCTGAGGAAAGCACGCGTACACCTGCTGTTCCTCACCCCGAACACAGCCCGGAAGGTTCTGGGGCGGGGGTGGGATCAGCTACTTTTACTCTCGTACAATCCACTCACTGCTCATTAGGCCCCAAAACCAGCCGTCCGGTGCAGATGGAGTGTGGAAACGGTGCCGCTTCTGAACCGACTGGATGTAAGGAAACGACTTTCCGACCAGCTTAGAGCCAGGTTATTTCTCGAGGGGGCGGGAAGCAGGCAGGCCCTCTGGCCTCACCCAGGCGCCTGGGGGTGACGTGTGTGGAGCCGGGCGGTGGGCGCCCCGCAGGTCGGGATCACCCTGTGTTGGGATAAACAGGCCCCGCTCGGCACGGAGATTGGCGACAGCCAGGGTCGCCCGTGGGAGCATTTGCCACGTCGGGCGCTGCAGACGCTGCTCCTCGTGCAGCCAGAACACAGCCCCTTCGGGGGTCGCACAGCCACACCCTGGAAGCGGCCGTGAGCAGGGCCCCTCGCGGCATCAAGGGCTCTGCTGCTGTCTCGGAGCAGGAGCGGGGGGGCGCGGCGGACTCCCAGGGGACCCTCGCCGGCCTGGGGAAGCTTCTCTTTCCGCCTCACAGTTGTGACGACAGAGAAAAGTCAATTTGACAAGGAGAGAGAAAACTCTTACTTTACCAGAAGGCACAGATTCCGGAGTAAATCTCACTCTGAGGCCGGACGGCAGTCCCAGCCCCTCTGCCAGTCACTTCAGTCCTCCCCCGAACCAGGCTGGTGACAGCGGTCCAGCCCGCGCCATCAAGGAGGCGGCAGATGGAGACAGGGATGGTAGAAAATGCTTCCAGAACCTCGGAGCCGGCAGCACACGCAGGGGCCACCCCTCAGCACTGTCACTGCTCTGGTCTGCCCCTTGGTGCCCCCAGATTTCTGTGCTGACTCCAAACCCAGTGTGACGGCGTCAGGACGGGGGCCTGCAGGAAGCAAGGAGGCCACAAGCTGGAACCCCCGTGATGGGACTTGTGTCCTTATCCCTGAGACCCCAGACACCCCGGTCCCTCCCCCCAGTGGGGACACAGCCAGAAGGCTTGGCTGGGAGGGGGCCCTCACCAGAACCACCGGATGGCGGGCTCCCAGCCCCCAGAGCCGTAAGAAATAGGTTTCTGTTGTCTGTCAGCCACTGGGTCCCGGGGCCGTCACAGCCACCCGAGCTGACCGCCGTCATCACGGCCTCGTCTCCCTGGAGAGGGGAGGACAGGTTGTGGGGCTCAGTCGCTCAAGCCCAGGGTCCCGGTGCCGGGTCGGCGAGCCATCCCACTCAGAGGGGCACGTGTTCCTGTCCCCTCTTCTCCCCGAGTTGTCAGAGAGCCACCCTCTGGAGAAGGTGAGTCCCCAGGGCAGTGGAGACAGGCCACGAGGCTCTCCTCTGTTCAGGCCAAGTGTCTGTCAGGTCGTCCTGCTCCTGGAAAGGCAGCATTTTCTGCTTTGAAAGTAACCTGCGACGTGACGCCCGGGGTCCTTCCACCCGCATCTTAGTCACTGCAATCCAGTCTCCGTAATGTTCTTTTGTGGAAGAGCAGACCCCACGTGTTTTAATGCATCTTTCCAGTAAAAAGTTAAACAGTTACGGGCTCAGGCCAGTTACCCTACTTGACGGAAAAACGTAGTTTGAAAAAGCAGAACTCAGCTCTGCGTTCAGCCGCTACAAAGTGGAGTGAAATTAAACCCACTGGATCCAGACAGAGGCCCCTGAGCCGGTCGCGCAGGTCACGTGACGCAGAGCTGGGTGCCGCACCCTTTAAACGCAACGCCAGACGCAGGGTTTGAATCCCGGTGGGACTCGAGACCTCGGGCTGCATGAGAGCATGCACTCGCAGAGGCGACGCTTTCTGAGCAGTCGGTGTGGGGCTCTGTCACGGCCGCCTGCCTCCATGGAGTGGCTGAAGGAACCTCACAGCGTTTCTGGGAACCTGGCTCACTTCCGGGAGCACTGGGGCAGGAAGCTCTCCAGAGCTGCCCAGGGCCTGCCCCAGACCTGAAGGGACGCTTCTCAGCTCACTGCTCACACAGAGGAAGACAACTGGTCACTGCTCACCAGGCGTCCCTTTCGCCAGCTTACTCAGAATTGGTGGGGCTGCTCGTCTGCGCCGGGTGGTCACGTGTGAGGACGGGGGTCCCGCCCCCCCACCCCAGCCGGGGCCCTGAGAGCCGGGGGCGGGGAGCCTGGGGGTAATGAGGGCGTGGCTGGGGGCTGCTCACCCGGGTCGCGCTGTGCGCTGGACAAATCGGGGTCCCCGCAGCCCTTCCTGCAGCCTCTCCCGGCAGGCCTGTTTTCCCTTCTCACCACAGGTGTCCTCCGGGCGGCCGAACCTCCCTCAGCGTCTGCCACTGTCTTGGGGGCTGCGCCTCTCCTCAAGGGGCTGTCAGCTTCCTAAGTACGGGAGCCGCGTCACCTTCACCGTGGAGCCCAAGGCCCTCGGCAGGTGCGGGGGTGGCGGTCCTCACGGGCCCCGTCCGTCTCCCGCCGCCCGGTGCCACACATCCCGGCTGCTCCCAGTGCACTGAGCACAGGGCAGGGCTGGCAGCCGCTGTACCACATGCAGCTGAGAACCGCGTCCCCATCCTCGCGGCCCAGGATGGAGACTCATGCTGCATGACGCCCACGTCCTCGTTCACGCTCTCTGTTCTGACCCGCCCGTCCGCGTCTGCCCTAGTTACTACTCAAATGCCGGAAGCAGGTCACCAAATGGTCAGCCCATCAGTGCTGTCCAAGCTCTGCTCTGGGTTTCCGACGTCGCGAGAAGCTGGGGTCACAAAGCTGGTCCACGAACAGAAAGAACTCAGGGAAAGTCATGCATTTGAATCTTCTGTCGTCGCCATAATCACCATGTCTGTGATTAAAGTCTCCCTGTTCAGTCATCCCTGATTACGAGTAAAATGTACAAGCTTAAATTTCTCAAAAAACAAACAAAAAGAGCAGGACCCAGACCCATCCCCCAAGAAACTCACTTTCCAGAGGGCGCAAGGCCACCACATCGAACATTAGCTTTTCCGAAATCGGCATGTGTTATGCAACTGCCGCTCCTCTCTTCCTAGAAGAGCTATTACTAGACGGTGGCGCGTGCCACGGCAACTAGCCTCTCAGAGAGGAGGGGACACCCACGGTGCCGTGTGAGGGGACGAGTTGGCCACAACTCCGCTGCTTGAGCACGCGGCCTGCAGACGCCCCGCGGGAGGAGCAGCTCCTTGCGCGTCCCCAGCGGCTGCAGGGACTCCCGGCCCGAGCGGTCCACTCACTGAATTGAAAGGAGAGCTTCAACCCAGAAGCCCCCGAGCTGTTACCACCCAAGACCTGATGCCAGGGTCGCCCACGAAGCCGGGCCGCAGCGTCCTGGGAGGCAGGAGAGCAAGGGCTTAGCCTTTGAAGGTCGCACGTCTCCCTCACAGCGACTAATTTCTGCTCCAGTGCCCCAAACACGTAAGGAAGGTTGTGGCTTATGGACGCCAAGGTTTGAATTCTGTATCATTTTCATGTCGTGAAATCTGTTTTTGACTTTTCTTCAACATTTAAAATTGTGGAAACCATCCTTAGCTTGTGGGGTGTACAAAACAGGCTGGGAGCTGATCTGTCTCTGGGGACCGTGGTCTCCTGACTCTGTTCCAGCCTCTGAGGATGGAAAGTTTTCCATCTCCCCCGGGAGCTGCAGACCCTGGACCACAGGCGCAGGGCAGTTTTCTCCTGATGTCCGCACCTGACACGGTGCCAGGGCGAGGATGAAGCGTCATTTACAGAAGGTGGCCGTGGGACAAGGAGCCTGAGAGCAACTACAGCTTTTCAGAAAGGAGGAGAGTTTATAAACAGCTGGCAGGGTGTCCGCCCACCAGTGCTGTGGGCACAACTCCTCTCAGGATACGGGGAATAAATCCACCTTCTAAAACAATCATGCTCAGCCTGACACGTGGCTTTTCCATGGCCAGCGTCCCAGGATAAACGGTCACCTGTTTCACGGTGTGTTAATCCAGCTTCACCACGCAGAAGGCGCACAGGCCCAAAGGGCAGCGAGTGGATGGAGGGGCCGCTAGCCAGGTCATTCTGACCCGCGCTCGGGGCCAAGGGCAGGGGCTCTGGCCAGACGCTGCCGGCGGGTCAGGGCCCTGGCGGTACTAAGCCTCAGGCAAGTCCACGGCCTCCCCCGGGGCTCCCCGCCCCCTCACAGACACACCTGTACTTCTCACCACATGGAGACGCCTCAGCCACGCCTCCCCTTTCTGCATCTTTGCTCCTTTATTTACGAAACTAGCACATGCCGATTTTTACAAACAAATCCAGTAGCATCCGAGCTAAGTGAACAGAGGGCCAGCCGCCCCCTCCCCCGCCAAAAAAAATCGCGCTAGCAGTGTGGGGCGTCCTATGTCGTGGAAACCGTGTACTTACATCACCATGGGTTTGGGCCGTTTTTGACGCCTACAAGGTCCCCGGCCACGTCACTGTGTGGGGGGGCACCGCGCGTCATCTGTCTGCAGGGCGCACCTTCCTCACCTGCCGGCAGGTGGGCATGAGGTTATCACCTTGGGCAACGCCCAGCTCCCCCCCCAGGAGCCCGGGCTCACAGTCAGCCAAGGTCAGCGGCTTGCTGGGTTGCCGTCCTCACCCCGCGAGGCGACCACACCTGCAGACAAGAGGGAACTTCACCAAAAGCCAAATTCCTACAGGCTGACGGGGAGGGACTTGCTGCCGGAGGTCCTTCCACAGAGCATTTTTTGGTTTTAATGCCTCTGGAATGCCTGTTAAAATAACCCCAACCGGTCATGTGACAGCTGAGATACTGTCTGGGCAAATCTGACTCGAGAGGATTCCTCCAGTCAGAAGTGTCTGACTGCGTCTGCAGAAACGTAGCCTGGGGCGCTCCTCCCTGGTCAGGCTGTAAGAAGCCAGAGTCAGCGTGGGGGCACGGCTGGGGACAGAGCGAGCGCGCAGCTCAAAGCCGGGTCGAGGCCCTGTGTGTGCACCAGCACACGGCATTCACGCTCCTGAACACACAACTGGACGGTTTTCAGCCAATTCACGGAAGTGTAGCCATCACTCCGGTCTAACTTCAGAACGTCTCCTTCCCCGGCAAAGGCTTGCCCCCGTTTGCATTCACCCCCATCCCCACCCCGGGCCCCCGAAGCACCAATCCACTTTCTGTCTGCAGGCTTGCCTTCCCTGGAACTCTCATACGATGGACCATGCGCTACGTGGTCGTCAGCGACGGGCTTCTTCCAGCGTAACACGTTAGCGGCTCGTCCAGGTTGAGGCATGTGTCCGAACTCTCCTTCTTATGGCTGAGTCATGCTCCACCGAGTGGGTAAGGCTGTGCGTCTGTACGTCGCCAGCTGCCGGACGTCTGCATCATTCCCACGTCCCTGGCCGCCCTGCGTAAGGCTGCTGTGAGCAAGAGTGTGCAGGTCTCCGCGGACGTGCTCCTGGGCTGTTCTCGTTTATCCTGGGCGGACGCTTCGGAGTGGGATTTCTGGGTCATGCGGTGACTCTGCCTTTAACATTGTAAGAAACAGCCAAACTGTTTTCCACACTGCACCAAATGTAAAGCGTGTTTCTTTGCTACTTGCTTTTAAAAAAGACCTTGGGTTTGTTTTTAACTAACTTGGCAGCAACTCAAGATGACCCACGGCTCCTTGTCGGCTATTCTGTGGGAAAGGTGCTTGTTTTCGAGTTGTTCTGCACGTAACCAGTGTCACCCCAATGGTCTGTGCTGATGTGTAACATCCAGGGGTCTCCATCCCGCTCAGATTCAAAACGACGGCAATCGTGTTAGGGGACTTTGCCCCATTCTGACCATTTCCACCAGATCTGCTGTGCGGGTAGCTAATGTTTCTGACTAAAGGCTCTCCGTTGTGTCAGGGACGGGGATCCAGGCAGAGACAAAGAAACCCAGACGCAAATTCACTCCATCAGTAAACGCTTTACTCGTCTGAAAATGCTTGTGACCTTTTCTTTCTTAAAACGTCTGCTCCTGAGTTGGCCGTGCCCTCCAGTCACAATGAGCAAGTGTATTTATGCTCAGACACAGCCCTGAGGGTTTCCTATCTCCAGTAGGACTTCACGTCGCGGACCACCGAGGGGCGTCTCTGTCGTTCTGACAAGTGCGCTAAGAGACGGCGATGGCTGGGTCTTGAGAGTCCCTTGGGAGGGGGTTCGAGCTAGCGGATTAGGACTGAGCTACGTGACTTTGTTGACCGCATGGATTAGACCTCAGTCTTCTGTCTTGCATTGAGAACAGCGCTGGGGAACCAAGAAGCAAAACTGTTCTCCGAGGACGTCAGTGCCCTAGAGCCAGAGCCAGGGCTCCTGTTCTTCACATTGGCTTTCGCCCTGAGGCCCCTCCCAGGGGCCATCCTCGAGCAGCAACCACACACGCAGTCAAAGGGCCGCGTTCAGGGCTGGCAGGGCAGCGAAGCCCTGGGAACTCCCAGCTGCCCACCGGGAGGGTCACTGCCCAGCCCTGAGACCCTCAGTCTCCCACCCTCACTGTCAGCTGGTACTCAACTCACTTCATTTGTCTTTAAATCCACTTTAACCCAGTTACCCTTCTAAGTCTCAGGAGTAATGTCCCAGACATAACAGGAATGTGCAGCAGTTAGACGTTTCCCTCTGATATCCAGCAGCATAACGCACTGCTGTTGGAAGACCCGTCTGTACGCTAGCGGAAATCATCTCGTAGAGCCATGCACCCTTGGTCTGATAACTTAGGGGAACCATGTGACATCCACACAGCAAAATATTACTCAGCTATTAAAATGTGGGAAACTGTTTACATTGTGATGTAAAGTAGGGTAATAAACACAGCATGCACTAAATTTTTTAAAACTACGTACATGAAAAATTGAGTGGAGATACACAAAAACGCCTGACTGATTGCCTCTAGGTGGCGAGGCTCACTCCTTGCTCTTTCCCTCTGTATTGACGACAGTGAGCAGGCAGTACGTTCAAACCAGGGGGCGGGCAGCTTCATCTTCAAGCCTTTCATTAAGGACCCATTTGAGGAGTCTGTGAGCTGCAGGCCTCTGTGGTACAGAAGAGGGGACAGAAGTGGGGAGAGGAGGGGATGCACGTGGGCAGAGGAGGGGACGCACTTAGACAGAGGAGGGGACGCACGTGGACAGAGGAGGGGACGCACGTGGGCAGAGGAGGGGACGCACTTGGGCAGAGGAGGGGACGCACGTGGACAGAGGAGGGGACGCACGTGGGCAGAGGAGGGGACGCACGTGGACAGGGGCCGTGAGCGAGGCTGGTGCATGCGCCCTCCCCGCGGAGCGCCCTCCCCGCGGTCCAGCGCACTTCCTGTCCCCTTCCTACTGATTGACATCAGAGCAATGGAAGCCCCTCTGAGGACTAGCAGATGTCCGGCAAGACTGCGTGGTTTGATTGGATCGCTGATCGCTGAGCCGCCTTAAAAGCGAGCCCCGGGGGTGTTTCTCAGGGTTCTCCACTTTTACAGGCGGGCCGCCTGGCCTCCTAAGACCCAGGAGAATCAGAAACAGATGAGGGCCTGGCCCCGTCCTCACATGTGAGAACTGCTGGCCCCCGGAATTCTCACAGTTGATGTGGGAGAAGCAAAGTCAACCTGCGCTCCGAGCAGTCACCTCGGCGGTCGTGGGCGATGATGTGTGACAGTGAGAAAGGGGGCGACGTTCGCACGCTGACAGTCCGCTGACAACGGTGACAAGGACTACGGCTGGCACGTCTCCGCGGGAAGCCGAAGTCTGGCTGGACGTGAACACTGACCGCCGCCAGGGCTGCGGGACCGGCCGTGCCCTGGGGACTAAGGGCTGAGGGGCACAGCGTCCCCGCCTCAGGGCGCCCGCCGGGAGCCGGACTCACAGACCTGAATGCTCGGCTGAGAAGGGAAATTCTGCTTTTAAAACCAAGTTTTGCCACATAACAAAATTTTCTCATTCTTCTGTGGGTTTAGTTCTTCCTCTGTTCAAAGTCGTAGTTACAAGCATCGCGCCGACACAAAGAGCAGGGAAGCCTATTCGGAACGACGCGTCTGTACATGGAGAAGTGCGGCGCGCTAGTGCGGGGCGATTCTGACGGAGCTGACCGTTCCAGTCCGTAACAACCACAGAGTCCAGGAGGCTTTACAGAGATTGCAGTGGGAGCAATGACTTCTAAAATTTCAGTTCTCATTTTAGAACCAGAATCAGGAAGTTGAAATGTCCAAAGAACCACCTAGAGCTGAGCCAGGGTCTCTGTCCAAAGCTCGTTCTCGTTCAAGAAAGTGAAGGGTCTGAGGAGGAGCCCGCAGGAAGGGAGGCCTCCAGGCTCAGGTCCCCGCATCCCCCAGGACGCTCCCACTCCCACACCCAGAGACACACACACACACTCACACACACACAGAGACACACACTGACCCGCAAAAAAAGCCTACGCACAGCGAAAACACTGCATACCCAGGCCATCTTAACCCCCCCACCGAGACGACAAGGGCCCCTCGGTGCCGGGAGCCCTGAGGATCCCAGCGGGTGGCCCAGGTCAAGAGGGAGCAGCTCTCGGAGGATAAAAATCTCGGTACAAAGGATGCCTGGGAGGAGGCGTGGGAACGGTCCTTTCCTCGGGTTCTGCCCGAACGCTGAATGCCAACTCAGCTGGCCTCCCACACCAGCCCACTGGTCCCTCTGCGGGGCCAAGGGGGCACCTAGTTCTAACACTCTGGTCTCTCCCAGGTGACCCAGCTCCAAGCACACGGCGCAAGGCAGGACACGCACGGGAGACCCCGGCATCGGTCCCTGAGCGTCCTCTCCCGAGGTTCCCTCAGAGCCTCACGTCGGAGCGAGGCTCCGTGTGGCCTAGGAACTTTCCCACCCTCGAGTGGGAAGGAAGCCCCAGCGGACTCGAGGCACACGCTCCCGGCTTTGTGCCCAAGCAGGTGCAGGGACCGCCCCAAATCAGGGTCGACACTCATACAGTGTGGTCTCTGGCTGAACTCACGTAAGAGTCAAACGTCTGCTTGTTCACATGTGACGGAACAGCGCACGACTCGCTGCCTGTATGAGCGGAGTGCTTTCTGAGCACAGAGCACGTGGGACGCTCTGTGAAGGCTCTGTCTGGGGGAAGGGGAGCGGCTCTGGGGTTGAGATGCCTAATGCTGGCTGGAGAGACAAAGCTATTTTATTTTCCTCTCATTTGTGGAGGTATAATTGACGTGTGATGTTACATTAGCTCAGGTTAACAACAGACGGAAATGACTGCTCCTCGCTGCCTCCCCGAGCCCCTCCTCTCGGGAACAGAGCCTGGGTGGCAGCCAGCAGGTGGCCCCCAGGTTCAAAGCTGCCCCCGCCAGCCATGCTGGCCCCAGGTGTGGCTGCGTGACTGCGTTCAGGGCAGCAGGCTGAGACTGTGAGCCATCTCCCGAGAAGACGCAGCCTGGCTGTCCCTCCCTAGGAGTCGGGAAGGCCGAGGGCGGGGTCACGGGTGGAGGGCAGCAGAGCCGCTGGGACAGCCCTGGACCACCCAGCCCACCCGCAAGCTCCAGGGACGAAGCTCCGCCTCACTTAACCCGCTCCGTTTGGGGTCTTCCCCAGCCTAACTCGCTGAGACAGAACCGTGACTGCACGGTTGGATGGAGGGCGTGTGGATGGAGGGCGAGTCAGAGGCAAGGAAGAAGGGACGAGCGCACGGCGCAGGTGGTCGGGAGGGATGTCCCCTGGCAGCGCCTGGGCTCTTCTCGGGGCGAGGCGGGCAGCCTGGGCCCGGCGCCGTGTGCACGGCGGGCCTCGGCAAGCGTCTGAGGGGTGGCGGCGCGGCTGGAATGTGCGTCTGCGGCCCGACCCCCCGGAGGAGCCGTAAAGCGGCAGAGGGGACGCGGGCGCAGAGCCTGAGGAAAGTCAGCTTGGCACCAGCATGCAGAATTGGGTGGGGGCGCTACAAGATTTTAAAAACAAGCATAAAAGCCCTGCAGGCTAAGGTAATAACTTATCCAACGGGCCCAGTCAACAGCGAGCAGGGCGCCTGCTGTCACTGCGCCAGGACACCAGGCACGACCCGGAACATCCCCGGCGAGCCACGAAAACCATCACCTCGGATCCAACAGGTGACTTGAATGGCCTTCCAGGGGCGCTCCTGGGTTTTAGCACCTGCTTTGACAACCCCACCCCCCAAAACTGTCTACACTGACCTGAGGGGGGTCTGGCTTCATTCTGGCTCCAAAGAGTGGGCCAGTTTTGTGTTCTGTGCGCCACTGTGTTGGCTGAGAAAGGACAGCATTTTTCAAAGCCTTTTCTCGTTACTTGGGAAATAAACACTGGTTATTTTTAACCACCTCCTCTTCCGCCACACTTTCTGGAGCAGGAGCCGGCGGTAGCTGACCCTCCCGCATTTGCGTTTTTCCCCTCCATGCTATTCACAGGAAGTAGGCCGATTTTGTCCCACCTGGTGTAGACGGGACAGCGTCGTGGGGGCTCCTCTGTGTGGAGCCCGCATCCCGGGCCAGGCTGTGGGGTGTGGACGACTCTTGGAAAGGGGCGCCTAGAGCAAGAACGGCACCCTGAGAGCGCCCCCTAAGGAGTCGGGGGACTAATTCCGCAAGGCTGGGAGTCTCCACTTTTCCCTTTTAAGGGGCCCCGTGTTAACAGGCTTCCAGCACTGAGCCCCTAGGAGGGGTCTTGGCAGGGGTTCACCTGCTCCATGGTCGTGCGCTGTTAGTGTGTTTGTGGATTTATCATTTCAGGGCACAGACCAGTGTCCCCGATCTCGGATCTCTCATGGACGTAAACTCCACGCAGGAAGGTGACAGCCCCCCTCCATGGCCCCGGGGGTCAGCCTGACTCTGAGCCAGGCAAGGGGCGCGTGGCCCCTGGGGGGTGAGGTGCTGGGGAGCTTCCAGGCTGCCAGGCAGGTGCAGACAGGCTGGAGCGGCCGCCCAGAAGTCAAGCAGCCACCTGTCCCAGCCCGAAAGCCGCAGGCCCAGGCACACACCCTGTGCCACTTCGTGGACCCAGGGAGGATTCTGGGCCCCACAGCCCCACCCGCGATCCGAACGGACATCCCCGTCACGTGGAGTGAGAGGAAGCCGGAGTCTGAGGCCTGACCGAGCCACACCTTCACTCTATACTCGGACGAGGGGCCTGAAAGCCCCCACAGGCGTCACCAGGGAGGGGCAGGGCTGCCGCTGCTGGCTCGGTCCAAACTCACAGCCCTGACACATCAGAAGAGCTCGCCGGGCTGGGGGTGGGGAGGAGAAGCAGAAGTGGGTGGGGGCGGCCAGGCTGGTGACCTCTCGGGGAAGCCAGAGCAGGCCCAGAGCTGCGCCTCACCGGGAGGGGGAGACGCACGGGCACCAGTGTCTGCTGGTGTGTCCGGAAGCGCCTGCGAAGGGCAGGCCTTCTCTGCGCCCCGACCTCGCGGGCAGCTCTGAGCGGGGAGGCCCTGAGGGTGGGCGCAGAGTTGGGCGGCTTCTTAGATGGCAGAGCCAGCTGTCTTAATTTCAAACCCACCGTTGGTGCCTTCCTGCACCCGCCTCCGACGTTAGCCTTTGATACGCACGTCCAGAAACGGAAGGCTCTTTCTCAGTGTCTGGGCCACAGTTTGTGTTTAATACAAAAGCATGGGCTCCAACCAAGACTCAGAACAACTGATATTCTGTCTGAAACGTAGATTTTAATGCCCACGTAGCACTGGAAACCCCGTGGAGGGGGAGGCGAGGGCCGGAGGGGCAGGTGTCCCTTGGCTCTTGTTTAAGGAGGCGTTTCTGTCTTAGCCCTTGTCGACACGCAGAGACCTCGGGCCGCGCTGGAGGGCTCGGGGGGCCTGAACAGGCGGCTTCTGCACGAACAGGCGGCTTCTGCACGCACAGGCGCCGGCGCACCTGCACATACGTGCTTGCTACCGGGCTTAACGCTGCAACGCCCAGGGGCTCAGCTCTCAAAGGGCAGCATAAGGAGAAGTAGATCACAAGAGGAGGCAGGAGAACGCGGCCCGCGAGGATGCAGAGATGCCCGTGTCGGAGCAGCCCAGTCGGCCATAGGAATTCTGGCCACGAGGCCTGCAGGGAGCAGACCTCCTGGGACTGGGGAGGGAGGGGTCCCACCTGCGGGGTCAGAGCAGGGACCCTGTGCCCAGGGGGACTTGGCAGGAGGATGTGTGTACCTCGGACCAAGAAGGGGCCCTGTCCACATCTCTACCAAGGTCTGCACCTTTCAACCTCCACCTCCACATTCAGAGTCCACAAGAGCCACCAGCTGCCCACACCTGGCTCCATCCCACACCCCGGGATAGGGAGAGGCCACGCCGGCCCCTTCAGGGTGCTGCATAGAGATGGACCGCCCATGGGTTGGGGGTGGGTTCCTCCACGTGCAGGTGGTGCAGACGCCGGCCAGCAAGGCAGCAGCACCAGCGGCCACGTCAGCTCAGCGCGGGGAAAGCCGGTCACGTGCACGCGTGCACGGCTGAGGGGCGGCGAGCGGGGATGGTGAGATGGGCGTGGGTGTCTGCAGAGAGAAGAGAGACAGGAAAAAAGGAGAAAGGAAAAGAAAGCCAGAGACCAAGGCTGTGAAAGACCAAACGTTGGCATCGCCCCACGGCATCCACGGCCACGTGTGACCTCTTCTCACATCAAGGAGTCGAGAACTTCCAATGAACGTCCTCAAAACTATGAACATACCAACAGTTGGGTGTGAGGAGGGCCAAGGTCTTACTCTCGTTGCTAAAGTCACACCTTGTCGAGGACGAGCCTTCAAAGGGCGGAGTGACCACAGCTTTGATGCAACACCCTGGTCTCAGGACTTCACTGGAAATGAAACCAAAGCCACGCCAGACACACCTCCCCCAAATTAAAGCCCTAATTCTTATCCCCTTCTGGAAACCACTTCACAATCGTCAAATCTTTTCTGTTTTTGAAGATGATTGTGGTGGGGCATCTCTGGTAGGACCAACATGAAACGAGGACTGAGCAACCGTATTCATTCATTCTGAGTTCTGAGCTGTTTCATCCTAGTTTACATACATCCCTTTGTAATATGTGCATATTTTTAAAAGTTATTCAGCAAGAACCCATTTAGGAAACAATTTGTCCCAACTTGTATCAAGTAGAAGTTGAACAACAATGAAAATACATAATAAATCACAAATTCTCCTCTAAATACGTGAGACAGCCACTAAGCACCGTGGTTCCTGATCACCACGGCTGTCACAGGAGAAGCCCTGGGCTCGAGCAGCACCACATGCTGGAGGCAAGATGCGCCAGAAGCCACGGTCTAAGGCCCTGAGGTCACCCTCGGGGCGGCCATGGTCATCACCATCCACACTGCTTCATCCCTCTCGTAAGAAATAAATGTACTTTTATAGAGCTTCCTCCACAGCCTTCCAAATGCAGCCCAGCGATCTGGGTAGAGGGTGACCCAAATTCAATGGAGAAGCCCCGAGCCCCTCTGCATGGCCCGGAGGCCCCAGCGCTCCCACCTGGACCCTGAGCACACACAACCTGACCTCCATCCTCTCCTCAGCACGTCTGGAAAGCGTGCTTTCCCAAGTGAACGGGCCTGGTTCAGGAATCCTGACGTTCCACTCACACGCGAGGGCGGATTGCTGAACACTAGCTGCAGAGAGACAGATGGACAGGGACACGCACAGCGTCGTCACATCTGGGAGTGGAGCTCCGCGGTCAGACCGCGGGGGAGGGGACGTTGTGAGTCACTCAATCCCACGAAGGGCCACCCCGACCTTGGAAGATACAGTCTCCACCCTGCCGCCAGACCCTTGCCCCAGGCTCGGCCCCAGCGGCCCCTGCGGGCCCTCCAGACCCTGCACCAGCCCCGGGGAGGCCCGGGTGCCTAGGCGCCCTTTGCTGGCTCCCTCGTTTTCCCAATTCCAAAGCGTAACTCCAAGCAGCCAGACACCGTGACCACCCCCTCCCCTCCCCCAGGGGAACTTCAGCAAGGCCTTCACTTCGCTGGCTCCTTGCAGCTGCTGGACGATGCCAGCCGGGGGCCTTCAGGGTCAGGGATTCGCTGGGGGACCAGGCCGCGGGGCACTGACGGCCACGATCTCTCCAGACCTGCACTCACTGGAAGCATGAAGGTCAGCCCCGTGGGTCTGGGTGGAGCCTGAGTTTGGGAGGGTCCCCTCCTGTTTGCTCCATGGTCATGTTCTCGCCCCAGAGGGAGAGATGGGGGTTGAGTTCACTGCCCGCTGAGCTGGCTTCACAGGGAGCCCTGCGGAGGCTGCTGGCCCGGCTCGTCCAGTGTCCAGTCAGGGTGGTGGGCGGATGAGGGGTGTCCACTCAGAATCCGCAGCCAGGATGGGGGTGGGCCTCCCACTCAGGCTTCTGTGACTAAATTCAATGTTTTTCTTCAGACTCACGCTGAAACCTTCCTCTGAGGTTCTCAGGTTCTCAAGGTCATAGAACAGGCTCGCCCTGGCTCCGCCAGCATCTGATTCACCTAATGGTTTAATCACAGCCGAAGGCACATCGTTTCTGGAAGGACCTCTTGCTGACAGAGGTTGTGCTGGCAACTTTGCCTCCCAGCAATGGACTGGGGGGGTCCCAGCAGACAAGGAAGACCCTGCCGACCCAGGGACCCCAAGCTCCTGGCAGGAGCCCCATGAGCAGGGGTGACCCCAGCAGGCCAGGGCTCCCCGTTTAGCCACTTGGATAAAGAAAAGCTGGTGGCTCATGGCTAAATAGCAAGTCGCAGGGCAATTCTGCAGGAACTGGGGACAAAAAGGCTGTTGAGCATGTATCACTGTTGCAGGTACCGAAGCACAGAATTAAGGCAATCAGCCTCCACCCCAGGGAGCTGGTCCCTGCACCACCAAGCGCCTAAGAAGCCCCTTGAGGTGGGCTCGCCAGGGGCCAGAGGAGGGACCCCCCCTCCACAGCTGAGGGGCTCTGCTGCTTCCAGAAGCAGTGGGCTGCTGTCCCTGGAGCAACAGAGTAGACTCCAAAGGGGACTTGGATGTGGATATTTGGGGACACATAGGAGCTTCGGGCAGGACACTTTCCTGGAAGGAGGATGAAGCTCTGGGGACCCTTCCTGGGCCATCTCTTGGGGGCTCCTGGACCCACCCACCATCTGCCTCTGGGCTCCTTCCTCTGTGTCCAGGGCCCAGCCCCATCTTCTTCCTCCTGGTGAGCCGGCCTGCTGGTATTGGACTGACACGTTACAACAACCTTTCCCTGGCTCAGGTGATAGCTCCTGTGGATTGTCCCGGGGCACCAGGAATGCCCCGGTTGGGGGGGGACCACGGACAGCATCGTCCCTGGCCCCAACAGCAGGGCGCAGCACCCTGTAAACCTGGGACTGCTCACAGAGCAGCCCAATGTGTAGGAAAAACACCTGTCGAAATATAACAGCAACTGCCTGAAGGCACTGGAGAGAAACCTAAAGGAGGCAGAAGTGGGAGGGAGTCCACACTTGGGAGAAGCGGCCCAGTCTGGAGAGACAGCATTTGGAGTTTCAGTTCAGTCGCGTTGATCATGTGCTGAAATGAAATCCAATACTCTGAAGAGGAACATACCGTAATTCAGAGTCCCTGCAACGAATCAGTCACTTTTTCCAGAATAGGATTCAAAACCAGACACTTGAAGAATGTCGTAAGTTTCGATGGGAACTGACCCAAGATGACCCAGATGCAATTAGCAACATCTGCTAATTAAGTTCTGCTTTAGGACATAAAGGAAGTCATACTTGCAGTTAACGAGCAACTAGGAAAGCTCATGAGAGTAACGGACTTCCTTTAAGAATCAAATTGAAATTCTAGACCTAAAAGATGGAATATCTACAAAGAAAACGTAGCAGACGAGCTTAACAGGAGAGTGGAGACGTCAAAAGGAAGCCCCAGAGAGCCTGAACACCGATCTGTGGAAATCAACCAACCTGAAGAACGAAGAGCAAAAAGACAGAAGAAAAATGAGCACGTCTCAGTGACAAAATTAGACGACCTAAACCACACACAATTCGTGTGGTTAGAGTCCTGGGAAGAACGAGAGGGAGGGGGAATGGCACAGCATGTTTGAAAGATCAATTTTCAAAATTTGGTGGAAGACAAAATTTTACATATTTGAGAAGTTGAAAAGAGCCCAAAGACTTTAGAGTGACAATGTGTGGAGCATCTCTACTCAAGTCCTCATCAATAGGCTTTCTTGCTTTGTGTGCCATTAGAGCCGACGATTCCACGACAGTTGAGCTGTGTCTTGCTTCTGAGCACCTTGCGGTTACCGTGGAACCAGCCTTCTCTTACATCCCTGTCCTTGCTCTCACAGAGCATGATCAGAACACGTCTTCCTTTGGTGGTTTAGCTGTTCCTAAATTAATTTAACAGATGAGAATTTTTTAAACTCTAAAACAAACATTTGAATTCGCAGTACTGTTGAACCTAAAAAGATGGTGTGGGTTTCAAGGGAAGCACGAATTTCAGATGGCATTGAAGAGAGCCTCCTATCTTTTGCTCTCTTGGCTTTCAATTCACCTCACGAGGTGACGGCATGAGCGCTGGAACTGCGGCTTCTTCCTTCCAAAGGGAGGGCTTAATTTTGCAACAGCTGGAGCCAGGTTGTTGGATTCTGGCCCCGATTTCTCCACCCCTGACATAACAGGAAGGAGTCATCCTATGGTCGCGGCGTCACCCTCCTCACTGGGCTGGGAGCGTGCGTCCTCTGAATCAGCCTTCGATGCCCAGGGCGCACCCAGGTCACCTGAAGGTTGTCAGTTGTGCAACCAGCTGAGCGCTTTGGACATGAGAACTAGGACGAGGTCTGCCCAGCTGCCAAGCAAACAGAACCAGCGGTGGCTCCCCAGACCTTTCTCCAGAGCACAGGCTCCACCCCCAATGGGTCCAGAAACCCGCCTTTGGACTTAGACCAACAGCACAGGCAGCGCGTGGGGCCCGGGCCCTGGGAACCGCGTCACCGGCGTCCTGGCCGCCAGCCCTGACCCCGCAGCACAGGCTCCGTGCACACTGGACGCGGCCTCCCTCTCTTGCTGAGTGGCTCTTTCTTACTAGCGTCATTATGCAGAGGAATGTGGAAAACCTGCTGTGTGTTGCAGAAAGTCCCCCGCTGCCGGAGCCTGTGCCGCGGCCGGGGTGAGTCAGGGCCCCGGGGCTCCCTCCCGACTCTGGCAGATGGTCCCTTTCTGCAGGGAAAAGCCAGCCCGGCAGCTGAGACACGTGACCTTCCCCAGCGCCACGGCTAGTGCCAGCTCGTGGTAAGCTGGGCTCCTGGCCTATTAATAGTGATGAGTCCATTAGTGCTGGCAGGCGCTGGTTCCAAAACCAACTGCGAGTGAACGCGGTCCTGGCGGTGACTGGTCAGGTGGCAGTGGGACAGTCGCGTCTCCCCGGGCTCCCACAGACTGCAGCTCGGGGATCACACAGATAAGACGCACACCGTGGTTGGGAGTAAGGATCGGAGCTAAAATTAGAAACATGGATGGCTTGGCACAAAACCTTAAATTGCTGCAAAAACAGGACATTAAAATAAAAACACCTCTCCACAGTAGAGCTGGCCCCTCCCTCCCTGTTTACACACTTTCCCTGAGCAGCACGTAGCCTTCAATAAGAAAGACCAGAATCCCACCCCTGGGCGGTCTGCCCGTTGGCCGCATGCCCGCTTGCTTTGAAATCTAGTTTATTGAAATTACCACACAGATACTTGAAGGAGTTTGAAAAGTGATTAACGCATTTCAATTCACACGCGTACACTTCAAGAAAGGTGACGCCTGCCACTTTGACAGGCCCCCATGCACCTCGAGACAGGCGTGAGCTGGTCTGTCCCGCCGTTTACCGCCGGTGTCTGAGCGGAGGCTGCGAAGACTGTCTGCCAGGTAAACACGAGGCAGCTCGAACCTGGCCGAGCTAGGCGTGAGTCCCGTGACGCACTGCGGCGTTCTGTGATTATCTCAGATGATGTGACTTGCTCCACACACAGTACATGGAATTTCTAAAAACAGCCTGCTTCTTTGTAAGATCAAGCGAATTGCAAAAGTCCCTCCGAGAGACGGTCCCGACTTGCAGCATGAAGGATTCCAATGACACGGGGTCACTCCCCCGTGGTAGCCATGGGGATCTGAGGTCACAGAATCCGTAACACAGGAGAGCAATTCGTCGCACATCATCCCAAGCTGGAAACTGAGTAAGCTTCACAGCAGGGTTATGTCTAAACTGCAGTTAACGCTCGTTAGTCACGTGTGCATTTCAGCCCATCCCGCCCAACGCTGGAAGCACCCAGAGGAGGAGGGAGCGTCAGGAGGAAGGGAAAGTGACTTTCCTCGTTCTCTGATCGTGGACTCGGTGCACCCCCAGACTTGCAAGGCTATTCTGTTATCCGGAGGAGTCGGAAACGGCCTGAGTGACAGAAGGGCTATTTGGAGTCAGGAGAGCTGTTTCACAAAGCTCTGAACGGCTAAGCGGCCTTTGCACTTCTGTTTTCTATAAAACCCAATGCACTGCAAGGCCCACCTCATTGCCCCACAGACAGAGTGACGGCCTGAAAACCGAGATCTGCCCAGGAGGTTTCCACTGCCGGCACACACACCGGCCTCGTCGCCAGCCTGGGCTCCTCCCCTGCCGGCGTCTCCCCAATCCCCGAGCTCCCCCAGCTGCACACACGGTCCCCCCCGCCACGGTGCCGGATGCGAGTCTGGTCCACCCACCTCTTCCACCTGGAGCCACACACACCTGTGGGAAGAGTAAAGAGCATATCCCCGAGAGGGGAGGCCAGCAGGGGTTCTTCTGCCTTAGCCCAGTTGCTTCCATCAGCTTCACGCATACCAACGAACATTTTTAGCAGACACTTCAGTTTGGGGCTGAATCCCGAGGGCTGTGAGGGGCCTTATTTCCTTCCCGGATTCCCTGAGCTTCCCACCCCAACCCCAGCCCACGCTAAACGACAGTTTGTACCAGGAACAAAATCTTCGCAGGACTGAGGAGCAGAAAGTTGGTCTTTGAGGTATGACATAGTCAACCCAGGTACTAAAATTTAAAACTAAAACCAACCGTGTGACTTATGAATATGCACTGTGCCAGCCTTAGAGTTTCTGATGACTTTACATGAATTACTTCTCCTCCCTGACAAAGCTGCATGACTATCTTACTACTGGGGTGTTAAATAAACGAGCCAAAGACGGTCCCATTATTTTTTCACTGCACAGTGGGACCTGTCAGCTCCAAAGTCTGCTGGAACCAAACTCAAATTTTTACACACCCAATTATTTAAAAAAATAGCCCAAACAAGCATATTTCTGGCCATTCAGAGTCTGTCTGCTTTGCGCCCCCACAAAGCGTCACCTGACAGTTGGTTAGAAGCAAAAGGCTGGAAACAGATGTGCTAACACCAGTCAAAGGAAGCTTCGGTGACTAACACCAGACAAGAGTAGATTTCAAAGCAATTTCCCAGGACAATTAGATCATTTTTCAGCGATAAAAGGGGTTCGTTAATCAGGAGGATGCAGTGATCCTAAAGCTATATTCCTTTAATACAGGGTTTCAAATACACGGAGCAAATAAAGATAGAACTGTGATGAAGAACAGATAAGGACACAATTACAGCTGGAGATTCCAGAAACCTGTTCTCTGACGCTGGTAAAATAAAGAGACAGGGAATCAGCAAAAACGTAGCAGACTTGAGCCAAACGTCAAGCAGCCTGGCCTAACTGCCATCCACAGAGCATTCCCGCGACAGCAGAACGCACCCTTCTCAAGGGCAGTTACCAAGACAGGCCGTATCCTGGGCCACAAAGCACATCTTAGCAAATTTAAAAGCATTCAGTTTGTGCAAATTATGTTCTCTGATCCCAATGGAGTTCAACTAGAAATCAGTAACAGAAAGAGATCTGGAAGACCCCTCAGTATTTAGAAACCAAATAACACACTTCTGAGTAACATTTGGGTAAAAGAAGAATCTAAAGGGAAACTAGAAAGTGTGTCGCCCTCCCGTAAGGGCTGGAAAGGAATGCCCAGACGTCCACACCCTTTGATGGTGTGGAATGATGAGCTCTGCACTTTTAAGTCACTGGGTAGGTCTCTGATGCCATTAGGAGAAGCAGTTTTAAGCCCGACAGGAAAAGGAAGGAATTCAGGGTCCTAGCTGGAGGGAAATGTGGTGTCCTGAAAATCGTAATGAAAAAATGCTAAGCTTTTACCACGTTCATTGAAAGTTAGCTCCCACTTCTAAAACTTCAGACGTCTCACACTCTGCCCACCACCCCCTCCTTTTAAACTCACTTGCTTAGGTTTGCCCTCGGCCTCAGGCCTTTGCTGGAATCCACACTGCAGTCTAACGGTGCGACCTGTCTTCCCGTCCACGAGCCCTCCCAGCCTGTCTCCCGACCTGGTCTGACCAGGTGGGACCATCACTATAACCCTCCTCCTGCAAACACGGTGCTGAACCAGCCTCTGTCCGGCTCTTGGAAACCCGCCCCTGCATGGAGCCCCAGGCTGGACCTCCAGCGGGTACCCCACAGCCAGGCGCGCCCAAGGGCCGTCCCAACGGGGCTGCCTGGGTCCACTCTGGATGCGTGGCCTGACCGCAGCTGTCCTGCTCTGTGTCTCAGGAGGGCTCACCACCCAACCGTTCTTCCTGCCCACTTCCGTTCCTCAGCAAACTGACCTCACGTGTTGATGGGACCGAGTTTCCCTGCTACTGAAGCCCACCCGTAGCTTGCAGACGCACTGCGGATAAAATCTGTGGTCTTTCCTGGGCCGACCTCTCCACTCACTCAGCCATCCTCCCTCCGCTCACCTGCTCAGGCCGCACCTGGGGGAGCCATGGACGGTCACATTGAGGTGTTGTGAAGAGTCCATGGGATCGCCTCCTCTGGGCAGTCCTCCGCCTGCGGCTGCCCTGCTCTGTCGCTCTTTGCTTTCTCCGGATTCCCGCTGCCGTTAGCGTCTACCCCACACCAGAGTGACTCTGCGACTTCTGTAGCTTTTTTGTGGCTTTTTTCACACTTGGACTCTAACCTTGTAGGAAAGAGACCTACGTCTTTTAACTCCTGTCTACAGGCTGACCACAAAATGGGCCTCAAACATTTGAGTTTATCACATCGTAACATACATTATCCAGTGTTCTGTGTCTACTGGATTTGATTTGCTGGCATTTTGTTTAGAATATTTGGATCTATGCGCATATATACACATATACATACGTCATGACTGAGGCTCAACCCAAGACTGCAATGTTGGTTTAGCATTCAAATATCATCGATCTATTTTACCATATTAATAAACTAAAAAAGAAAGAACATTTAATGACCTCAAGGACACAGAGTATTTTACAAAGTCCAGCTTCACAGTAAACTAGAAACAGGAGAGGGGCTTCTTCACTCTGAAGCACTGGTGGCTTATTCCTGAGACCGAGACGAGGGCCATGGCTTCCAGCTCTTCTCTTCACGGCTGCACTGAGGGGCCTGCGCAGGCCTTCCGGGAGAGGAAATGAACTCAAATGCATCCAGATTGCAAAGGAAGAACTAAGCTTGTCTGATTTACAGACAACATAACACCCACGCAGAAGGGCTAATGGGCTCTAAACAAAGCGATGCAGGAGTTAATATGAGTATCGGGGCGCTGGGGACAAGCCTGACAGTGAAAGTCAAGTGCAGCCCTTCATGTCCACGTGTCCTGTATCCTCAGAGTCAACCAACCACAGAGCAAAAATATTTTTAAAAAATTCCATAAAGTCCCAAAAAGCAACACTTGAATTTGCCACGTGCCAGGAACTGTTTATGTCGCATTGCACTTACAAGTATTTACGTCGCGTTGTCCCCGGCACTGTGAGTAATCTAGAGAAGATGAGCAGAGGTTGCACACAAAACTGCGCCATTTCACAGAGGAATGGGGCGTCCTTGCGTCTGGGGCCCCGGAGCCCGTCCCTGCACTGCAGTCAGATGGCTGCACCAGCGGTGGGTGAGGGGCTCTTGGGGATTTTAACTAAAAACACAACCCCATTTGCAATGACATTAACCTCATGACTCAATCGAACCCAAGGTGTGTGAGACCCATACACCAGTGTGAGAAAATTAAAGGCCCGCAGGAGGGGAGAGACACGCCTTGCGTGAGTGCAGAGAGTCAGCCTAGACAAGAGGTCAGCTCCCCTCAACTGACCCACAGACCTGGGGCAGTCCCGGCTGGCACCCCAGGGGCCGTCTACGGCCCCCTGGGGACCCTTTGCTCACATCAGCTCCATCCCGCGTCTGCCAGCATCCGAGACAAAACTCAGACCCCAAGGCAAGGAAGCCTCGTCGCGGCCGCGGGACACACCACGCCCTGACTTTTGTCGGTCTGTCTCCTCCATACGTGGCCAGTTTGTTCTCTTTTTCTTGAATTTTGATTTTGATGGATCTATTTGTAGGGAGAAAAGAAAAAAATATGTTTGTCACAGGAAGATGATTATTGAGACCAGCCAGGCAGGGGAGGCCAGTCTGTGAGGGTTATTCCAGGTCTTCTGGAGGCCCTGACACTGCAGCCAATGTCTGCACAGAGCTTGGGGACCGGAAGGCAGCCCGCTGCGATGCGCAGGGCCCCGGCGGGAGGGGCGGGAGCCTGGCCGCCCACCCGTCCAAACAGCAGCGGTCCGTCCGCGTGTGGGCGAAGCCTGTCACCTCCCACCTCCTCAGGCAAAAGCAGACCAGGCTTCCCATCTGGGGTCCCGTTTGGTGGCTTCCAAACTCTTTGAATTGTATACGCCCCCTCCAGGAAACCCCTCGAATATCTACGCCCAAAAAGTACATTTACCTGTTCGTAAATTACACGTATGTGTCTGTTTGACCACATCAAATTATCATATAAACTGAAAAAAAGTTGCAGAAATGGCTTCTTCAAAAATGAGATGAAAACAAACAGATGTGCTCACTTTGGAACAGGCTGAAGGCGGAGCCCCACCTTCCGTCGTCACTGCGGGGGTGGGGGATGGAGGGACCACGGGACCACAGGCCCTGAGGCCACACTGGCCCCCACAAGCGCCACCCCTTCTCGCCCCGTATCAGAGGTCCACGGGCGGCGTGAAATTTGAAAACCATTAAACAAGACGTTCTCTAAGGCTCCCTTTGTTGCTTGAAGGACCTAATTCCTCCTTAGCTTCCCGCCATGTATACCATGAGGCACTCCCACCGCCAAGCACATCCGCTGCCTCTTCAGCTTCTGTTTGTTTTGTTTCCCATGTGACCTGCGTGGCTGTCACTCCCCACACAGTGGGTAACAGCGGAGAAGCCGGGGCAGATGAAGGCTCCCATGAACGAGGTCACAAGCACGTTTTAGCAGCTAAATACAGCCAAGGAAGCGAGGCCCCTGCGTAAACCGCCGTCCCCATCCCAATGGCCCGAAGGAGAGCCCGGGAGGGGCGGTCAGCTGGGACTAGGTGGCACCGGCGCCCAGGCGAGGGGCCGCGGCCGGGCCACCCGGCAGAGGGCCTCCGCCCCGCGACGCCCCTGTTGAACCGCCAGCGTGCAGAGGAAGGAAGCGCAGCGTGTCCCCTGCTTCAGGGCAGGGCGGCCCCCCCCCCGCGGTTCTGGCCGGGGGGGGGGGGGGCCCAGAGGGCAGCGGCACCGACCGAGCTTGGGGGGCTTTTGTTCCAAGTTCCCAGAGGAAATTCAAGAGGCACCAAAGCAAAACCCCTGTTTCCTGCGACTGCAGCTTCGCCCTTGAAGTGAGCTCTCTCTGAGTTAGCTTCCCCTGAGGGCGACCTGGGAAGAAAAGGGCGGCTTTCCTCCCAAAACCGGGGTCGCTGGCCCTTGAGATGCAGCCAGTAGCCTCCAGGCCACTCAAAGTGCTCCCCTGGGACCCCGCCGCCCCCGCCCCCGCCCTCAGCGGGGGGCTGAGGGCTCCGCCCCCGGGGCCGCCCGCACGCTGGGAGGGCGGACTGAGCGGTGGCACGCGGGCCGTTGGCGTGAATTCCAGGGACGTTATCCTCACACATTGGGCTGCAGCCCCAGCGCTCTCCGGTCGCCCAAGCACAGTGAGGATGATGCAGGCTTTGTGCTGCGCCGGCCCCGCCCCCCCCAACCGCGAGCACGCACAGCGCATCCTAGACGTGGCCCCGCGCAGACCCAGGCCCTGCCCGGCGCCGGAACTGGGCCGCCGCCTGCGGCTCTCTGAACCAGCAGACCCCAGACTTCACGGAGCAGGTCGCAGACCAGCGTCAAGGGCTGCAGGAGGCAGAGCCCGTCTCCAGTCAGAGGAGCCTCGAGTCCCCCCAGACGTGTGCGGACGGCCTCCTCAGCTGGCCAGGCCCAGCAGTGACCTTACCGCACACCTGGGGGGGAGGGGCAGCGGCCACACAGAGTAGGATCCACAGACTCTGAGGGGAGCTGGCTTTCCCTGAAAGAAGAAAACAGGTGTGCTGGTGTGACGGCACAGGTGTCCTCCACTGTCGGCAGCGGCGGGGGGACAGGACCCCAGCCGGGCCGCCTGCCGTGCTGCCCTGGGCACCGAGGGCGCACACACACACACACGCACACAGGCACACACACTCACTCACACACACACACAGGCTTAGAGACGGGGAGAGCGCACAGATCCCCAGCCCTCTTCCTCTCCAAAGTGATTCTCTTTCCCCGAACCCCACAAGCCAGTCAAAAGCCTCTTCTCTGACGAAACACCCCCTTATCCTTGCATGGGAGGTGGTGGTTTGCTGGTGGTGACACGGTGCCTGGAGTGGGAGGCAGAGTGGGGGCCCCAGGGGACGCTGTCATCTGACCTGGCAGGGCCCCCGCTGCCCAGGTGGCCCCAAGCTCAGGCCCGGCAGGGCTGTGACCTGCCCTGAGAAGGCGCGCCCTGCAGTCCCAGGGGTGGGACTGCTGCTCTCCAGGCTCGGCAGCCCTGTATATGGTCTCTCTCCTTCCTGGGGTCACGGTCCTGGGCACCTAGGGGGCACATGGTTGTAGACGGTCAGGTCACCCATCGCCCTCACCTGGAGCTGACCAGCCCTGCTCCGGGTTCCCGCCTCCCCCAGCACGGCCTCTGCAGGACAGGCACTGAGCACCCGCGCCGCCCTCCCATTGCCCGCACTTTCCTGCAGATGAGTAGCTGGGCGGGGGCTTCACGTCGGCCAGCGAGACCGAGCACGGAGTCTCCTGAGAAGAAACGTCGGCAAATCGCTACAGACGGAGGCCGAGGCTGCGCCCAAGCTGCCAGGGGTGGGCCAGCCCCCCACTGACCCCCATCCCTTCCTCCGGGTGCCCCTGGTTCTGATGGCCAGATGGGCTCACGTGGAGTGGCGCTGGCTGCAGGTGCTCAGGAGGCCCGGGGAGGCGGCCTCGAGTTACTCAGGGGACATAATGAGGGCTGTTTCTGGTGGCAGAATAGTTAGTAACTTCTGTTCACCCGTTTGTCAGGTTTATCTGTAAACAGCCGATTCAGGACAAAGTGTTTCCTGAGTGTGTGTGACGCACGAATGCCCGCCTTGTGCCTTCCGTTCAGGTCACGACTGCCGCTGGCTGCGCTCAGCTGGGCCCCATGGACGTTGTCTGCGACGGGCCAGGCAGTGATGTTCAGGATTCGTGGGCTGTGAGGTCACTAGGGACGACCGAGCCTGCCTTTGTCACCACAGGCGGCCGTGAAACAGCACCAGGGGCCACAGGGGTGTGGTTTCCCACCCCCGTCGACAGCCACCTTGGCTCCTGAACTAAGAGTCTAGAAATAAGAGGAGACAAAAGCCTCTACGCATCCGAGACATCAGCCACCCCCTACCCTGTATGACCCGCCACCCCGTATGACCCGTCACCCCATATGACCCCCACCCCGTACGACCCCCACCCTGTACGACCCACACCCTGTACAACCCCCACACCCTGTACGACTCCCACCCTGTACGACCCCCCACCCCGTATGACCCACACCCCGTACGACCCCGCACCCCATATGACCCCACCCTGTACGACCCCCACCCCGTACGACCCCCACCCTGTACGACCCCCACCCCGTACGACCCCGCACCCCATATGACCCCACCCTGTACGACCCCCACCCCGTACGACCCCCACCCTGTACGACCCCCACCCCGTACGACCCCCACCCCGTACGACCCCCGCCCTGTACGACCCCCACCCTGTACGACCCCCACACCCTGTACAACCCCCACCCCGTACGACCCCCACCCCGTACGACCCACACCCCGTACGACCCCCCACCCTGTACGACCCACACCCCGTACGACCCCCCACCCTGTACGACCCCCACCCCGTACGACCCCCACCCTGTACGACCCCCACACCCTGTACGACCCCCACTCCGTACGACCCCGCACCCCATATGACCCCACCCTGTACGACCCCCACCCCGTACGACCCCCACCCCGTACGACCCCCACACCCTGTACGACCCCCACCCTGTACGACCCCCCACCCCGTACGCCAGGGCCGCCCAGTGCGCGGTCCCCGCCGACTTAGTGCCACTTCCTGTGATCTCAGGATGGTCGGCTGATTTTTGTGAGCCTGTGGGGGTGCACAGCTGCGCCCCTGTCAGGCGTCCTCTGGGACCACCGTCCCCTGTGGCCGCGGAGACAGGACTGGGACCCAGTTAGACAGAAGGTCTGCCAAGCCCTGCGCGGCTCAGCCCTCCAGGACCAGCCTGGGGATCCCGACCTGGCCCAGGGCTGTGGGGCGTGGCTCTCCCTCAGCTTATCTAATGACGGGCCACTGTGGGCAGCGCCTGCACCTGAAGTCCCGGAAGGGAACAAACACGGGCCTGGTAATTAAAGTGAAGCCAGCGAGGGCGGCTCAGGCAGGAGCATCGACAGCTACGTCCCCGACAAATGCTGACTCCGGCTCCCCTGAAATGCCACTTCCAGCTTCCTCACTAATAGGGCGACTATTACTTTTGCTTGGGTAACGGCTGCTCTTCATCTGCCCTCCAGTAAATAAAATGCAGGTGCAAATATTCAACAGATGCCAAGGTAGTTTCCATCCCCTGACCTTTGAAAACGTAGCCGAGCTTTCGCGAGGGCGGGGCTCTTTGGAAGAAGGGGCAACAGCCAGGTAATGGGGACCCCCTCCCCGCCCCAGAGAGACAGTGACCAGAGGACGGTGACGTGAAGGAAGCTGGCCCAGGCGTCACAGGGAAGCGCTGCTGCACAGTGAGAGCAAACGCAGGGGAGTGTTCCGTGGTGTCGGCGGGTGCGATCCAGAGCGTGGGGAGGGCTGGAGTCCCGGCGGCTCCGAGCCGGGGCTTCGCAGACGAGCCTCCTGGACACACAGCCGCCGCCACGCAGCCTGGTCCACGATGCCCCATGGCCGTCCCTTGCAGAAGTGAAAGGGGGCAAATTCTCAAAAAGGGGGAATGGTAATTGTCCAGAGAGACTTTAAGGATCGTGAATTTGGGGACCACACCCCGGAGGCCCTTTGGCTGGGTCCCTCCCCACACCTGCCCTGCCCCCGCCCCCCTCCCCTTTCCCTTTATCGTCTCTGTCTTCTCTCTGACTTGCCCCTGGGCCCCTCGTCTTGGTAGAGCAGGGAGTCGCCCCTCCAGCCACGGGTGGGGCTGGGGGCCGGGGGCCCAGCTCTTTCCCCACTGAAATCGCAGGGTGAGATGCCCCCAGGTTCATGCAGCTTCCTCCAGGATCGGAGGTGTCTGGAACCTAAGTGCATCCTTTCAGGCAACAAAACGCGTCCTGCTTTGCCTTTTAATGTTGACGGGCTGACGCGTGTTCGAGGACAGCTGCTGGGCCTCGTCCAATCAGTCGTTCACGTTGTCGTCTCAGTCCTCTGTCCTTTCCTCCAAGGAGCTTACAGTCCAGCTGAAGAGACAAAACCAGGCAAACACTGTGGAAGACAGCGAGTGTCTCAAAGGCACAGTGCACAGCGGTGACACGGACAGCGTGTCGGCATCCCGCTGCCCGCTGAGCACGAGCCTTCCCCACGTCAGAACTGTCCCCGGGCCGCTGACCCGGAGCCCGGGACACTCAGCGCCAGCCCGAGCCCCCTGACGCCCCCATGCCCACGCAGGAGCAGGGACCTCAGAGGAGAACCCACACCTCCGTCCACGGCCCCCAAGTGCCCCGTGCAGCCCTGCAGACCCGCACAAGCCGAGGGTCTGCCTGGAGGCTGGAGCAAGTCAGACGAGGGCGGTCAGGGGACTGAGGGCCGGACGTGGTCCCCGAAAAGGAGGAACGACCCGCATGTGAGAACACGAGACCCGGCCGCGGTGTCGGGCGGCTCCGGCAGCGGAGGAGGAAGACGAGGACCGTGTAGGTGCCTGGACAGCCCCGAGGGGCGCTCGGCCATGAGAGCACAAAGAAGCTCTGAAGGAGCGAGTAGGGGGCTCGGGAGGTGGGAAGAGGGGCTGAAGGGAGCATCTGGAGGCCTGGCCATCCTCAGGCCACAGAGCCAAAGCCAGAAAGGAGGGCTGAGTCCCCCGGGCGTCCAGGGCACAGAGCGACTGATCTTTCGTACAAACAATGACCCTCCGTTGGATCAAATACTGGAGGGCATGTCAGACACTGGCTTCGAGGGGCCATGTCAGAGCCGAGACCAGCCGTCTTGTTTTAACAGGGCAGGACCGGGCCACACGGACATCAGGCCGGTTCACAACAGCATCAGCCTGTGTGTCCCCTTCCAGATCTTTCCTTGAGCTTCTTCCCAAGGTTCAGTCCAGTGTCAGTGTCCCTAACGGCTGCAAAGGACAAGCGGTGGCCCTGGGAAGGTGACCTCGAGGGCCGGCCCTAGGGGTGGAGCACGGCAGGGGGCCCGGCTCCTTCACGAGCCCCCGGTGGAGGCCTGGCAGCCATTTGAGCTCCCGTGGTCGCAGCAGGCGTGGCCACAGGGCCGATTTTAACACCGGAAACGTCGACAGCCGTGTTAAACAACGTTCTCTTCTCTTGGATTAACTCAGTTAAAATCGAAGAAAGTCGTCTAATGCTTTGAAGAATGGCACACGTCTCTCTTTTCTGGTTCAAAGATCAGAAAGTCGTGGACGGGGAAGAGAAAGTAACTGCACCATTCATCACCATCTGTTTCCACGTCAACCGGGAAGGAAGCCCACTTGAGTTTCATTTTAAAGGAGCGCATGTAGGATTTAGAAAAATGAAGCCGATTAAAAATCCATATGCTGTTTTTACAAAAATAAACATGGGGAAACATACAGAGTATGCAAGCCTGCTGTCTGCGGTGCAGCGAGCACTTAAATGCGCGGGGTTTACCCGTGGCGGTGGCCGTCCTCCTCCCAGCAGGGGTGAGTGTCCTCCCTGCGTCCACGAGTGCGATGTTCGATTAGAGACACCTCACCTTGTAATGACTCGACGAGCACCCACCTCAATTAAGAACCGAACACACACAAACCGCATTAACAGCGTGCTTCCTCGTGTAGCGGCAGAAGTAATCTGAGAGAGTCATTAAAGGAGCAGTGCTTCAAGTGGACCGCGTCCCTCGTCCTCCCGTTCCTCCCCTCCCCCACGCCCTTCCTCTTCCGATTCCCCCTCCTTCTTCCCGAATGAAAACTGATTTAACTGAAGGCTTTAAATCAAACCTGCCTGAGATCATTCATGAGAAAAACTTAAACTAGTTTCTAAGCCTTGGCAAGAAACCACTCAGAGGAATTCACACACTGGCTCCGAGAGAAGCTGATGGAGGAGAGAATAGCTGGGGTGCTCGGAGTCAGGGTTCGGACCTGGATAAAGCCCAGGAGCGTGCGGGGCGCGTGGTCCTGGACTCCGCCAGCCGAGAAGGACGTCCTCCGGCCTCTGAGCGACTACGTTGGCGTGTGGACCCCAGAAAACGCTCACTTCGCACCTTGTGTACACAGAGGCCAGGGACAGAGATGCTTCTCAAAGGACCCGTTCTCCGGCTCAAGAAGTGAAAGGGGGAGAGAGCACCTGGGTCGATCTGTTCTGAACACTCGGCCGCTGCCTCCGGAAGAGGCCACAGGAACATCGCTCGAGACATTTCTGCTGAAACTGGACCCAGACCCTGGGGGGAGGCTGCGTGTCCTCCGGCAGAGACGGACTTGCTGAGACGTCCCCACGGGGGCATCGCCCTAGGGGAAGCGAGCTGGTTCCCAGGGGCATCTGTGACGCGCGTCCCCCTGAAGTTCTGCCCTCCCTCTGCAGAGCCCTGCCCCCCCGACGGCTCCCCCCCCCAAAAAAAGAAGCCCCGGTTCAGCCAAACGCACCGCGCGGCCGACAGAAAGAAGCGAGGAGAGGGGCCAGGGCCTCGCTGCAGGCGGCGGGAGCGGCAGGCTGCGCCGGCACCCCCGGCTGTGAGCCTCTGCCTGCGGAGCTGCTGACCCCTCCCATCGGAAAAGCGAGGCGGGTCTAGATGCGCTGTCCTGCCTTCACGGGCCCCCCCCACCCCAGGGGTCCAGACCCTGAAGGGGGTGATGAGGACGTCCCTCCACCGCGACGTTCGCGTTTGGAGGAATCGTGCTGGGTACACAGACCAGGGTCCTTTTCCGCCAAAACGGCGGTTCCCGCACTTCGGTGTGCATCAGAGTCACCTCTTCCTCTGAAACACGGTCACAGCAGTGCCACCACCGGTTGTCACCAGGTGCTCCCTGCCAGGCACGATTTGACTTGCTTTATTTTAATTTCTCTACGAGGTGATCAGGATGAAGCAGGGATGTCCCGGTAAATATTTAATCACCGGTTCTGAGAAAACACAGAAGCCCTGACTCTCAGCGTTTGCCACTCTCTCTGGTGTGAACACTCCTGTTACGGCAGACGGCAAGCCTCCAACGTGACACCGCCAAAGCAGGGTGGGCAACTGACTCTCCCCCGTTTTACCAACAGAGACACAGAGGCACCGAAGAAGTCCCCTGGTTTCCAAACCGGGACTCTCTGCTAGTAAAACCCGAGCGTGGGCATGTTGATGCCACCAGCTCCACTGACAGTGTGACGTCCCCAAGAGAAGTAACTCTGCCGAGGGCTGTGCTGGTATGTGGCCACCGCATCAGCCGGGACAGAGGGAACCAGGGCGCGGGGGTGCGCTCGTGTGCTCGGCAGAGCCAGTTTCAGCCAAACGTCCTGGAGAGAATTTGGACCCCACGGGGAAGTGAAGCTGTAACACCAGAGCCCAAAGGAACATCAGACTCCCCCCGGATGATGTCCTGAAAATCGTCCCCTCCAGGCAGAGGCAGAAACAGAACGAGGAGCCCAAGAGTCCTTCGCCAGTTCCCCAGGACGCCACCCTCAGGACTCCCTGCACTCAGGACTCCGCGCACACTTGCAAGTTACTAAGGGCCCCAGAGGAGCGTTTACAGACACGTATGTATACATACGTGGATAAGGTTTTAAAGCATTAAATCATTCATTTAAAATAGAACAGCAGGTTTATTACATGTTAATGCACATATCCTTATCAGGAAAACCTGTGTTCTCCAAAACAACAAAAAAATTAACTTAAAAACAATTCTAACAAAAAAATTTTCTCAAAAAGTAAGGAAAGGGGTGTTGTTTTGCGTTGTTGCAAATCTCTCTCACGCCCAGCTTCATGCAAGGTGGTTGGACTCGTATCAGCTTTGGATTCAATCTTTTGCAAAAGCGTGTTGTTTTGATTCAAGCACGTGAACAAAATCCAGCCCCACACAGACCCAGACGCGCGGCTGGGGAAGGGGAGGGGCTGCGGCGGCTCCCGGGTCACTGTGGGAGCTCCTCTCTGACGCCTCGTCGGTCCTGGGGAAGCAGTCACTCCCCAGAGCCGAGCCGCAGCGTGGAACCTGAGCCGTTTCGAGGAGCCTCTCAGGCCGCGTCTCCCCGAGACCCGCGGGCCTCTTGGTCGATGCCGAAACACCCACTGAGCTCTGCAGCTGGGTCTCCCAGGGTTGAAACTTTCACTGTGCAACATTAAAAGTCACTTCTGTTAAGATTACCTCTGGTCCTATTAGAAAAATATTTAAGGATTGGGAAGCTGTCAGCTTACAGTGTGGATAGAAGTTTTCCAAAATTCTAGTCATCGCTTCAAAACTCAGTTTATCGCTGGCAAGTACGTGCAGTTGGTTCCCTCCCCTAAAGGAGCAGACTCGTTGCCTGCACCTTTGAGAAACCATCCGCCCCGGGGCTGTGTCCGGATAACTGTGATTTTTCCGCCCGTGGTCCTTGCACGTGGCAGTGCTGTCCCAGGAAAGTGCCCGTCCAGCAGGCACCGCAGCCCCCGTGTCCTCTTCTGCGGATGACGCTGCGTGTGGGAGGGCCTGCGGGGACGTCCTCCCCTCCAGACGTGAGCAGGACCTGCCCAGGGCCGAGACCGGACCCCATCACACTTGCTGCCCCTCAAGGACGTCTGTCTGCCCACATGCTTTCACAGGGGATGCGGACAAACATGGCCAGAGGCCAGCATCTTGCCTGCTGCCACTTTGGCTCCATCAGGGGCAGTGAAAGGGGCCAGCGCCCGGGCACCTCTGCGCCGGAACCGAGAGCGGGTTTGGTGGGAAACAAACCCTGGAGCAAAACCCCAGCCCGGTGCCCTGCGCGGCCTGGACTCAGGCTGGGCCGCGGAGGCGCTCGCGTTGGACAGCCCGCCACATGCTTAGGGCTCTGTCTTCTCTCTCACGTGGGGAAAATGGAGACACATTAGCCCTGCAGGTCGTGACTCTGTGCCTCCCTAGCCCCACGCTGCAGAGGCAGAGCTCCAGCATCCTGAGGCGAGCGGCTCCGTTAGCAGCCGCGCGCTCCTGCCCCGGGCCCTCACTCCAGACGCCTGGGGCCTCCAAGAGCCTGGGGAGGGGGGTCGGGACCAGGGACCACCTCCCTCCGCAGACTTGGCAACATGGTTGCTGCTGAGGACACAGACCCCGAGCTCCGACCGTCTTGGACCCACCCGGCGCTCCTCCTGTCAGTGGGAAGGTAAGCTCCCACCCCCGGGAATCCAGCGACAGCCCCGGGGTCAGGGCAGGGAGGGCGCCGGCACCTCGCCAGCACTCGGGGGGGGGGGGACGCTGTTGGCTGCCTTTAAAGCGAGGGTCACCACCCGCTCGCTGTTTAAAACGTCACCTACAAGAGGTGTTCAGACTTTTCTGCCTTTGCACCAACACAGGAGGAAAATTCCACCCAAGAGACGTGAGCTGATGACGGCGCTGAACGGCGCCCAGCAAACTGCCCAGCTGCGGGTTATGTAAACTCTGCTAATTTATTAGCGAGGGAGTGGCAGGTAGAGGATCAAGGTTGATTTGTTCATGTCTGGGACAAGGAAAAAGTCATGATTTTCAAGTCTGACCATGTCAAACGCTGACGGTTAAATGGGCAGACCTCACGCTAATCCCCAGGGGAGCGGGCGGGGTGGGGGAGGGAGGGCGCGGCTGGGCAGGGAAGCTTCCCCAGGCGAGCGAAGGACAGCCCGGCGGAGACCTCCCCACACACAGGCCCCCTCCTGCAGCCCCGCTCCCCTGCAGGGGCCGAGCCGGTGACCCCGACCCTCCAGCCAAGCGCGTTCTCACGCACGTGTGCTCGGTAGGCTTTGGGCAGACATGCAGATTCCCAGAATGGTGTTTACAACAAACGGACAGAAGCATGTGTTAGTGTCTGCAGCAGGAGGAAGGGCAGAGTGGACACCTACTCTCTTGTAATGAAACGCCTGAGAGGTCACCGATCGGTTAGGGACGCATTGAGCGGCAAGTGACAGAAGACTGGACTACGACGGCGTTAGAAGAAGGGCTCAGCTCTAACATACTGGTACGTTTCAGCGTAAGCAGCATTAGCGGCTGATCAGTGATGCCAGGCTCACGTCTCTGCACCTCTTCTACACTTCCCCGCATGGTTGCAAGACAGTTGCTGCAGCTCCAACCATCACACTCACATGCAAGGCAGGAAGGAGACTGAAGACCACACCAGCCAGATCTGTTTCCTTTTATTAGGAAAGAAGACGCACCTCAGAGGCCCACAGCAGACCTGGGCTTGCGTCCAGCCGGCTTGACGTGGGCATACCTGTCGCTGTGACAGACGCGTCACCCCTGGGTACCAGGGAGGCTGGGAGAGTGTCTGGGTTATCCCTCGCCTTCGACCTGTGTGGTTCCACCCGCAGGGAGGGGGGAAGGAGGGCAGTGTAGGCGGCAGGTTCCAGGCAAACTTGTGTCCTGGTCGCCACTGACACACTTGCTGTCACTACGCTCAGCCACCAGCACTGACGGAGAAGCCGGCTTGGACAGGGGCAGCGGTGGGGCTGCTGGACTTCCCAGCCCGGCTGTGGGCAGTCCTTGTGATTCTGCGGACACAGGGACGATCCCTCCCTCCCCGTGAGTTCTCCTGTCGCCAGAGGCCCTGGAATATTAGCCCAGAATGGACACGCGAGAGGAGAAGTGAACCGGCCTCAGCCACAGCCACGCGGTCTGCGCGCCAGACGTGCTGAGCCGCGGGTGAAGAAGCTGAAATAAGAGGTTGAAACCAGGACAGGTGCGGTCATTCCACTGCGCCGACTTCCCGTGTGGCTGAAAAGAACAGCTTGAAGGAAAGGGAGTCTCGGGGACGCCCGCAGAGGTGGCGGGTCTGTCCCCAAGTCAAACCTGGGCGGTGGCACTGTTTGCTTTGCTGGGCCACTCCTCTTTTAAGGTCTCTGTGTTCAGGACCAAAACTGGGACAAGTTAAACTTTGTGAAACGGGTGCAGAAATGACCACATTTGAGAGGGTCCCCAGGCACCCGTGTTTCAGCAGGGCCGGAGCAAACAGGGAGACGCCCCCGGCCCTGCCCCAGTCTCTCGGGGTCCGCGCTGGGGGTTACATGTAGACAGGCTCCTGTGCGCCCTTAGTATCTAGTAGAAGCCAAGGTGATTTCCCAAAGTGAAGGCTGCAGAGCCATGTGTTCAGAGAGAATCAGGGAGAACGGGCTACAGGCGTGGGTGTCACCTCGGGATCCAGGGAAGAGGCTCAAAGTTTCGTTCTTCGTCCTCGGGGACTGGTTCCTGTGGCTGGGGGGTGGGATGAGGAACAGGGGAACACAGTGGAAATCTCACAACAGATCATCCGTCTGCGCCGACGAGGAAGGAGGCAAACGGCGGGGCAAGACAGACGCAGGGGTGGACGGAACAAAGACGCCGTGACAGAGTGACAGCGGTGTGGACCACAGACATAGCCCCTGTGCGGTCCACAAGGATGTAGCTTTTAAACCCCGTGGGTGGGGAGAGCACAGGGGAGACCCGCATGTACATGCCCCCACCACGTGCTCCACGTGTGTCTCGTCACGTGTGATGCTGGGGTTTATAACAGGAAACCCGTGTTTGGTTTTCGTTCAGATTCTGGCGCAGAGCTCCTAAAACCGTGGGACTCCCTGAGTGTTGAGGCGGTGGAGGTGCCTTTCGTCTTGTTAACGAGGTGGTGTCTGGGGACACCCGAGGACAGGCGGGTTGCCGGGGGGACGCACCAGGGTCAGCGGGTCGGAACTTTCAGCCCCACCTCCTGACCCCCAGCGAGGGCAGGGGCTGCGGTTGAATCAGTCACCAGTGACCAGTGATCCAGTCAATCGTGCCTCCATAATGACTCCAGAAGGACGGTTTTGCAGAGCTTCCAGGCTGGGGAGCGAGGCGCCTGGCAAGGGAAACGTGCCCCCTCCCCGCACCTGCCGCTCTCGTCCTCCCGCGTCACAGCCCCATGTGCGCACTGGGCGACCTAGCTGGCAGAGTGTTTCTCTGAGCTCTGGGAGCTGCTCTAGCAAGTTCGTCCAACCAGAGGAAGAGGCCATGGGGACCTGCAGACCACAGCCAGCTGGTCAGAAGCACAGGGGACGGTCTGGACTTGTGACGGGCATCCGGGGTGGGGCCGAGCCTTGACCTGTGCAGTCGCTGGGGGGACGACGGGGTCAGAGCTGGGCTCGATTGCGTGGCGTCTGGGGGGGACAGCCTGGCCCCCTGCTCGCCCGAGCCGGGCCCGGAGGCTGAAAGACACTGATACACAGACACGACAAGACACCTGGTACGTCACAGCTTCTCTTGTGCTCTCTTTTCTTTTCTGAGTTTACAAAACTACTTTGTTTGCTGTGTTTCTCATGACCGGCTCCTCCTCCTAATTTCTTGGGCTGAGAAGCCACCGGACCCGAGGACGCTCTCACACTGGGCCAGGAGAACCCGCCCAGGCGTCCAGCCCAGGCTTGAAAGGCAGAGCATCTGCAGTCAGACGGCCCGTGGGTCCGAGCCCTTTGACACAGTCTGCTGCGCTGTCCGCGCCTTTGCGCTTTCCCGAGAGGCCCGTATCCTTGGTCCGCTTCTCCCAGGGGCTCACTTCCTCAGCAAGACCGAGAACAATTCTCTTACAGCAACCAGCTCGAGACCTTTACTTGAGGCAGTGTGTGGACATTGGTAACTCAAAAAGGTTAAAATGACCTTAACTCACACTATTTGATATGATTTGGTAAAAATCTTATGTACAGACTTCTAAAAATAAGTTTAGCTTGAGCATATTTAAGAAATTTAAATGACAGAACTAGACTTTGATACTTAGGTCTAGCTTTTCAGGAAAATGTGTGAAATAAGTTTTACTCTTTTCAAAGGAAATTGATACTTAAAAGGGCCTTAAAACAATGGTTCTCCTTGGAAGTTTAAGCAGGTCCGTGTAACTTTTCTTAACTGTCAACTTACTTGTCAAACCCTTTCTTTTGCTGGTAGTTCAAGGTGAATTGGTTCAACTTCTGTCTAAATTCCCACACGCGCCAACGGGAAGAGCTCCAGTCAGTCGGTTTGTTGCACAAATACAGACGGTGAGCCAGACGCCAGGCCCCACGTCAGGCGACGCCCCTGGTGAACTAGTTAACATCAGCTCGGACGGTCTCACAGCCGAGGGCGGCGACGTCTGTGGACCTGAGGGCCTGGCCGCGCTGCGGCCGCCGGCCGCCCTCCTTCCCGGGCCTCCGGGGGCTGCCGGCCGCGCCCTGCCCGCTCCGCCAGGTGCCAGGGCGGGGCTCAGGCAGCACCTGCCCCTTTAATGCTCTTCTGTAATTGTCTCCTGTTTGTTTCTAATTCTGGCAACGAGCGCCCCCCCCGGGCCGGGTTCGAGCCTGTGTCTACGGGATCCAGTGCATGTTTGGTGCTAAGCAGGGGCCAAATGAAAGGCGAGACCCTTTATAAGCAGGAAACCAGCATAAAAATGCAGGGAAACAGACATGTACTTGAATCCCGCTTCCTCTTTCTTCTGAAAGTTCTCATTCAGGGAAGGAGCTCCATGCTGCCTGACGCTTCTTTCCACAAACACAGCGGAGGGACCGGCAGTGGCGCCAGGGTGCCGTGCCCGCCTCCAGGTGCGCCCCCCGCCCCCGCTCGGGGGCACCGGCATGCCGCCGCTTGCACGGCCCGCGGCTCCCTGCTCTTGTCGACGGGGCCTTGCCCAGCAGGCGAGCTGTCTCCCTGGCAGGTCAGCCCAAGTGTGGCACGTCTGCGTTGCAGGGGAAGGTTTAAGGCACCGAAAGACAGTCACCCTCGTTGCATCATCAACAGCTAATTAGCCGGCGGTATTTCCACATGGCCTCTGATTAAAGCCTCCGAAGCCGCCGCGGTGAAGAAGAGCAGGGCCAAGTCCTGGTTCATCAAACAAAACAGACGCTGCCCACAACAGGCAAACCTGGAGCTCCGCCAAGAAAGAGGACCCCCTGGGACGGGCCTCACCCAGCCCCCTGGGACCAGGGAGGCCGTCCCAGCCTGGAGCCTGCGAGATGCCCCCTAGTGCCAGCAACGCAGAGGCCCAGAGCCACTTTCCAACAAGCCCACAGGAGGCCCTGCTGCCCGGGCAGAGAGCACAGAATGACCAGCAGCTGTGGTGGCGAGGCCAGCTCTCCAGGGTCTCCTCTGGGCACACGTGTGGACGGCAGCTGCGGGTTGAGCTGGACTGAGTCTGGCCGCATCTTCGGCTCCAGGCTCCTTGGGCCCGGCCCCTCCCTGCCTGTTCCTGGCGTTCCCCCACCCCCACACTCGGCCTCTATACAGCCATCACGTCTCTGCTCCGTGTCTCAGCGAGATCAAAGGCTGTGCGACGTCAATAAATCACGTCTAATGAGAAAGGCGGTCGGCCGTGTTGCTGCCCCACCTGGACGGCAGGGCGGTGCAAAGGGAAGGCTTTATCCTGGGGAGGAGGGCTCCTGCTGGGGCCCGTTCCAAGCCTCCAGGTCCAGCCCAGCGTCCACCACACACTGCTTGGTGCCAGGTGCCACATGAGGTGCTGAGGATGAGGGGTGGGTGCACACACCCCTGCTGTCAGCTTGTGCAATCCCACGGGGCCTTGCTGGGCGGATTCAGGGCAGTGGCCTGGTCTCCCCACAAGGGAGCTTGGTCATGGGAACCTCTGCTCCAGGCTCCCTCCCCCCACTCCTGTGGAGGACCCTGGTGACTCCCCGGGCTGGACGGGCACGACCAGCTCATGGGCAGCTGTTTAAAGACTGAGGCAGGAAGAGGGAGTGTGTGTCAGGACAGCAGGTGCCGTGGGGCAGCCCAATGGCAAGCACGTCCTGGTGCAGGATCTGTGGGTCCCCGCCGCCCTTCGGCCAATGGGGACCGGACTCCTAGAGGCCTCACGTCCGCCCCAACAGCCCTGCTCCCCCAGGCTGAGCGGGGCCTCTGCAGGGGCTGCCTCCTGCTCTTTCTCCCTCACCTATGCAGTAACTTGGGTGCCCTGAGGGTCTCTTGAAATGCAAAGAAAAAAGTAACCCCAGATCCACCAGATCTTGTCAAGGAGAGACACACACAGACCTGCAGGGATTTCAAAACAAGAGGAGGTCCGCGGTACACGCCTGCCCTGGGTTGATCTCCAGGACACCGTGGCTTTCCTTCCGGTTCATGACTTAGATTAAGACTGGACCCCTCGTGGGACTAGAAGGAGGAAAGAGCAGCTGCTGCTGGTTCGTTCCGCCCCTGCTCCCCCGCACGGCACCCCTCGCCGGACCAAATACCGGGATTTCTGTGGCTCCTCCCGCGTGACGGTCAGGACCGAGGAGCGACGAGCCGTCTCAGCTGAGCCCTGGGACAGACCACAGGCCTGTGTGCAGCCCCACCCCACCGGAGTCAGCACAGCTCCACCCGCCTGTAATCGCAGCATGATTTCTCCTCCAGCCCTGAACCCACAGAAAAACAGTAGATAATAACCAGCTTATTAATAAGAGACAGAAGTGTTATTTTTAGTTTAGGTTAACCTGGGAAAACGGTGACTCAGTTGGGTTTACTCAGATGCCTCGGACCATATCCACTGACGGCACACCTGTGTGTGCTCAGCCCGGCCAGGGCTCTGAGGACACCGCAGGACGGCACGCACGCTGCGTGGATGGCAGCCGCACCCTGAGTTAGCACCCGCTCGCGCCCCCTCCAGGTGCCTGTGATGGGGGGCAGGCGGTCGGGGAAGGCTGTCAGCGCAGGCCTGACACAGTGCAGGAGGGGCTGGTGCTCCTCGTCAGAGCGAGATCCCACTGGAGAGAGGTCACTGGTCACCTCTGCCCCAGGAACTAACTTACAATGAGGAAGAGCGGTGAGAAAATCTCTTTTTCTCAAAGAAGCTTCTACTCATTTCAGTAACTTCTGTCGCTCCCACAATCAGATGACAGGATGGTGTGCCCACGCTACAGGTGGAGCATTGGGCCCAGGAGACCCATCACTGCAGAACAAGTTCCTGCCACTCCTGGGACAAACCTCGGTGTTTCTCATTTTACTTCAGTGCCGGGACCCAGGCTACGTGCATTTCACCATCTGAGTGGGCTGAGTGAGGCCACGGAAGAGGCAGGGGGCTTCCAGGTCAGAGCCGTCGATACAGCACTTTCGCTCCTGCTCTAGCAGAGCAGCCTGTGTCAATCCAGCCATCCCCCTGAGAGCAAGGGTAAAATCTGGACAAAATACTAAAGGAGTTGTTGAAAGACCATGAACAGCACCCGCGTCAGCCGGGACTTGAGGGGCCAGGATCTCAGAGGAAAGAAACACAAGTGACCCCAATATTCTCGCCTGCTTTTCCCGCAAAGCATCTGCCACATCCTGGGCGATGCTCCGGCTCACGCAGAAGGCAGAGACGCGGCGTGTTCACAGGTGCCAGGCTGGAGCCCGGGGCCCCCAGGGCAGCAGTGCTGGAGAAGCCAAGGGTGCGGAGAAACAGAATCCCAGAGAAGGGAGTGTGGCGCCCTGCAGCACCCTGCAGCGCCCTGCAGCTCGGGGCCCGGCCAGTCCCCAGTCCGTGTGCAATGAGAGACAGGAAGCCGGAAGGCGAGCGCCAGCTCGGAGGCCACAGACCTGAGCAGAGTGTCCACAAGCCTCGTGGTACCGGAGAGAGAAGACAGACCCCGAGGGCCAGGCCCTGGTGGTCAGGGGATGTGGGGCTAGTCCCGCCCACAGAGACTTGGGCTGGCTCTGTCCCTGAAGGGACCAAGGTAACCTGCTCCCCTGTAACTGTCTGCTAGAAGGAAAGAAACTCCTACAAAAGATGAAAGATAACATCATGCAGAGAGCCTACAGTTCTGTACACAGTATCCAGCATCCAATCATAAACTACCAGGCATGCTAACAAATAGGACTCGAAGAGCGAAAACCAGGAGGAAACATAGACGGTAGAAACAGCCCCAGGTGACTGAGGTATCACTGTTATCAGACAGAATTTTAAAGTAACTAGGATCAATGTAGTTAAAAGAATAGAGGACAAAGATGTGGAACTGATGTTTTTAAAAATCTATAAAAAGTAAAAATACTGGAAGTAAAATATAGAATCATCAGAATAAAGAGAGCAGAGATGCTCTCAACAATGAGCTCAGCAGAGCAGTGGACAGAAGGAGGGGAAACGGCCTGAAGGAAGGCTGGGCAAAGAGAACAATGATGGGAAATGCACACAAGAAGATAAGGAACGTCCCACACAATGAACAGGTGTGGCACACGTGCGGTCGGAGCTCCAGAGAAGACAGACATAAAGGAACAGAAGCAGTATTTGAAGTGGGATTGGCCAAGAAGTTTCCCAAAACGGTAAAGACGCAGATTTAAGAAGCTCTACAAAACTGAAGCAGGATGAATACAAAGGTGGGAAAACACATTTAGAAACATCAGAGTCACATTGCACTGAAAACATCACTGGTCAACATGCTGAAAACCAAAAGCAAAGAGAATCTTAAAAGTAGCCAGGGTGAGACCTGACGGTAGTAAGGAGGGGTCCATCCCATTCAGGGGAGAAAGGATCGTACTCACAGCTGACTTTTCAAAACGAAAAAATCAAAAACAAAAACAAAATAAAACAGTGGAACCCAGAAGACAATGGGGTAACATCTTTAAAACGCTGCAAGAAAGTAGTTGGCAAATTCCAGACACAGAAAAATATCTTTTAAACGAAGGTCGAGGAAGGCATTTCGTTAACTCTGTTGACACGTAGCACAGCGGACAGAGCTGTCAGCGTGTGTCCCAAAGACTCTGTGCAGCACGTGCTGCCGACACGCGCGCTCCTCCCGCGAGGCTCAGACCTGCGAGGGACTGACAAGAGGAAACTGGGGGTTACGAGCGTCAAACGAACGTATTTCCCGTGCCTCCCCGGTCCCGTTCACAACTTTCCGCCAACTTCCTCCTTTGTCTTCAAACACAAAAAACGCTGGGCCTACACAACTGTGCGTATATAAGCAAATTGGTAACTCAAAACCAGAGGCACTGAATGTGTCTCGCTGGGCACCGCCCGGGGCTGAGGAGGGCGGGGAGTGCCGGGCCCCCTCCTTCTGTGTCACCTCCTAATGTGTCCGCGCTGGACACAGGACGCTCGGGGCCGAGGGTGGAGCCAAACACAGGCAGACACCATCCTCTGAGGGGAGGTTCGTGAGGCCATCTGAAAACACAATTGCACCTTTTCCCAGAAAAGCCCGTGGGGTGTGAGGGGAAGGTCGCGGGCCTTGGCAGCAGACAGATCTCTCGACGACTCTTCAGCCTCACCACTTCCCAGCGGAGTGACCAAAGCCCTTACCCTCTCTGAGCCTGGATTTCTCCATCTTCTAAATGGGAGTACTAACACTCACCTCAAAGAGCCGTGCGCCTTAAACTAGGTCGCAGATACGAGGCCCCGAGGACGGTGCGTGCCCCGGTCGTGACCGGCCCCAACCCAGCGGGGACTGTTTCTATCTGCAGGCCTGTCGGGGCACCAGGCGGGAGGAAGGTGCTGCACGACAGAGCAACGAGCGGGGAAGACGGACGCGTCCCTTGTCACCCGAGAGGTGGGGGCAGCGGGCAGGGGACTGACCTAGCCGCGTGCGCAGAGTTGTGCGCGCGGGCTCCCCTCTGCAAGCTGTGAAGCCAAGTCGTCTTAGAGACAGCACGGTGATTAGCCACCAGCAAAAATAAGCACAGTGCTGAGAATTTACAGGAAAATGCATTTAATTAAGCGCCATTTGAGCCACCCACACTGCAAAGGAGGGTTCTGGCAACAAGGGGGCTATTGTTGCCAAGTTCCTGCCAAATGTTATTTTCCTAAGTTCGCGTGTTGGTTTTTTCTGACTGAGGCCTGAACAAAGAGTTCCAGATGGCGGCGGGGAGGGAGGAAGTCCATCCCCACAGACCAGAGGCCTCCCGGAGCCCCGGGAAGATGGGGAACCTTTAAAAATACTTCCCCTGGCTGGAGGAAGGGGGCGGGTACCACAGCAAGTGTGAAACGGGGACTAGTGGGGCTACACTTGGCGGACGTGAGCCGGTATTCTTTCGTCGCTGACCGTGCCCCTCCCCGTGGGGCCCGCACAGTGCAGGTTCTCAGAAAGAGCCCTCGGGGGCAGGAGCACACGGGGGCCCGAGCCACGAAAGTCGCCCGTCCTGGCCCCGTGAGCTGGCTCCTCGCGTGCGCTGTTCCCTGCGTCCTCGCAAAGCCCGGGACGAGCACATCTCGGCCGCAGTGCTCAGGTGCGGGACCCAGGCCCAGAGAAGTTAAGGAGTTTGCCTGTTGTCACGGGCTTGCCAGCAACAGAGCTGGACTCCAGCCAAGGCCTGTCTGAGTTCAAAGGTCGCCTTCTGCCACTGCCCTGAGAAGCCGGGCGAAGTTCTAAAAAGTCCGCCTTACATAAATAGGTAACTAAAAAAATCAATGTGCGAGATTAAGCTTCGCCAACAGGGGAAGACTGGCTCGTAAGAGAATATGGGTCAAGAAACGCAGAAAGATACCTGCTGTGTTGGGAAATCACAGCACATTCTGTGTAACAAAGAAGTTCAGGGTCATGAGGCTAAAGTAAAACCATCCCCAGAGTCACCGGGGGCCAGGGGTTCGACTCAGGCCCCTGCTTTCGCCGGAGGAGCAGAGCTCACAGACACGCAGTTTTAAAGCCCCGCAGCCTCGTGGGGGCTGCAGCTTGTCCGTCCTGCTTGCTCCTGAGCCGGCAGGAAAATGAGGGTGGGCAGGCTGTGAGTGTAAATGTGAAAACCGTTTACACCCTGTTGAATTTTCTTCTGGATGTCAGGTGTGAGGCCAAAGAGAGACGCGGACAGAGGTCTTGCTTCCATAACGCTTTAGAGACAGAAAACACTGCAGTGTGGGAGCGGAGGGCACTTAGGTGGGGCTGCGGCGCGGTTCTGTGCCGTCTGAGTGGCCGCCTCCACGTCCCGGGGCACCTGGACCCGTCATCTGTAAGCTGAAGACGCCTGCGTCACTCCCAGCTAGCTCTGCCGCCCCGCCACGCCACGTACCAATTACCTTCCCAGCAACCCCAGTCGTGCTGTCACAAACAGTCCGACTTCAGTACACCCAAAATCGAGCTCAGCATGGTGAAGCCCAAATGCAGTCTCTCTTTGGTGCCCCACACCCCGCAGGGACAGCCACTAGAGCTTTGACGCCCCTGTCTGTCTCCCTGCACGTCCAGTCAGCACCAGCCTCTGCCAGGTCCGCCTCTGTGTATCCCTGATCCAGTCCCGCTCTCCGTTTCCAGAACCCCCTCTTAGCACGTCATTATTTCTCAGCTGAAATAAACCAAGTCCCCCCTCACTCTCCCTGTAGCCTTGTTCCCACAATATCCACTCTCCACACGGCATCTAGAGTGGTCTTCATGAAGTTTAATCTGGTCCTAACCCTTCAGTGGCAAAAAGCCTTCACTTTTTCTCCAGACACTACTGTGCCGGGTCCAGAAGTCTTCACGTGCCCTGCAAGATCCCCCGTGATCTGTCACCTTATCTCTCCAACTTCAACTCTTGACATCCTTACCTCTTTCTTCTATAATCTCATCCAACCAGACAGACATCTTATTTCAAATGTTCCATAATACAGGAAATGATAGATAGGAAGACAGACAGATAGATAATTGATAGACAGACAGACAGATAATGGATAGATGATAAAGAGGTGCTGACGAGCAGACAAGTGCATAAACACGCGGACAGATGGAGCAGGAGAGCGGGAGCAGGGTGGAAGCCAGCGGATGGCCAGAGGAGTCGGCCCATCTTTGAAAAGGAAGTCATGGTCTGACCCCACAGATGGTGAGACCTGTGGAAGACCAGCCTCCTGGTGCAGAAGCTGGGAAGAGTGAAAGGAAGGACAGACAAGAACTAAACGAGCGACGAGGAGAACAGACCGCGGAAACAAGCAGACACCGAGCAGCGGGGACAGACGCGGTCAGGCTGACGCGGGAGGAGAGCCCATCGGGGTGGAGGACACGGCAGTGGGAACAGCCCTCAATTCAGGGTGTGGACTTCTGTTTGGGACAGAGTGACAGGATCCGATTCACCCTCCTGCCTTTACTGACAACAATAAAAAGGGAAATATGAATTTCAGACATCGGCCAACAGGCAGCACAGGAGAGTGACTCCTGAGAGAAGAAAACAGACGAGGTCAGCCCTGGGATGGCACCGCTGCTGCCTGGAGAGGGTGCTCCATGAAGCAGCAGTGCAGGAAGGAGGGACCTGAACAACGCCTGGCGGCCTCCCTAAGCCGGGCGGGCGCGGCTGAGAAGTCAGGGTGTCGAGGTGGCTGAGCTTGCCACGCAGAGTAATGGGGAGAAGGGAGCTTCGTGGGAAAGAGAGCCCTGCCAGGGGCAGCGCTGCAGAGGTGTGCCGAGGGTTCCCCCTTCTCTCCAGCGGCGGTCTGACCAGAACGCGGATGTGAAAAGGTGTACTCAGAAGGGAAGAAATACCCCTAAACGGAGGTTGCTCTGTGTCTTGTACCCAAGCTCGAAAGCGAGCTCCAGAAGGACGGGCTGTTTTCAGGTGGCTCACGGTGTCCCAGGACAGAGCCCGAGAGAACCTGAAAGAACACGAGAACACCGGACACCCAACGAGACAAAAACGGCAGTGCCTGCCACCCACTCGGAAATCAGCAGACACGCAAGGAGCAGGCAAACGCAGTCCATGGAGGGGGCGTCATCAAAGCAGACAGGCCCGGAGACCACGCAGACGAGAGGAGTCACAGACAAAGACCCCGAGACTGTCGTAAGGACGGCCCCACAGAGGAGGAGACTGAAGAGCGGCACGGAGGATACGCACGTGGGAGAAGAAGGCCTCCGCGCCCGAGGTGTCTCCGAGATGCGCGGGAGGGAGGCAGCGACCGACCTGCATCACCGGGAACGGCCGCACCCCTTGCTGTCCAAACTCGGGCGCTTTCGAGAGCGGAAGGGTGCTGCTGGCCACGACCTTGGGAGCACAGGCAGAAACTGAGACGACTGGGGGCACGTGACGACGTAAGGGGAGGAAGCGTCCCCTCCCAGAGCTCAGCAAGGCCGAGCTCAGGCCGAGGAACTCTGGTTCATGAACGTCAAAGCTCCTGCGCTTCAGGGACGAGCCGCTTCCCGGGAATCTCAGCCCCGACACCGATCGCCAATGCCACAAGCCCGTCTGAGACCAGCCCGCCTTTGGCAGCCCTCTCGCTCCGCTCCGGGGCTGCCTGGACCTCTTGTCGCTGTGTTGTGTCCGACTCTTCCACCGGAGGCGCAGGATCAGGCTCTCGGGTCCTCCATCACACTTAGCTGCCGCGTCTCTGCCCCACAGAACCCCACTGCCCGCTGCTCAAGGGGCTGAGATAAGGGTCGTGACGGAGTGAAGGAGCTCCTTGGAAAGACAGGTGTGTCATGCGTCACCCTTGGGAGGTAGAGCCTAGACCAGGGACTCCGAGAGCAAGGACGCCAGGTGCCCTCTGAGGGCAGGTAAAGCGGCCTCTCAGGACAGCCCTCAAGGGACACCGTTTTGCAAGCTCCATTTTGACCAGGGAGTGGCAAATCCCCCACCAGGTGGAATCCACCAGTACTCTGAATTATTTGCCCAAGAGAGCCAAGGAAGAAGGTAATCTCTGGCAAGGGGAGAAACCAGTCTCGTGACACCTTCAACCTTCAATCTGCTGATGAGAAACTTCAGTCCAAGGGCAGAGCACGGAAAGACACGGGCATGTGGGTGACAAGAGTGCCTCCCATTTCAATGAGCCTCTGTTCCCGTGAGTAATTAGATTATCACAGATCCTAACTTCATGCTGCAACCTGATTGAAACCCAGCCCCAGACCTGTCCTGGAGCCTGTGACGGGCCAGACGAGCCTGGAGCCCTGCTGTCACCACCTCTCCAAGCGCAGGCGTCTTAATTAAAAAATTACAAGCTAGGCTTCTGCCAGGGGTTCAGATAAAACATCAGAAGTGGGGGCGGGGGAGGGGTGTCCTTATTCCAGTTAAAGGGCAGTTTCAGGGCTACGGGTGGGGCAGAAGCCCCCCCGGAGGCTCCCGGGCCCCAGACGACCGGCCGGGGTGCAGCCCGTCCTCCCCGGGGGCTGCCCTCAAGGGGAGACTGCGTTGCCGGTGACCACGTGTGGAAACAAGCTCGTCCCTCCCACCCCAAAGCTGGTCTGTGAAAGCGGGCCTGTCGCAGCCTGTGGGGAAGCACACAGCACGTTCGGCTCAGATGGAAACCCGAGTGCGATGGAAACCAGCCAAGAAGTGGCGTCTTGTCAGCCACCGACACTGCTTTCGACCCTCCCGTTCCCTGCAGGTAGGTAGGCGCCGGGACCCGGCCTGGGCTCCCGGGAGAAAACTGCTTAACGCCGGGAGCACCTGCGTGCACGTGGCAGCGTTCAGGGCTGGGACGAGATGCGGGGAGGCCAGGTTTGTTAGTGTCAGACGTCCCCTTGAGATGACAGAGCTGACCCACACCCACCTTGAAGCCAAGAGAAAACCTTCCTCCCCGGGCTTACAGGGACAGCGGCCTGGCGTCTGGGCGTTCAAATGAACAGATTTTTGTGAAACGACTAATTAACGGCTAAAGGTTGTCAGTGAAGGAACACTGAAAGGACAAGGGCTGGACTTAGTTTATGTTCAGTATCTTCCATTTCTATGTCCCCTCCCTTCGCCCCTAGAGTGACCACATCCTGGGATTTGGACGGACCTGAGCAGAACCTGGCACGACCCTCACCCAGGCCCCCCTGCACTTGGGTGCCCAGAATTAGGTCTTTTCAAAGGTTCAGACACACGTGAGACCTCAGGGGCCTCTTCCCCAGCCCCGTCTTCGCCCTCCTTCCAGCCCAGTCTAGAGTCTGAGCAGGTGGTTCTGGACGAAGGCGCTGCCCGAGAGGTTACATGTCTTGCTCCAGCTCCTGGTTCGTACATCCTGGAAAAAGCTGTGGATGTGGAGGGCTGAGTCTGCCCTCCAGCATGCGTGTGACAGGGCCCTAACACAGGGCCTCCCGCTGTGGGAGGAGACGTCTCAGTGGCACATTCAGCTGAAGACCAGACAGTCAGACTCTGCGCGCCCACAGGTTGCCCTGAGTGGTCACTGACAGGGTGTAGTGCAGACGGCGCAGAAGACTGCAGGTGGAGGACCCTTCGCTGGGGTTCCCAGGGGCCTGCGGGCAGCTGCTGCCCGGGGCTCCTCCCTAGAACCTTGCCAATGAGACAACCTCCAGCCACCAGCCACGCGGGACCCAGGACTGCCCCCACTCAGCCTGCCCTCTAGCCTGGCCCTGTCCACCCGGCCCATCCCCGGCCCAGCCCTGTCCACCCGGCCCATCCCCGGCCCAGCCCTGTCTACCCGGCCCTGTCCCTGTCCACCCAGGCCCCGTCCCTGGCCCGGCCTTGTCCACCCAGGCCCCGGCCCTGGCCCAGCCCTGTCCACCCGGCCCATCCCCGGCCCAGCCCTGTCTACCCGGCCCTGTCCCTGTCCACCCGGCCCATCCCCGGCCCAGCCCTGTCCACCCGGCCCATCCCCGGCCCAGCCCTGTCTACCCGGCCCTGTCCCTGTCCACCCAGGCCCCGTCCCTGGCCCGGCCTTGTCCACCCAGGCCCCGGCCCTGGCCCAGCCCTGTCCACCCGGCCCATCCCCGGCCCAGCCCTGTCCACCCGGCCCAGCCCTGGCCCAGCCCTGTCTACCCGGCCCTGTCCCTGTCCACCCAGGCCCCGTCCCTGGCCCGGCCTTGTCCACCCAGGCCCCGGCCCCGGCCCAGCCCTGTCCACCCGGCCCATCCCCGGCCCAGCCCTGTCTACCCGGCCCTGTCCCTGTCCACCCAGGCCCCGTCCCTGGCCCGGCCTTGTCCACCCAGGCCCCGGCCCTGGCCCAGCCCTGTCCACCCGGCCCATCCCCGGCCCAGCCCTGTCCACCCGGCCCAGCCCTGGCCCAGCCCTGTCTACCCGGCCCTGTCCCTGTCCACCCAGGCCCCGTCCCTGGCCCAGCCCTGTCCACCCGGCCCATCCCCGGCCCAGCCCTGTCCACCCAGCCCAGCCCTGGCCCAGCTGGGCAGGAGGAAGGGCCACTCTTGCTTCTGCCTCCTTTCCCCTCCTATCTACCTCTCCCTGTTGCTGCCTTTCTTGGTTTCTTTCCAAAATTTGTTCCTTTGGGTATAAATCCAGAAGGCACAGATGGTACCATGCAACTACGAGAAGCCAGCATGCAAATCCTCCACGTGGCTGCGAGAGGGGACCAGAGGGCCGTGGCACCTCTCGTGTTGTCACGAGCACAAAGGTCTGGGTGCCTGTAATTCCCCTGCTGTGTGTGTGTTTGCGTGTGAAACGACTGTCGCCCTCCGTGCGTCATTCCTCCTCGTTCCTTTCTTTGGAGAAGGGTTGTGGGTGTGCGTGCTCGGCCCTCTGCAGCAGGCCTCCCTGGTGTGAGGTGTGCTCGGGGCGGGTGGTGGGCGTGCACACACGTTCAAAGGTCACGGCTCCCCCCGCCTGGCGCGCCCCAGCCCCAGCCGGCGTGCGCACACGGCCCACCCCTCACCTCCAGTCCCAGCTCGAATGTCAGCTGTTCCCCCCCACCCCACCGCCGTCTCCACAGCCCTGATCACCTCCTAAGGGACTAGAAAGCGTGCTCATTTAATCCCCGTGTCGTTTGCTGCCCAGTTCCTCTCACAGGGTTCACGCCCCAGGAGGGGTCTTTCTCTTCTAGCGTAGCTGCCCAGCGCCGGGAACAGGGGCTGGCCCATGGAGATGCTCAGAAAACTCACGGTGGAAAATCAGTTGTGCTGCGTCCCTTCCCAAACTTTACTTCCTCACTGCCGTTTCCCACTGGAGAGGCGAGTGGGTCCCTTCCACCCTCGGCCTTCAGGAGAAACCGCAGGCGGACTGAAGGAGCAGCCGGCCCTCGGGGGGACCAGCCAAGGCTCTCAGGCGGTGCCGAGGAGCTCGGAGCAGCCCTGCCCGCCTTGGGCTGCCGGCCCTCTCCTCAGGGGCCGCGTGGCAACGTCACAAGCCTGCAGCACACGTGGCTTTCGTCCAGGTCCAGGGAGGAGGGGTCCCTTCTGGCCCAGATTCTGTCAAGATAAGATGCAAGTGTGTGCCAAGCAGAGGGACACCCCTGAGGGGTCCCGGGAGAAAGCTTTTCCACATGCTGATGGGAGGTGTTTAAACTTCACCACTGAGAATGACAACCCCTGGTCAGGAAGGCAGCCAGTCCCGAGGAGCGGACGCCGGACGGGAAGCCAGGCCCCCGGGCCCCGTGCTGGGCCCGCCGGGGGGCTGTCTGGGGGAGGCCTCACTTTCCTCGTCTATAAAATGCCGGGGGGGGGACTAGATTACCCCCAAGGTCCTTTCAGCTCTAATTTGCTGCTGCTCCTGGCACCTGGGGGTCTCTGAGGCCACCTGGACACCACCCATGGCACCTCTTCTGTCAAATGCTTGTCTAGGTGAACCCTCCGTTGGATTAACCAGAACCATTCCTGGTGAAGAGGCTCAGTCTGAGGGCTCAGAGCAGCTGCCAAGGACACAGGACACAGGACACAGCAGTGTCCACCCACTGCGGGCGTCCGTGAAGCCCCCAGTCGTGCTGACCGCCGCCCAGAGGGGCCGGGCACCAGGCGCACGGAGGGGTCAGGCCAGATCTTCCCGGGTGGTTCCTCAGCTCTACCTGCAGGGACGGGAAGTCACATGACAGTTCTCAAAAGACACCCCACAGGGCTCTGCCTGGCCAACCAAACGCCAGGCAGCTTCTTGGTGGGTAAGAAATTACACCAGGGCCAGGCAGAGCCACGGGGCCCAGGCAGAATGAGCCATGATGAATGGCTCCCAGGAGACGAGCCAGGACGCGTGGGCCAAAGAAGAAAGGGAGGGCTCGCGTCGTCAGACGCCGACACAGGTGTGAAGCGTGATTTGGGAGCAAGAGTCAGCAGTGGATCGACGGAGCAGGGCCAAGGACGAGCCCGGACTCAGACACGGACGTGGAGGTTTATGCAGACGCGTACGTGCGACGGCGTCACGTCTGATAAAAGCTGCGTTTAAAATCAGAAGGGAAAATGGATTATGTGCTAAAGAACCTTACTTCTAATTCACATCACACACCAAAATACATTCCAAATGGACTGCAGAGTCACACACAGAAAATTACCAAGGATAAAACTAGAAGGCAATAAAGCTAACTTCTCATCTGAGCCCTCGTAGGGACAGTGTTCCTAAGCATATGTGCAGAAGAAAATAAAATACATGAAACGCCAACATTTAGAACTACA